>NC_042616.1:695223222-695559621 GCF_901001135.1 Rhinatrema bivittatum
ATTTTCTATTTGTTCGATGTAAACCAAGCTGATTTGATTTGTATCAAGAAATTCAGTATATAAAAGCCTTTAATAAATAAATAATAAATAAATAAATTTCTACAATGTACTCTCACCCTAGCTTGATGCACTCTCTATCTGGGGGCTATTGTGATAAATGCTAATTGCATGGAATCTCATCAATCTGTAGTAGTTTATTGATATCCTTTTCACAGATAAAAGTTGCTAAATTATAGAATATGCTGATGATGGAAACAGTTCTAGCCAGTTTGCTAAACTTCTTTTTTTAAAGTAAGTTGAATGAACTTTTAGAAGTTAATGATATTGATGTGTGTTCAGATATAATGAGATTCTAAGCCATAAGTTCTGGTCCAGTGATTTGAGTTACCTTTAGCAGTAGAGCTGATTTGGTAGAGCACAGAACTCCAAGCCAAACAGAAGCCGCAGCATTTCCTTTGCCTCCATTCTTAGTGCGATCTTGAGCAGCCACTTAACCCTCCTGTGCTTAAGCTTAACATGCAAGTGTGACACCGGGATATGAAATATTAGCTGTAGCTTCTTTTCTACCTGCACAAAAGTTTTCTGAAAAAATCTTTGAGCTTCAGCAATTACAAGATGCACTCTTTGAGTTCATGAATAAAGATCCTGAAATAATATGATGAGTGGATGAGCTCAAAGAGACCTCATATTTAAATGCCAGCAGGCTAAGCTAATGTAAGCTTTTAATAGCATTCATTCAGTTTTTAATCATTGGTCTCAGTGGGCTATATTTCAAGGGCGCGGAGAAGCTGCCCGTTTATGCACATTGAAACTGAAAGTACTTGTAAACCGGATTGCTGACGCTTAAATCCGAAAATGTACTTATCTTGCCTTATCCGTCAATGAGCCTGGTGAAGATGGTGACAAACTTGGTGGACTCCGACATTGCCCCGACACTGAGTGTTTCGGAGTGGACCTCCTTCTTCAGGGGGCCGGGTACCACTGGGAACGGCTCTGTTGATACTCGGAGAACCTTAGCAGACTAAGGGTAAAGTAAATGCAAGAGACAATGTGCATAAGTAATACCACTCAATTTAAAGAATGGCGCCGAAATGCTGGAGAACACTTACTGGTGCAAGATTGATTATTGGTGCAGCAGCATCGATAGCGTTTCTATTTCGCTCTGCAAACATAACATAATGCCGTCTATAAGAGATGAAGTTCAAAGTATAAACTTGTATTATAAATCAATACCTGTTCTTCTTATGATACTGACTTTTACAATGCTGGACTGAAGGTAATGCGCTCGGCCGTGATCCTTCTATCGGCGGCGGCAGACAAAAAGAGAACGCTGACCTTTAAAGAGGCAAAAAAGGCGCCAAGTCAAAGTATGTGTCCATAAATGGGTATCTACGTCATGGGGAACGCCATATAAGGGAAATGACGTTTGTCAGACGCCATATTGAATTACTCTCTTGTTCAGGGGCTGCCCCAAGGCTAGCCAAAAAAGGACACCTACGTCACTGACAACATCATATTAAAAAGGAGACAGCACTCCCCGGGATGACCTCTCCGGTGCTGGAAACACGGCTAGATGAGAGTATACCACTCAATTTTCTCATTTAACCCGTGTGGTTCCACCGATCTGAGACGATGAATCCATTGCTGTTCCTTAAAATTCAAAGTGGAAATTCTGTCCCCGCCTCTCCATGATGGGGCAACTTGTTCTATAATGAGCCACTGGAGTTGCTCAAAGGTGTGCTGGTGTATGCTGCAATGTTGTACAATCGGTGCTTTGATGTCAAGATTTTTCATGCGGCTCCGATGCTCCGTCAGGCGGGTTCTAATTTTTCGTTTGGTTCTGCCCACGTATACCTTTTGGCATGGGCATAAAATGCCATAGAACCAAACGAAAAATTAGAACCCGCCTTACGGAGCATCGGAGCCGCATGAAAAATCTTGACATCAAAGCACCGATTGTACAACATTGCATCATACACCAGCACACCTTTGAGCAACTCCAGTGGCTCATTATAGAACAAGTTGCCCCATCATGGAGAGGCGGGGACAGAATTTCCACTTTGAATTTTAAGGAACAGCAATGGATTCATCGTCTCATATCGGTGGAACCACACGGGTTAAATGAGAAAATTGAGTGGTATACTCTCATCTAGCCGTGTTTCCAGCCCCGGAGAGGTCATCCCGGGGAGTGCTGTCTCCTTTTTAATATGATGTTGTCAGTGACATAGGTGTCCTTTTTTGGCTAGCCTTGGGGCAGCCCCTGAACAAGAGAGTAATTCAATATGGCGTCTGACAAACGTCATTTCCCTTATATGGCGTTCCCCATGATGTAGATACCCATTTATGGACACATACTTTGACTTGGCGCCTTTTTTGCCTCTTTAAAGGTCAGCGTTCTCTTTTTGTCTGCCGCCGCCGATAGAAGGATCACGGCCGAGCGCATTACCTTCAGTCCAGCATTGTAAAAGTCAGTATCATAAGAAGAACAGGTATTGATTTATAATACAAGTTTATACTTTGAACTTCATCTCTTATAGACGGCATTATGTTATGTTTGCAGAGTGAAATAGAAACGCTATCGATGCTGCTGCACCAATAATCAATCTTGCACCAGTAAGTGTTCTCCAGCATTTCGGCGCCATTCTTTAAATTGAGTGGTATTACTTATGCACATTGTCTCTTGCATTTACTTTACCCTTAGTCTGCTAAGGTTCTCCGAGTATCAACAGAGCCGTTCCCAGTGGTACCCGGCCCCCTGAAGAAGGAGGTCCACTCCGAAACACTCAGTGTCGGGGCAACGTCGGAGTCCACCAAGTTTGTCACCATCTTCACCAGGCTCATTGACGGATAAGGCAAGATAAGTACATTTTCGGATTTAAGCGTCAGCAATCCGGTTTACAAGTACTTTCAGTTTCAATGTGCATAAACGGGCAGCTTCTCCGCGCCCTTGAAATATAGCCCACTGAGACCAATGATTAAAAACTGAATGAATGCTATTAAAAGCTTACATTAGCTTAGCCTGCTGGCATTTAAATATGAGGTCTCTTTGAGCTCATCCACTCATCATATTATTTCAGGATCTTTATTCATGTAGTTATCACTAGTTATTTCCTGTATATGTGGATTTTTCACGTGGCTCTTTGACTTCATGGCATCTTGATTCAGCTGTTTATAGATTCTAACATTTTCTTCTAAAATCAGAGCAGTGTATAATAACTATAACAGAGCCTTATTTGCTTTCTTTTTTTCAAAACACAGACTTCTATTATTTCAAAGTCTAACATTATGAATTCATGATTATACTTTTATGAATTCATGATTATACTTTTATGGTCAGACATTAGATTAACAATTTTCCAACATTCTCTTTCTCTCACTGAAAGTCATTAATGAGGTTTCAAAAGACATATACAGGAGCTCCTTTATCTTCACTTCTGTCATAGCAGCCATTTAGGGACAGATGTACTGAGCATATTTTTGATATACACAAGAAGGCAATTTTTCAAAGGAATTTTCCAGATAACTAAGCAATTACTTAGGTAAATTCCTTAGGCTAAAAATTACCCTCCCTTCAGTGGCTACAAATATGCATGTGTTCTCACAACATACAGTATGTACTTTTAACCATGGGAAAAAGGGGTAGGGTTTGGGTTGTGTGGAAGGAAAGAAAGGGAAAGCACATGTGGGTATTTCATTTGAAATCTCCATGCATATTTTACACCTGTAGTAAAGAAGGTGCAAAGTTCATGGATAGTTTTGTAACATCAGCCTTTGTTGAACCAAATGTTCAAAGGATACCTCTGCAGGAAGATTCCCTTTGAAAATTAAATTGCAGATTTGTGACTATAAAAGTACCTTTGAACCTGAAAACTACCTGAAGCATTGAAAATTGCCCCCATAATGGGTAGAACACTTTTGTACATCTGGCTCTTAGACAGAAACTTATTTACAGAGAGCCTACTCCACATTTTTTCAGGTTGGATAGTATGTAACTGACAGCACCAAATATCATATCATTACATGCACTTCTCACATTACAATGGCCTATAAGCTGCTTTTTCCTAGGATAAATAACTATGACACAAATATGTGCCCTGGCATTAGACAATTGGATTTACACTGTATTATATTTGTGAAGTATCAATAAAGTGTTCCTTGCTAATGGCATCAGAGATTTCATAGTCTCTGAATGCATGATGCCAGAGAGAGTAGGTGTGAATAGTGCTCCTTGACACACCTCGGTGAGAAGTGTCTTGTATAGGACTATGTTTAATAAAACCCATGATCCTGCTTTGGCTCCTCTCCTTTTGTCCAATTTTCTATCTTAGGAAGATGCTGAAGGTCAGAGCCCTAAGGCCTCCCAGGAGAAGTAGGATTTTTTGGTGCCCAAGGAGAATCCTGAGATTGATGGACCAAAAGAGGTGAAGAGTAGTGAAAGCATAGTTATCCCCATATTCCTTGCATTTCACTGAAGATTTGCCTTTTGAGTGTTCGAAAGTGGATTTCTGGTTGGAGTCAGAAAAAGGATAGCCAGACCAGGAATATCTATTTCTGAGTTGCTGCTGAACAGAATATCAGCATGAATTCATCTGTGTCTATTCAGGAGAGTGCCCAGTTCATGCACTGGACTACACAGATTTACACACCAGAAAGCAGGCTCTAATAAGGGAAAACCCCGGGGAGTGGGGTGGGGAGGACTCACTTCAAAGGGTATCTCATAGATAGTGGATGCTGATTTGGACTGGACTGTGATTTTTGAACTATTATGCTTTATGATTGTATATTCGGTATGGCTCACTCTTCTGCATAGACTGTGTTCTGTTCTCACCTCCCGATGTCCTAATTTGGGAGCCTACAGAGAAAGTTTTTTTTAACTGCCAAAGTCAGAGAGAACTCAGATCTTAATACCAAAATATTTAAAGACAGATTATAAAAGCCTTGTTTGTGCAAAAATGGCCACAAATACACGTAAGCTATGTGAATTTTAAATAGCTGGGAAGGGTATGTGTACATCAAAGTATGCATACCCAGTATGTACCTCCAAATTTTACTCAGTTGGGGGTAGATTTTAAAAGGAGCGTGCGCGGCATACATGTGCACATGCTACCTGGCGCACACACATGTACGCCCGATTTTATAACATGCACGTGCAGGCGGCGCATGTTATAAAATTGGGGATCGGCGCATGCAATGGGGTGCACAATTGTGCCGAGCCTGCACCGAGCCGCACTGCCTTCTCCCGTTCCCTCCCAGGCCGAAATCAGAGCAGCCTCGGAGGGAACTTCCCTAACCCCCCACCCCACCTTCCCTTTCCTTACCTCCTCCGCCTTTTCCCTCTACCTTTTCTTTTTTTTTCTGTCTTTTATTACAACTGCCAGCGCATGATCCTAAGCACAGAGCCTCTGACCCCACCCATGCCCCACCTCCTTCCCGCCCCTTTAGTAAAGCCTCCGGATTACATGCATAACCTTTTGACAATCTGGCCCTTGGTATGTGTAACATATGCATGTCACTTTGCCACAGCTCCTTGTTAGGTGTGGGAGGGAGAGAGAAATAGAAAGAACCTCTTTATAGGGCTCAGTCTGATACTCTATATATGGACCTCGGTAAGGGGACATTTTGATCGTGTGAGTCTTCGGGATGTGGGTTGGGGTTGGGGGGCGGGGGGTGTTACAGACGCATTCAGAGGTATCCATTGTAAAATTGACATCATTAAATAATTTTAGACCTTGTAAAGGATGAAAAGGAGTTGATTTGTACAATGCAGCTAGCAGAGACTGTAATGTACAAATCAACACTTCTTTTTAGAATTTCCATCACTTATAAGGTCAAAAATTCTTTACTGATGTCAATTTTACAGTGGATACCTCTAAATGTGCTTGTAACACCAGCCCCCAAACCCCAAGCCATCTCCCAAAAAGTTACCCTGAATCAAAGTGCCCCCTCAATGGTCCTTATATAGATTATTAGACTGAGCCCTGTAAAGAGGCTCTCTGTCCCCCTCTCTAATGTTCACTGGACTCTTGCCCCTAACGAGGAGCTGTTATGAAGAATACTTTATAACCTACATGTGTAGAAACCAGCAATGGGAGGGAAAGGAAGCATGGTGAAAAACGTGATGCTTCTGGAAACCTACAGAGGATTCACAGGAGCAGCAAGCTTATCTAAGAAAAGTCCCTAGCTGTACTTTTAGCAGGAAGTAGGGACTTCCATGCATTCAAATAGGAAGAAGCAGGAGAACATATATAGAGGAGAAGTATAAAAGAACAGATCCAATCAGAAGTTCAGCAGTATTTAAACAATAACCAATAAGGAGGGTTAGCTCTGGAAAAAGAAGAGAACCTAAGCTAAGCAAGGATGTAAACTGTTGCAGGTGGCAGCATAATAAAGAAACATATGTGCATATAATTTAAATATGTTGCAAAGATAGAACAGATTGTACCAGTAGAAAATGTACTACATACCAGATAATTTGTGTACCTGAAATTAACTAGTTAAGGATTTATTTTTTTGAACTTCAGACTGTGTGGCGGTATGTTTTGTTTTTTTTTACTGGAAAGTGTCAGATGATCCCTAAAAGTCTAAGGGCCTTGAAATACACTACTTTTCCCTCTTATCAGAAAAGAAACCTGGAACATGGGTAATAACTTTGCCCCAGCACTCCAAGCGAGCCTCTGCATCAGTTTTGCAGGTGGGTCAGGGGCTGCAGAATCTATATCACGTACACATATCTACCAGTTTTATGAACAGGTTATCACGGGTGAAAATCCATAGTAGTTAAACTCTCCTTGGCAAAACATCTGCTATCCTTGATAATCTAAACAAAACAATTGTGCCATCATTTGAGATTTTCTAGCAGCACAGCAAGAGATAGTGTTTTGCCTATCTTGATATTGAGACACCCTTACTGGGTTTGACCATTAGATGTCACTATCCCTCTAATATAACACCCTAATAAGGAGCCATCCATATCCTTCAGTTCCCTCCACTCGGAGGTTCTGGATTGGATACCTCAACTCTATTTAGCCCAGCCATTCTAATATTTAGGTGGTTCAGTTTAAGGAAGAAGTCAAAGAGTAAAGATGTATTTTTTCCACGCTTTGGTGGGGCCTCTCAGCTTCACCCAAAAAGATTTATGTTAGAAGAGACACCCCCTAGTGCACTCTCTGCCTGAGAGTCCTTCTTATAATTTACAGAGACAAACTTTTGTAAACCTGATACCCTTTGGGGCAAAAGAGCTCTCCTCAGGGGACCAAAGACCTGTGAGCCTACTGTAAACCCTAGGTGGTCAAGCACGAGTGATGGGTCCTGCTGCGAGAGACAGTGAGGGCAGAGAAAATATCCAGTTTAAGCTTTAAAGTATGATTTGGACTTTGAGTTAAGTGGGGAGATTTTTGGATCCCCCTTCCCCACTGGGATTGCAGAGTGGAGAGCTTGCCTGATCCCACTGACATTTCCATAAGAGAAGTCCCCAGGAAAAAGAACAATCAATGATGACAGGAATAACTAATCTAAAAGAAGGAAGAACCAGAATCAGAAGATCCCATCCAGATTTCCTCCCAGGGGACCAGGACAGGCTGGGTGTCCAAGGAGAAGAAGATGTCTAAAGGTTGGATTTTTGCAGTAAATCTGGAAATACCTCCACTAGGATTTCCATACAGCTGCTGGGAGAGTTTATACAGTTAAAATCACCATGGGCTCTACCCAAAGGTCTGAATGAAGGACACCTCCCTACACAGGAAAACCCCCAAATGTACCACCAATCAGATGTAAAATTCACACTAATGGACAATTGACTTTAATTTATAATTACCAATTAGTAAACTTTTATTTAACACCCAGAGGAGTCCTGTCTGCTTGTTACAACCTTTCACCTCATGGGAAACATCACTACATAATATGCACACTGGCAACTTCTTTTCAATGTCTGGGCCATAAGCAAGAACTTCCCTCCATAAAAAGAATCCTCCACCAGGGACTGGGAGTCAGTGTGGGATGGAATTGTTAGCCGGAGCAGCCCCAGAAGATATAAATTAGTTGTGTGCTCTGAGGAGGAACAATCCTCCAAAAAAGAGGTTACACTTGCAAGTATGATCTATTGTGCCTTGCACTACTGTAAACTTGCCTATATGTTGTTGTTCCTGATTTATGTCCTATATCTATGACTTTAAGTCCTATATGCATTATATACCCACTGTTATCCTATCTTGCCGAAACATGTGCTAAACCCTCTTGTTGAAAAAGCACAGATTAAATAAATAAGGATAAGGATGAGGATGATCAATCTAATGTCTATCTACATAGGTTAAATATAGCTCAGTTCATTTATTATTAACAGAAGATTAATTAGCAAAATACTGTCTGATAGGTTTTGAATCATCTGTAGTATAGCATCTGAAGTGATATTAACTGACTAAATTAACTACAATAACTCTTCTCAAGAGTCTGATATATAATCACACCCAAGGAGACACTGGTGCATATGGATCATCAAGGCAATTTTTTTGAATTACCTTTAAAAGCTTTCTGATTCAGAGGGCAAGGTTCAAAGGAATTTATGTGGATAAAACATGGGCATAAATGGATCCTTTTAAAATAGATCAGAGTTTGTGCACATAACCTAATTTCATGCATGCTTTTGTGCACATGAAAAATAGGTATTCCAGGGGTAGAGTTGAGATTTATGAGTATAGTTTTGGTTTTAAGATGTAGATGCACAAGCTCATGCTGCAAAGTGCAGATGAATCTGCATGTTATTTCAGTCTGATTTCAGATAATTTTCAAAGCAAACTTATGCACACAAGTTTACTTTGAAAATTGGCATGACATGCATTTTGACAAAAGATGTGCATATTTTTATAAAATTACCTTCTTAAGATACTGTATTTAATTTTATATTCTAGTGATGTTATTCATTCAATCAACATGAAATAATCCTGTTTGTTGAACTGACATTTTTTGAATGTCAAGTTATTCAAAATTAATTACAGAACTGGAAAATGCAGCACTTCATAGAATCTTGAAGATGAAGTTATTTAAATGCTTTGTACTTCATTTAATATCATATCTGTTTAGAGATTCTTATGTATGCTGATTCAATAATGTTTAAATCAGGGCATCCCAAACCTGTCTTGGTGAATCCCTAGGTAGTTGGGTATTCAGAATATCCACAATGAATATGCATGAGATAAATTTGCAAATAGCGGTTTCCAATGTATGCAATTTGCACCCTTGCATGCTCAAGTTGTAGATATTAAATCTGACTATTTTTTTGACTGCCATTTATGCATGGGGGGCCTGGGACAAATGGTGATGTGTGTAGATAAACTAGTGAAGGACCTAAGTGAACTGGAGAAGGTCTGAGTCAGCTGGTATAGATTGCAGTGAACTGGTGCTTAGAAGTATGCACACAAGTATTTTCATAAGAGAGATAACACATCAGACAACTGCATATAAAGTGAGGATTATTATGCACACATTACAATTAGATAATGCAAAAAATGTATGCATATATTATTATAAAATAGGTTGTACAAACAATGTAGATCTCTGCATTAAAAAAACGTGTGTGCACTGAAATATACATGCTTACTTCCAGGACAGTGATCAGTAGTAGTTTATAAACTGTGTTGCTCCCACTGCACAGTTTATAAAATACAGGCATAACTTTAGGTGCATCTATTGTATTTATGCATCTATGTGCTGAGTTATGCACACTATTGAAAATTACCTTCTCTGTGACTGATTAATATTTAAAATGCATTTAATGGTCTACATTTATGCTTTTTATTATGTAGTGTTTATAAAATGTTAATTAAATTATGCTACTATTGCATTATA
This sequence comes from Rhinatrema bivittatum, assembly GCF_901001135.1. Classification (NCBI taxonomy): domain Eukaryota; kingdom Metazoa; phylum Chordata; class Amphibia; order Gymnophiona; family Rhinatrematidae; genus Rhinatrema; species Rhinatrema bivittatum. The sequence continues at coordinate 695,233,063 of NC_042616.1, forward strand.
ACACACGTTGACTCCAGGTGAAACTGTAGAAAGAGTCGTCCTAAACTGAGACTAAATAGAATCTTTAGCAGCACAGGTACAAAGAGCAGACTGCTTTGGCCAACATCTTCTATATTTCTATTCCAAACACCTTTGTTGTAAATATTGTTTCTTAGAATTAGGAAAACTGAAGTGCTATGTACCAGGCTATGACATATTTTTAATGAAATGCATGAATCCGACATACTTGAATATGAATTCTGATACTGGATGTGCTTTGCAAAATGTATCTAATGTCAGTAAACTATAAAAAATACTATAAAAATGGTGGTTGATAAGATGACTGTAGAAAAATAACTGAAGACAGATGTATCCTTGTGATCCTCCTAAAAATCTTACCATAACTTGGACTTGTTATATTAGTTTTATATAATAATCCCATTTTTGAAGAATGTTTCCTCCGCAGGGCAAACAATTAATGTATATCTTCTGGGGCTGCTCCAGCTAGCAATTCCATCCCACACTGACTCTCAATCCCTGGGGTGGGGGGATTCTTTTTACAGGAGGAAGCTCTCGCTGTGGCCCTGACTGTAGTGGGGCTTCCCATGAGGTGAGAGGCTGTAATAACTCAGACAGGATCAGGTCTGATGTTAAAATAAAGTTTACTGATTGATAATAATACATTAAAATCCAGTAGTGTGAGATTTACATCTGATTGGGGTTTTTTTTCCTATGTAGGAATGTGTTCTTAATTCATACCTCTGGGTAGAGCTCATGGTGATTTTAACTCTGTAAACTCTCCCAGCGGCTGTACGGAAATCCTATGGAGGTATCCCCAGATTTACTGCAAAAATCCTACCTTTAGACATCTTCTTCTGCTTGGACACCCAGCCTGTCCTGATCCCTTGGGAGGAAATCCGGATGAGATCTCATGATTCTAGTTCTTCCTTCTTTGAATTTATTTGTTCCTTTCATCCTTAATTATTCTTTTTGCTGCGGAATTCTCTTAGGTAAAAGTCAGTGGGATCAGGCATGTTCTCCACTCTGAAATCCTAGTGGGAACGGGGGATTCAAAAACCTCCCCACTTAACTCAGCATCCAAAGCATACTTTAAAGCTTAAACTGGATATCTTCTCTGCCTTCACTGTCTCTCACAACAGGATCCATCACTGGTGCTTTCCCTCCTAGGGTTTAGAGTAGGCTCACAGGTCTTTGGTCCCCTGGGGAGAGCCCTTTTGCCCTTGCGGGGTATCAGGATTACAAATCTATCTCTCTGTAAATTATATGAAGGTCTCTTAGGTAGGGAATGGACTGGGATGTGTTTCTTCTATCATAAACTCCTTTTGGAGAAGCTAGAAGGCCCTCCAGAGTGTGGAAAAAATACATCTTTACTCTTTGACTACTTCCTTAAACGGAACCCCCCAAAACTTAGGGGGGGGGGGGGGGCATCCGATCCAGATCCTTCGTGTGGGAGGGGCTGAAGAGTATGGATGGCTCCTTAATAGAGTGTTATACAGTGACATCTGGTGGCCAAACTCGGCAGGGGTGCCGCACAAGAATGCCTTATCTGAAGCCTCAAGAGTGGGAATTTGGGTAGGAACTCATTTAGGGATGGAATGGGATCAGGATTGGTCTGGGAAGGGGTATATGAACATAGTAACATAGTAATGATAGCAGATAAAGGCCAAATGGTCCATCCAGTCTGCCCAGCTATCAGCTTATGGTTGTAACTGCTGTTCATTGCAGGTTATTCCCAAGCCTTCTGTTAAGGGTAATAACTGCTGTTGCATGTAGGTTACCCTATGTCTTTGTTTAAGGGTAGTAACTGCCGCTCTATGCAGGTGCCCCCATGCTTACAGTTAGGGGCAGTAATGCTCATGTCTTCTGCCATGCAACCTTTTTTTCATTTCCATCTTCTAGCCTCTAGGGATGTGCAGTGTATATCTCAAGCTGTTCTGAATTCATTTAAAGTTATTGTCCTCACCAACTTTTCCGGAAGAGTATTCCAGGCATCCACCACCCTCTCCTTGAAGAAATATTTCCTGATGTTGGTTCTGAGTCGCCCCTTCCTGGAGTTTCATTTCATGACTTATAGAATTTCTATTACAGTTTCCTTTACAACTGAAAAGATTCTAAGTTTGAGCATCATTAAAACCTTTCAGGCATCTGAAGGACTGCATTATATCTCCCCTGTACCTTGTCTCTTCCAGGGTATACATATGTAGATTCTTCAGCCTCTCATCATAAGTGTTGAGATACAGACCCCACACTATTTTGGTCACCTTTCTCTGGACTGCCTCCATCCTGTTTCTATTCTTTTTGATATATGGTCTCCACCAAGGACCTGTACAAGGGCATTATCACTTACCATTTCTTACTGGTTATTCCTCTGCCTATGCAGCTCTGCATCCTTCTGGCTTTAGCTAATACCTTGTCAATTTGCTTTATTGCCTTCAGATTGCCAGACACTTAGTCCAAGGTCCCTCTCCTGGTCCATGCATATTAGTCTTTTGTCCCCTTCACATACAACCCTTTGGATTACTGCATCCCAGATGCATGAATCTGTACTTCTTTGCACTGAATCCCAACTGCCAAAATTCTGACCACTCTTCAAGCTTTCTTAAATCACTTTTCATTCTGCTCCTTCAGGCCATATCCATTCTGTTGCAGATGTTAGTATCATCCACACAGAGATAAACTTTACCTTTTATCCCCTCTGCAATGACACTCACGAAGATATTATACAGAACTGATCCCAAAACCTATCCTTGAGGCACTCCACACTGTTCTCTCTTCAGAGTAGGTTCCATTTACCATTAAATGCTGTCTACTGTCAGTCAACTAGTTATAATCCACTCCAGCACTTAGGCACCCACTTCCAAGCTTCTCATTTTATTGATGTGCCTTCTAGGCAGGACCATATTGAAAGTTTTGCTGAAATCCAAATAAATCACATCAAGCACGCTTCCTTGATCCAGTTCTGTAGTCACCCAATGAAAGAAATCAGTCAGATTTGTCTGACAGGACCTTCCTCTGGTGAATACAATCTGCCTAGGGTCCAGCACTCACTGGATTGTAGATAGTTCACTATCCTTTTCTTCAATAGAGTCTCCATTAATTTTCTCACCACTGAGGTGAGGCTAATAGGCCTAGAGTTTCCAGCTGCCTCTCTGCTACCTCTCGTGCAAAGCGGGACCATAACCACTCTTCTCAAATCTAGTGACACCATTCCTGTTTCTAGGGATCTACTGAACAAGTCTTTCAGCGGATCTGCCAGTACATCTCTGACCTCCCTTAGTATTCTGGGATGTACTTTATCGGCCACATGGCCTTGTTCTCTAGCTCTTCCCATACATTCTCCTCTGTGAATGGGTTTGTTTCAACTCACTCCCATCCATGGTCTTGTCAACCAGCAACGGTGCTTTTCCAGAGTCTTCTTTAGTGAAGACTGAACTGAAGTATTTGTTTAATATTTCTGCCATTTCTTTGTCTTTCTACAAAACATAGCTCATTTTACTATATCACCTCAGGTCTTCCTACTTTCTCTGATATTTCTGAAAAATGTTTTGTCACCTCTTTTCTTCCACTTGAGGTTTTGCTTTCTTGATATCTTTCTTTGTCTCTCTCGATTTCATGAGGTATTTTTTCCCTATGATCCTCTTTTTGGGGGTCCTTTGAATTTTGGTTTTATGAGCTGAATGATTTTGTTATTTTCTCCTCCCACTTCTTATATTGCTTGGGGGTGACATGCCGATTTCTTTGGCCACCTCCTGCCACCCTCGCCCTCTAGTTTAAATGTCTGATAATTACACTGGGCAACAATGAAAGTGTTACTGACGTAAAAAGGTCCTACTCTCTAGTATCTTGATGTGCTGAACACGAATATGACCATGAAAAGTTTTTATTGGCTCTCGTTTTGAAGATATTTAATATAGTTCACTTTCTATGTTTAGTCATATAAATTTATCCAGTAGGACTGTAAATAAGCCTAGAATGATGTAATATTGCATCATATTGCATAATACCATCATGCACACATCATCCAGAGTTTATTACATCATTTTCTGATGCAATGCAGTTCTACTGCCATGCTGCTGCTGAGTAAGCTGATGTCAGCAGTGTACTATATGAAGCCCAGTCAGAAAGGGTGAGCATTTGAAATATTCATGCTGGCTGACTACTGCTGGACACTCCGCAGAGATGCTCCCGAACAGGTGTACAAGAGACAAGCAAAGAAATCTAAGACGTAGTCTATGACTTCATTTTTCAAACGGTATTAACCGTAGGTCTCCTACTATTGGCATACAATTCAAGATGTAATTATATTATTGCATATTACAAAAAACTAGAGCCAATTTTGCATTTTCACAGTCACATTCATGTTTAGCACATGGAAATTTATAAGAATTGACTAATTTCATTTCAGTAACATGACTTTTGTGAAAATTTGTTGCCCAGTGAGCTATTGGCATACAGTTCAAGATGTAATTATATTATTGCATATTACAAAAAAACTAGAGCCAATTTTGCATTTTCACAGTCACATTCATTTTTAGCACATGGAAATGTATAAGAATTGACTAATTTCATTTCCATAACATGACTTTTATAAAAATGTGTTGCCCAGTGTAATGTAGTCATGCTCACACATATATACATGCACAAAATATTGACATGTCAGAGGCGGGGTTAATAATACAGATGAATAACATATTTAATAAGGACTGCACACTTATGATGCGGCACGTTTAGGTGCATACATGCATGTACATTTGCTACTGCATATTTATGTGAGGCAGTACAACCTTTCTTTTTCTATCTTGTGTTTTCATTTGCTGGGCGGGTCTCTGTGGGTGAGTGGACACAGAAGCAGGTCAGGAGGTGGGAGAGAGTGTGTCAGAGATAGACTGAGACCTACTGGTGGACACTGGAAGAGTTATAAGAACATACCACCTGGCTTGTAGTTAGTAAATCAGGCAAGGCAAAGCAGGGTAGAAGTCCCGAAGGCCACACACAGCGCAAGGCAAGGCAAAGCAGGGTAGAAGGCCCGAAGGCCACACACAGCGCAAGGCAAGGCAAAGCAGGACCCAAAGACCACACACACAGCAAAGCAAGGAAGGCTAGAGCAGGGAGTGCAGGCGAGCTCGATGCCGAAGCACCGAGGGAACTGCCAGGCAGGATATAAAGGGAAGTCCAGAACATAGAGTGAACAAGGGAGATAGACTGGGCCCGTCAGGAGAGCCAGCTCTAGAAGGACCCCTGGTGGTGAGGCGGTTGCACAGCAGCCATAGTCGTAACAGATGTAACAAGATAGTCAGGTGTAGACTGGTGCTTAGAGGAATAGATAGTGAAGAGAGAGGAACAGGGGGTCTACAAAGGAGACTGTGTGTTGTACCTAAAGATATTGAGGGGGATTCTCATTCTCATTTTCAAGAACATGAATCTAATAGCTGCATGGGTACTCAGACCAATCTGGCTAAGGAGAGAAAGAAAGAGGAAGAGGAGAATGCATGCTGCAATTAGGCAGATGGCTTCTATATGGGATTCTTCAACCACTTATCATCACACACTTAGGCCACAGTGATATATCTGAATACCATTAAGCAATCAAGGGAAGGCTCTTCCAGCTTATGCATAATCACCTTATTGCCATGAAGTGTGAAGGAGTGCGTTATCATAGGTGTATGCTTGGAATGATATCCTCTGTGACCTTGCAATCCAAATCCAGCATTCTCCCTAAGGCTTTCTATGTGGGCAATTCTGTTGAGCCGGGAGGTGGACCCTTGGCCTGATGCAGGATTGGTAGGCTCCCTGGTCCACCACCAGGAGGCAGAGCACAGGAGGAGACAGAGGCTAGCTGGAGCTTCACCAATAGCAACCCGGGGTTCCCTCAGGTTGAGCCCTTGGTTACCTGGGCCGCTTGGTCTTAGGTGGGCCTCGCAGGATCTCTGAGAGATAAAGTTCAAAGGTGTGCCCACCATGAATGAGGGTGCGTGGTCGATGTTCTAGTCAGGGAGTAAAGGAGCCAGAGAAGGCCAGAACAGAGTCTCTGAATGAAGAGCAAGGATCAAGGCCAGAGTCAAGGATAGTGTGGTCAGCCAAAGCAGAGGTTAATACCAGTGGTCAGTCTGTTGATGGTCAGTCACGCAGAGGTCAGTTCCAGGCAGTGTGCAGACATGGTCGAGGAAACAGGCAAAAATCAAATCCAGGTGGCGATCAAACGTAGTTAAAGTAACAGGCAAGAGGTCAGTACCAAGAAGATAGTCCGAATGGTACTACCTGGGGAGATGAAGGAGCAGGAGGATGCTGGAACAGGAGACTGGAACAGGACACTGGAACAGAAGACTGGAACAAGATACTGAAATAGGAAGGCAAACTTGTATCACAACGTGATCGACCCGATTGCCAAGGCAGGGGTCATGGATCTGAGCCCTGCCTTATATACTGAGGGATGGATACGTCATTGGGAAGCATCAGGTCCTGGTTTCCCGTGCTGGCTCTTTAAATGTCGTGATGCTGGCCACGCACGCGCCTAGGGGTGGGGCCGAGGAGACACTGGATGTGGAGCCCCAGCGGGAGCTCTGTTGTGAGGCCTGCGATGCTGCCGGAGCTGCTACGGGCAGAGGAGAATGACGGGGATGGCCGGGACCAACAGCGGAAGGGAGGCTTGCGCTCATGGACGGCCGAGAGAGGTGAGCAGGCCTGGCCACGAAGCATACGCAGCCGGGAAATGCAACAATACCCCCCCTCCTAGGCCTCCCCCTTACTGACTTTGGTTTGTTAGGGTGGTCTCAGTGAAAGTCCTGGAGGAGTTGTTTTTCATAGATGTGGTGTGAGGGCTCTCATGAGTTCTCCTCAGGCCCGAAGCCCTCCCACGACAGGAGATATTCCCAATGGCCGTGTCTCTTCCAGACATCTAGGACCTCTCATACCTGTAAAATTTCTTCTGGTTCTGTGGAGACTTGTGGAGGAGGAGGAGCCTTACAAGATGGCCATGAAAGTATGAGAGGTTTCAATAAAGAAACATGAAAGTTATTGTGGATACCCATGGATCTTGGTAGTTGGAGTTGGTACGTTACTGCTCCGACACAGCGGAGAACTGGGAATGACCCAATGAATTTAGGTGCCAGGCGCTGAGAGGGTAATCGCTACCTGATATTTTTGCTGCTCAACCATACCTTCTGTCCTGGTCGGAAGTGTGGTGCCAACCATAGATGAGTATCAGCAACTCTCTTGGACCATTCGGCGGCCTGAGCTAGATGCTTTTTAACTTGGTTCCATACGCGTCGGATGGTTTGTGCTGTAAACTGAGCCGCTGGTGAAGTCTCAGAGAGAGGAACTGGCAGAGGCAAGCATGGTTGGTGGCCAACCACCATAGAGAATGGAGAGACATCGGTGGCAGTGGCAATGTGCGTGTTGTGTGACAACTTGGCCCAAGGTAACAGGTTGGCTCAGTTATCCTGCTGGTCATTCGCATACAACCGTAGGAAGGGCTTCTGCATATGGTTGGTTCTCTCCGCTTGGCCATTTGCCTGAGGGTGGTAGGCCAATGGGAAGTTCAGGGTGATGTTGAACATCTTGCATAGTGATCGCCAATACTTAGCTGCAAATTGCGACCCTCGGGCTGAGATTATTTCCTTGGGTAGGCCATACAAGCAGAAGGCATGTTTCAGAAATAACTTGGAGAGTTCTGGAGATGATGGAAGGCTCTGCAGAGGGATGAAATGACCCGCCTTAGAGAAGCAGTCGATGATGACCCAGATGATGGTGTTATCTTGAGATGGAGGCAGGTCAGTAATGAAATCAGTTGATATACTTGACCAGAGTTTGGTGGGTGCTGGAAGCGGTTGGAGAAGTCCCCATGATCGATCAGCTGGGGGCTTCTGTTGAGCACAGATCGGACAAGAATCAACATAGTTGCATGAATCTTTTACCATATTGGGTCACCAGTATAACCTCCTCAGGATTTCGAGGGTTCTAGCTCGGCCAGGATGTCCATCTAGCTTTGAGTCGTGGGCCCAGTGGAGTACACACTCACGTAGTCGGTGTGGGACGACCGTCTTTCCGGTGGGTATCGTGATGGTAGCCACAAGAGACACAGGCTGGATCGATTATGTGTCTTGGGGAGTCTGCACGGATGTTCTTCGATGCTCGCCGGTAGCGCAGCTCAAAATTGAATCATTCAAAGAACAATGCCCATTGGGCTTATCTTGGGTTCAATAATTGTGCTTCTTTTAGATGTTCAAGATTTTTATGATCTGTGAATATGGTAAACTTGTGTTGTGCTCCTTCCAACCATGGGCGCCACTCTTGGAGTGCTAGCTTGACAGCGAGAAGTTCACAATCTCCAATCATGTAATTTTGCTCTGCTGGTGAAAATTTGTGGGACTAGAAGGAGCATGGTACCAATGTACCCTTGGAGGAGTACTGACTCAACACCGCCCAGCTCCGATGGCAGATGTGTCGACCTCCACGACAAATGGGCGGTTTGGGTCTGGCTTTCGCAGACAGGGACCGGAACAGAAAGCCTCTTTTAATGCATGGAATGCAGCTTGAGCCTTGGGACTCCAAACCTGGAGATTGGTTCCTTTTCTAGTCATAGCCATGAGTGGGGTAAATAACATGGAATAGTTAGCGATAAACCTTCTATAGTAATTCGTGAATCCGAGGAATCTTTGTAAGGCGCAGAGGCCTACTGGCTGGGGCCAGTCGCAAATTCCTAGAAGCTTTTCAGGATCCATAGTAAATCCTCGATTGGAAATGATATATCCTAGGAAGGGCAGATGGTTCTGTTCAAAGATGCACTTTTTCAGTTTTGCATAGAGATGATTCTCTCCGAGGTGTTGAAGAACTCTCCTGACTTGAGTGCGATGGGACTTCAGGTCCTTTGAGAAGATCAAGATGTCATCTAAATATAAAACTACAAATGAATAAAGTAGGTCTCGGAGGATCTCATTCATCAGACGTTGAAAGACCGCAGGGGCAATACATAGGCCGAAAAGCATCACTATGTACTCGTAGTGGCCATCACTGGTGTTGAAAGCAGTCTTCTAAATGTCCTCAGGCTGGATGCATACAAGATTGACCCCCCCAAGGCTTGCCAATAATCCCTGGGGATCCAGCGGGGGTCCGGGAGCGATTTCGTTGTCGGCTGCCAGTAATCAAAATGGCGTCGATAGCCTTTGCCCATACTATGTCACAGAGGCTTTCGGCGCCATTGGTCAGCTCCAGTCACATGACAGGAGCACAAGATGGCGCCGATGGCCATGTGACAGGGGCTGACCAATGGCGCCGGTAGCCCCTGTGACATGGTAGTTCAGGCTATTCGGCACCATTTTGAGCAAGCCTGGCAATAGCGCACAACATGGGCACGAAGGATCAAATGGCACCCAGGACCTCGCTGGACCACCAGGGATGTTCGTAAGTCTTGGGGAGGGATTGGGATCAGGGGGGGGGGTGTTGTATTATAGTTAATTTAAATGTTTGGGGTGGTTTGGGGTGGTTTTTAATTAAAAAAAAAAAAAGTGCCCCTCTCCCCATGCAAACCCGAAAAACAAAAGTTTCCCGAAATTCGGGGAAAATTCTTTTCGGGTTTCGGGGACTCCGAAACCACAACGAATTAGGAAATTTCGTGTAATTTCCTAATTCATGCGATAAACAAACCACATCTCTATTGTTTACTACTCCCTCTACAGGAACTGAGCATATCAGTTTGCTAACTCCTCCTTCCACAGGAGCAGATTCATTACAGATTGCTAACTCCTCCCTTCTTGAGGAGTAGATCACAACAGACTGCTAACTCCTCCTTCTGCAGGAGTAAAGCATAACAGATTGCTAACTCCTTCCTCCACAGGAGCCGATTCATAACAGCTTGCTAACTCCTCCCTCCTCAGGAGCCGATTCGTAACAATGGGTCAACAGGTACTAAGAGACAGGCTGGCCAGCTACCCAGCCCGGGGAGAGTTCCTTTTCCTTTGAGCAGGAAAGGGCTCCCTGGAATGGGTTGGCCCCAAGAGTGGAGCACGACCCTTCAAAGCGTGGCGATGTGGAGCAGGGTGCCATGCGAACAGCGGTTCAACATGGGTCAACAGGGTACTAAGAGGTAGGCAGGCTATCTACCCCGGGGAGAGTTCCCTTTCCTTTGAGCAGGAAAGGGCTCCCTGGAATGGGTTGGCCACTAGAGTGGAGCACGAGCCTTCAAAGTGTGGTGATGTGGAGCAGGGTGCCATTGGAAGAGTGGTTCAACATGGGTCAACAGGTACTAAGAGATAGGCAGGCAGTCTACCCTGGGGAGAGGTCCCTTTCCTTTGAGCAGGAAAGGACTCCCCAGAATGAATTGGTCCCTAAAGTGGGGCATGTGCCTTCAAACCGTGGTGATGTGGAGCCAGGTGCCATGCGAAAAGCGGTTCAACATGGATCAACAGGTACTAAGAAATAGGCAGGCCATCGACTCCTGGGGAGAGTTCACTTTCCTTTAAGAAGGAGAGGGTTCCCCGGAATGGGTTGGCCCCTAGATTGGAGCATGAGACTTCAAAGCATGTTTTTTTTAATTAAGGATCCATGCTGTGAAGGATTAGTATTTTGAATTTCCAGAGAATGAGGGTTCCCTTTGCATCGAGGGTTCAGCCAGGACCAAAAGAAGCGCTGACGTCATCTGCCACCCAAATCTACAATATCAACCTATGTTGACTTTGTAGTTTACACAGTGCCTCTGTAAACTATGGGAAGACAGAGGATGAACTAGAGTGCAACTACCACCAGTTTTCTATAGTACAAGAAACATTACTGTTGGCACCTAAGAAAGATTTCGGGAACATGGCCCATATTATGAAGGTCATGAAAACTATTGAGCATATGAAATATGTTAGCTCCAAACATCTTAAGTCAGCTTTTTATGTTCTTACAATCAAAATGTGGACGGACAGGCACAGCGTTAGAGGTCAAGTCCTTTTAGGGACGTAAGGCCTGGATGGACAGGCACAGCATTCAAGGTCAAACCATTGTAGAGACGTAAAGCCTGGATGAACAGGCACAGCTTTTGAGGTCAAGCCCTTTTAGGGATATAAGGCCTGGATGGACAGGCACAGCATTCGAGGTCAAATCCTTCTACAGATGTAAAGCCTGGAAGGACAGGCACAACATTAGAGGTCAAGACATTTTAGGGACATAAGGAATGGACGGACAGGCACAGCATTCGAGGTCAAACCCTTCTACAGATATAAAGCCTGGAAGGACAGGCACAACATTAGAGGTCAAGACATTTTAGGGACATAAGGAATGGACGGACAGGCACAGCATTCGAGGTCAAACCCTTCTACAGATATAAAGCCTGGAAGGACAGGCACAACATTAGAGGTCAAGAACTTTTAGGGACATAAGGCCTGGATGGACAGGCACATCATTCGAGGTCAAACCCTTGTAAAGATGTAAATCCTGGATGGACAGGCACAACATTAGAGGTCAAGACCTTTTAGGGACATAAGGCCTGGATGGACAGGCACAGAATTCGAGGTCAAACCCCTATAGAGATGTAAATCCTGAACAGACAGGCACAGCATTAGAGGTCAAGCCCTTTTAGGGACATAAGGCCTGGATGGACAGGCACAGCTTTCAAGGTCAAACCATTGTAGAGACGTAAATCCTACATGGACAGGCACAGTGAGGTCAAGCCCTTTTAGGGACATAAGGCCTGGATGGACAGGCACAGCATTAGAGGTCAAGCCCTTTTAGGGATGTAAGGCCTGTACGGACAGGCACAGCATTAAAGGTCAAACCCTCATAGAGACGTAAAGCCTGGATGGACAGGCACAGCATTAGAAGTCAAGCCCTTTTAGGGACGTAAGGCCTGGACAGACAGGCACAGCATTCGAGGTCAAGCCTATTTAGGGACATAAGGCCTGGATGGACAGGCACAGCATTTGAGGTCACACCCTTGTAGAGACATAAAGCCTGGACAGACAGGCAGCAGGCACAGCATTTGAAGATAGAGGTCAAGCACTTGTAGGGGTGTAAAGCCTGGATGGACAGGCAGAGGGCACAGCATTTGAGGATAGAGATCAAGCCCTCATAGGGGCATAAAGCCTGGACGTACAGGAAGCAGGCACAGTATTCGAGGATAGATGTCAAGCCCTCGTAGGGGCATAAAGCCTGGATGGACAGGCACAGCATTGGAGGATATAAGCCAAGCCCTCGTAGGGACATAAATCCTGGACCGAGAGGCAGCAGGCACAGCATTCGAGGATAGAGGTCAAGCCCTCAAAGGGGCATAAAGCCTGGAAGGACAGGCACAGCATTCGAGGTCAAGCCCTTGTAGGAATGTAAGGCCTGAATGGGCAAGCACAGCATTTGAGGATAAATATAAAGCCCTGTCACATGGAGGGAGCACTAGATGGCTGGCGCCATTTTTAAAAATGGCGCGGGCCATCCAGTGCTCCTACCATGTGACAGGGGCCGTCCAATGGCACGGATACCCTGTCACATGGTAAGGGCAAAGGGCCATCGGCACCATTTTGATTAGTGGCAGCCGACGGCCCGGGAGCGGGAGATCGCTCTCGGGACCCCCACTGGACCACCAGGTACCTGTAAAATGTTTTTGGGGGGGTCGGGAGGGTGGGGGAAGCAAAGGGATTAGTTTTAAAGGGTCGGGGTGGGTTTAGGGGTTATTTTTGTGTGCCATTTTTCCCGCCCTCCCCCAAAACGATAAGAGAACCCCCACGATCAATATCTTGGGGTTTTCCTATCGTTTCAGGGGAGCCCCCGATTTCTGACAATTTTGAAAATATCGACATTTTCAATCGTCTGAAGCCCGATTCACATCCCTAGTGTTGTTTGTTTGAATATTCAAGCTCTTGTTTTCAATTTAATTCTGGCCAGCTAAGTCAGTGCTAGCTGGCTTACTGTGTTATGCGCGCCGGCTGCGGCAGACCCATGGCTCGGCCCCCCTCCCCTCTTTCAAAGAGATCCAGCATCTGGTCCCTCATCTCTGGCAGCTGTGGGCCGCTGGCTCCATCCTCAGGCTGCTCCTGGTTCCTCCGGCTCTGCTACTATTCCTGATGTTCCGCGTCGGGCCTCTCAGCGTGGCTCGCGGAGAGACGCTGTCCTTACCAGAACTGTGCCCCTCCCTAGGCGCGCACGCACGCACAGCTAATCCTTTAATAGGGCCTGCGACGGGAACCTGACCACAGCCCCAGATGATGACATCGGCTAAGCTCTGGTATATAAGCCCGGGCTCCGCTATCTCATATTGCCTTTGCAACAGGTCCCCTTGTTGCCTCTTCAGTTCCTAGTTCCCAATCCTGATTGCCTTCATTCCTGTTTCTTTGTTCCAGTGTTCCAGTTCCTTCAGATTGCTAACCTGGTTTGATCTCTGCATTGCCTGACTACTCCGTTGCCTCTCTCTAGCCCCAGTCCTCTGCATCGCCTGATTACTCCGCTAACCCTCTCCAGCCCTGGACCTCTGCATCGCCTGACCACGCCGTTGCTTCTCTCCTGCCCTGGACTTCTGCTTAGTCAGACCATCCTTTGACTCTCTCCTCATCTAGACCTCAGCCTTGCTTGCCACTGCTTCCAAACTGCCACCAGCCCTGAACCCAGCTTGCTTAAAGATGACTCTTCAGCCTTTGTCCTGGACGTAGTTCATTCAGGCTTCGACCTGCTCTTGCTCAGGTCCCCTCTGTAAGACTGTGTTCATTTTGGTGCCCGGGTCTCCGGGACTCTGCCTCGTCCAGTACAGACTGACACCTACACTAGTTGCTGCCTCTAGGCTGATCTCGATCCACCCATCGATGACCACTGACGGAGGCCACCTGTCCAGCTGGCCCCGGCACCCAAAGACTCAACCCGCAGGGAACGAGGGCAGGTATTGGTGAAGCGCCAGCCAGCCTCCGTCTGTCAGTCCTCTCTGCCTGCCGATGGTGGGGACCCATAGGATCCCTCCTATGGGTAGCATCAACCCCAACTCAGCCAAAGGGTTCACCTCCGGCGCAACATACTGATTATTGACCTGATAGAGAGTTGTTATCCGAATAGAAAAAACATTGACTAACCCTATAGAAAAATTCTGTAAATTCAATAAGGGCACTTATTTATCTTCAAGAGCATTGAAATGTAAATGTTGTTCTTCAGACCTGGAATATCTGAGTTATACACCCAAATGAGTAATTTTCAAGGCTCCAATGCTAATTTATTGGGGTAGTTATTCAAAAGCCATTTAGATAGATAACTGAAAAGTTATCCATCTAAATGGCTTAGTCACAATATTCTGTAACTTATGTGGTTAAATTCTAGCTAGATAACTCATTATTGGGCAAGAATTTAGCCGAATATGTCAGGGGCATTCCTGGGGTGGGTAGTAGATGTTCCGGGGAGGAGTGGCGTTAGCTGGTGAACCTAACCAGCAAGCTTTGGTCACATTGTAGGCAGGTCTAAAGTTAGCCAGATATACTTATATGGCTATCTTTTAAGATAAAAAAACAACAACAAAAGGCTCCTGAAATTTATTTCATAGCACAGCTCAAACCAGATATTTGTTGAATATATCAAAACATTTTTTGTTGAATATATCAAAAGTTTTTTTGTAAACACCGCATCAGCAAGCCTGTCGACGTGTTCAATCTCTTGGACATGAACCATCCGGTCTACACATCATTTGCGGCTAGGCAGCTGTATATAGTTGTACCAAGACAATATGATTTTCTCAAGTATTTTGATATAATGTCATCTGACTCACACGGCGGCACCCACCTGTCACATTGGAATTGTATTTCTGCGTCTGTCCCAAAAATCCAGTCAAGGATCTAAAGTTGCAATTTAATTATATGGCTGGAAGCCTCAAAACTGTTTAAAAGAATCCTCTGACTGTGCGATTCAATTGACCTAATGTAATCGACCCGACAGCGGCCGGTGTTTCGCTGTGGAGCTGATGCGGCGTTTACAAAAATTGTTTTGATATATTCAACAAAACTTTTTTTTAATATATTCAACAAATATCTGGTTTGAGCTGTGCTATGAAATAAATTTCAGGAGCCTTTTGTTGTTTTTTCACTTAAAGTTGATTTATAGGTCCTAAATGTGATCTTTTTCAGAGATATTTATCTTTTAAGATAGCCAGATATATTCAGTGGTGCTGCCATGTGAATATCCCAGTTAAATTAGCAAGATAGGCGTATCCAGAAAACTTAACTAGCAACTGAATATGGACCCCCTTTAAGGATTGTGTGATTATTTATAGACAACTTGAATACATAGATGGTAATTTTAAAATAAGCATAGGGGCACCCATACCCACACATGAGTGCGCAAGTTCCCATATGTAGGAATTTTAAATCGTGTGTGAAGTTGAATGTAAATGATTTAAAATATGCCTACCACGCATATACATGCTCCTAATTTTAAGCAGTTACTTGAGCAAATGTATTTTGCATATCTTCTTTATGATTTTGTTGACTTTAAAGCACACAGGTAAATGGATTTTAATACATGCTTGTGTGAAGGACATTACCAATTTTACCAATTAGTTCAATAGTTTGCCCAGTTCATCTTGAGGTATTCCAGATCTGTCTGGTTCTTCAGCCTGCATGCCCCCAGTTGACCCAGACCCCTCACCAATTCATTTTAGGCCTAAACAGAGATTTATGAAGACTTACACCTCATCAAGAGCAGAAGTAAACATTTATTTATTTATTTAAAAACTTTTATATACCGGTATTAGTATGCATACATCATACCGGTTTACAATGTAACTTTAAAGGTAGAAATTACAATGAACAGGGAGGGCGAACAAGGAGGAGTATACAAAGAGCAGGAGGTGGAGGAATTAAAGCAATAAATAAAAACTGCAACGGACTATTTACAGGAATATACAAGGCGTAGGCAAGATACTTGCAGAAGTCGGTGTACTTAATCAGGGTAGGCTTGTCGGAAGAGCCATGTTTTAAGTTTTTTTCTGAACTTGGCGTAACATGGCTCTAGCCTGAGAGTGGTAGGGAGGGTGTTCCATTGTTTAGGGCCTGCAATGGATAGTGCACGGTCCCTAGTAGAGGAGAGGTGGGCTTTTTTCAAAGGGGGAATGGAGAGGGTGCCTTTGTTGACAGTGCGAGTGGGTCGTTCAGTGCGTATAGGACTGCTGCAACATGCATGGTGTTGTGTCCGTCACTGTCCGACGTCTCTGCTCCACCCACCTTACCTCATTGGCGACTCCCTCCAGGGTTGATGGAAGGCTAGCTGCTGCAGCGTCTCCAGGCCATCTTCCTCTGGCGTCCCCGGACCGGCTCGATGCTGCAAGCCACCATGTTGACCAGATGTATAAGGGCGCACGCGCGCGGCCTTGTCTGATATACCGGCGTTGGCGCGAACCTCAGGGGCGTCCCCCTGAGATGATGTCATCAGCTCCAGATATTTTAGGTCTCAGTTTTCGCTAACAAGACGAGTTAGCAAGGGCATTCGCTACCTCTGAGTATCGCTGTGGATGGGATTCGTTCTCCGTAAACCTAGCTACTCTGCCTCCTCGGACTTCACTAGAGGTACCAGCTCCTCGGGGGCCTCGCTCTCTCTTTTTCTTTTCAGGTCGTAGTCCAGAACCGATACTCACTCCTTGAGGGCCCATGTCCCAGACCAGCTCCTGAATACCATTTCTGCTAAGAAGTCATCGCTGCTTACAACATTAGTGAGTTTCCATCTCTCTCAGAGCTTTCCCTGGGACCAGGTACTCACTCCTTGAGGGCCTACAGCATTCCAACTCCTGGGCTGCCTTAAGAGACTATGGTGTGAGTGTTATCAGAAAGGACTAGTTCCAGAACTCTGCATATACTATCTACTCACTTTCTTAGTTTCTCTACAGCTCAGTTACCTTGGGATCGCTGTTCCAATACTTGATGGACTACAGCCCAGCCGGGCAGTTCCATCTCACTACTACCACCTTTGGTGGTTTAATATACTGCTTACTAAGAAGTTTTTGTTGCTTATAACATCAGTGAGTTTCTATCTATCACTCAGAGCTTTCCCTAGAACTAGGTACTCGCTCCTCGAGGGCCCAATGCATATCAACTCCTAGGCTGCCTCAAGAGACTATTGTGTGAGTGTTACCATCAAGGACTTGTTCCTGAACTCTGCATGTCTTGCCTACTCACTTTCTTAGTTTCTCTACAGCTCAGCCACCTTGGGATCGCTGTTCCAGTACCTGAGGGACTACAGCCCAGCCGGGAGCTTCTATCTCACTACTGCCACCTCTGGTGGTTTAATATATTGTCTAATAAAAGAACTAGTGTGTGTCTGTCTCCTATACTAAGCCTGACCAGTGGTCCCTCTCGGGATCTTTCCCGTGGGCATGGTCACCTGCCACCGGTCCAAGGATCCACCCACAACTATTCTAAATAATAACAGATTGCTATCTCCAGCAACTCTGTTAATGCTACTCTCAGCTTTAACAACAGACCTCTAATAACAGATTGCTAATTCCCAGCTTCAACAACAGAGCTTTAATAACACACGGTTAACAGCCTGCTGCATACTATGGCCGCTGGGTTTAAAATACAGATTTTTACCAGTAAATTTTGTCCCTGTCCCGGAACACTTTGTTGTGTTCCGCACCTGCGGTCGCCCGCAGGCGTGCGCCCCCCCCCCCCCCTACCTGACCACAACTGGGACCCGCCGCGGCAGCATTGGGAGCGGAGCCTTGGTCCAGTGCTGTTGTTCCTGTGCATCGGCGCAGGCCCCCGGGGTGACCGCCAGGCTGGGAGCCGTCCCTGCTCCTCCCGCGTGGCATCAGGTAGCTTCTCCCCCGTGGCAGGAATCCAAGATGGCCACCGCCATCTTAGGTGCGAGGCTGCGCCTCCTCATCAGAATTAAAGGGACGTGATCCCTTTAACTAGCTTCAGCTGTCTCCAATGAGCCAGAGCAGAGGAAGTATAAAAGGAGGCTTCCTCTGCTCATTCCTTGACTTGGCAATGTCCCACATAGTCAGGTCTGCTTGCTTCGGTGAGTTCTTGTACTTTGGATCCTTGCTCCTTTATTCCCGTCTCGTCTCAGTGATTCTTGATTCCTGACTTCGGATTGGCAAGCGTTGATTCCTGGTGTGTGACTTCAGACTGGCAAGTGGCGATCCCTTGGTGTGTGACCTCAGACTGGTAAATGACGACCCTCTGGCACTTGACCTTGGACTTCTTCTGGACCCTGGTCTCCAAGGGCCCACCTAAGTCCCAGCGGCCCGGATCCCTATGGGCTGCTCCCGGGGGGACCGTGGGCTTCCAGGGTGAAGCTCCAGTTAGCCCTTGCACCGTTCTCTCAACACCTTGACGTCTCAAAGGTCCACCTAAGTCCCAGTGGCCCGGGTCCCTACGGGCTCCTCCTGGGGGGACCGCGGGCTTCCAGTGGCAAAGACACAGTTCCTCTACTTGACGTCTCGACCCTTCGTCTGCCTCCATAGTCGACTCAGTCTCCAGTGCCGAGGGTCAGCTGGTCGCATCTTCTGTTCAGCCTCACCACCCGACAGGAGAATCTACGGATCCTCCTCCTAAGGTATACCATCCTCCCGTCGGTCCAAGGGTTCACAAGCCTATGCATAACACACTTCTGACATGCCCCAACTCTACCCTATTTTTTTTACCCACAGATGCCCATATATGCATGTAATTTGTGGCTTTTAAAATATACATTATTTACTTGCAATTCATATTCTTAAGTAAATGGACTTTTTATATGCAAGTAATGCTTTTAAAATTCACCCCTTAGGGTGAAGGTACCTTCCCTTCTCTTCCCCTCTCTTCCCCTACCTAATCCACCCCCCCCGGCCCTATCTAACCCCCCTACCTTTATTCTAAAAGTATATTTTATAAGATACGTGCTGGATTTTATAAGATACGTGCGTAGCCGCACGTATCTTATACAATCCGGGGTCGGCGCACACAAGGGGGTGCACATTTGTGCACCTTGCACGCGCTGAGCCCTGAGCGCGCTGCCCGTTCCACCCACCCACACCTTCCCCTCTCTTCCCCTACCTAATCCACCCCCTCGGCCCTATCTAACTCACCCTATCTTTATTCTAAAAGTTACGCCTGCCTCCGGCAAGCGCAACTCTCGTGCACCAGTGGGCTGCTGGCGCGCCATCTCCCGACCCGGGGGGTGTTCCGGAGGCCTCAGCCACGCCCCTGGAATGCCCCTGGGCCGGCACCATGTCCCACCGACATGCCCCCGGGAACGCCCCGATCGTCGCGCCACCCACCCGACATGCCCCCGACACGCCCCCCTGTTGAAGCCCCGGGACTTATGCGCATCCCGGGGCTTGCGCTCGCTGCCGAGCCTATGCAAAATAGGCTTGGCGCATGCAGGGGGGTTTTAAAAGGGTTACGCGTGTACCTTATGCAAGTAACCCTTTTAAAATCCGGCCCACAGAGATTAGCAGGAGGGTAAATAATTTGCAATTTCTGAATTTTCCTGTCTCGCCTTCTTTGTGCATAGGTATGTTTAAAAAAATGTGTGTGTGAAATCTTTTATATCTCCAAGGCTAAGTTAATAGGTGATGCTGAAGAGGGTAGGGCTGAATTTTTGAGAGAAGAAAGTATTGACCTGTCTGATTTCTTAGAAGCCTCCTTTGATAACATGGCTGCAAGAGTCACCTTGTTAGTGTCTTTTTGTGCAGAAAGTAACAAAGATTTGGTATTACAGCAATATTTTTCAAATAAGGATTTCTTATTTTGTGATAAAAAGGTACAAATTTTCTTAGCTGCATCATGTATAACACAATTTTGAAGGAAACAATTTTTGCAAATGAAGCAAAGAGTGATAGCCCTAGGGGTATCTTTCTTTCTCAAATCTCCTTGTAAATGTGTTATTATGTATCAGAATAATACATTTATTTTCACAGATCCAATGCATTTGAAAACCTTTTTATATGATAAAGCATGTAATTTATGTTTATCCAGGAAAAGTATTTGCTGAGATGAGTGGGCCTCATGTAGATTAATGTAGAAACATCTTGAACAGTTAGGCAATTGCTATTTGATTATTTCTTTGTATTTTCCTTTTTCATTGTAGCTCCCTTCTTTAATAATGAGGACATGTACTTGACTTGCTGTAGTTTCTATATAATGTTTATTTCCACAGTGTTTTGATGCATTGTTCATGCATTCTTGGAAGTTATTCCATTTCATGAAAATGCTTTAAACTTGAAGAAAAAGTAAACAACAAAAAAAAAAAAAGAAGAATTAATCATTCACAGGGAAGATCCTCCCACAACCTCAGGAGTGAGGTTTCAATCTGTGCAATCTAGCATAAAGACAGATCTAGAACAGAAAAAGCACAGGACATTTGGGAAGAGTCCAGTTATTAGGGATGTGAATTGGGCTTCGGATAATTGAAAATATCGGACGATATTTTCAAAATCGTCAGAAATCGGGGGCTCCCCCAAAATGATAGGAAAACCCCAAGATATTGATCGTGGGGGTTCTCATCATTTTGGGGGAGGGTGGGAAAAATGGCACACAAAAATAACCACTTAACCCCCCCCCCGACCCTTTAAAACTAATCCCTTAACTTCCCCCACCCTCCCGACCCCCCAAAAAACATTTTACAGGTACCTGGTGGTCCAGTGGGGGTCCCGGGAGCGATCTCCCACTCCCGGGCTGTTGGCTGCCACTAATCAAAATGGCGCCGATGGCCCTTTGCCCTTACCATGTGACAGGGTATCTGTGCCATTGGCCAGACCCTGTCACATGGTAGGAGCACTGGATGGCCGGCGACATCTTGTGCTCCTACCATGTGACAGGGGCTGACCAATGGCACCGGTAGCCCCTGTGACATAGTAAGGGCAAAGGCTATCGGCACCATTTTGATTACTGGCAGCCGATGGCCCGAGTGCAGGAGATCGCTCCCGGACCCCCGCTGGACCACCAGGGGCTTTTGGCAAGTCTTGGGGGACCCTCCTGACCCCCACAAGACTTGCCAAAAGTCCAGCGGGGGTCCGGGAGTGACCTCCTGCACTCGGACCGTCAGCTGCCAGTATTCAAAATGGTGCCGATAGCCTTTGCCCTTACTATGTCACAGGGGCTACCAGTGCCATTGGTCAGCCCCTGTCACATGGTGGAGCACAAGATGGCACCAGAAATCCAGTGCTCCTACCATGTGACAGGGTCCGGCCAATGGCATGGATACCCTGTCACATGGTAAAGGCAAACGGCCATCGGCGCCATTTTGATTAGTGGCAGCCGACTGCCCGGGAGTGGGAGATCACTCCAGGGACCCCCACTGGACCACCAGGTACCTGTAAAAAGTTTTTTGGGGGGTCAGGAGGGTGGGGGAAGCTAAGGTATTAGTTTTAAAGGGTCGGGGTGGGTTTTTTGTTTATAGGTTCGGGCGCAGCTGATAAACAAAACCACGATCGGGTCCGATGAAAAAAAAAACACATGTGAATCGTAACCGGAATCCGAACCGATTCCGGTTACAATTCACATCTCTACCAGTTATAGGAAATATATAGATTGGGACAGTGAAAACTAAGTGCTGTGTTCACACGGGGTCAGACACGACCACAATCATCACTTCTCACTTTCATGAAAGCTTTGAGAAAACCTGCCATCTGGAAGATACCAGCTGGGTAAAATTAACTGCCACAAATGGCCTAGATTTGCCAGTCATTGGTTGTATAGAGGTAGAAATCATTTGCCTTAGTCAACTTTGAAGCAAAAGTGCATTTTTATTGTCCAATATGGGGCTTCTATGATAAAAATTAGTGAGGCGTTACCTGGAATCCTGGGTATGAATATCCTGCAAGATTTGGATTTATCCAAGATAACAGCTGTGTTATAGGAAGGAACAAAGCTGGCTAAAGTGTGGAAAAAGTTGCTGCAGTATTAGCCAGCTGGATGAATTGACTTTGTTAAGCCAGAACAAAAGACAATCAAATAACTTCTTCCCTGAAATAATACTGATTAGAAATGTTCACATTTATAGCAGATGGCTACAAAGAAAGTGGAAGTCATGACTACAGATTTGGCAACTCTACCTTCGGCCGTATTAGTGAGTAATATACTGGTGAGACCACAAAGTGATCAAGAATTAGTGCATTTGATCAATGCTGGGCCGAGGCAAATATGGCTAGCCCCCAGGACCATGAAAGCGGAAGTAATTTGTGCTGCAGAAATATATACAGCTGCCCCAGTCTCATTTAAGTTAGATGGTGATATAGTCAAAGTCCAGCAATGCATTCACCTGATTGGTAATATGCAGCCTAAGTTAAAAACATCCAAAATTCCAATAAAAGTGCAGTGGGAATTTTGTCTACAGATCAGAAACTGGCTCTACAACAGCTGTTACTGAAACATCAAAATGAGTTCTCAGTGGCTGACACAGATATTGGTTACACCAATCTAGTAAAACATGCAATTCACACTGGCAATCTTCCTCCAATTATAAAGGGGTGCAAGTGATTTTCATCCCATATAGATGATGAATTCAAGTGATATGTACAGGATCTGATATTGCAGGGTATTCTAAAGGAAAGTAACAGTCCTTGAGCTTCTCCAGCACTTTAGATAGATACCAAATTGTCCTTTCAGCACCAAATCAAAATGGTTATTAGAAATGGTTTCTTTAAACTATGTATTCTTTGTGGCCTGAAACATTTGTTTGAAATTGATGATTTCAGATTTGTGGTTCAGGATTCTCTGCTGTCTATAATAGACGATTGCAATACAATTTATCTATGACTACTATCATCATCTCTCAGACCTGATGCTTGCCTAATCACAGATAAAAGACATACAGTTCATATTGCCACAACTCTATTCAATTTACACTGGCTAGCAGTCCATTATCGAATAAAATATACTTACAATAACTCACAAACTAATCAATACAAATTCTCTCCTATGGACTCTTAGATCCTAGCAAAGAGGCCCATTAGATGACGTACCTTCAGTGAGTTCCATGGGTTTGCCAGTAACAAGAGACTGCATTTTCAGTGGTTGCACCTTTCAAATGAAACTCGATGCCTGAAGCATTAAGACAAATGAAATGTCTGAAGACATTTGAAGCATTGCTGAAGTATTTTCTCCTTAACCAGGCTTATGCATGAACCATATAACAGGAATTTACTTTGACATGTAAACATATTATTAATGCTGGCTATTTTGGCTTGAGAACATTTTACACTCTTGTGTCAAAAATGTTGCAGTCAAGCATTGTAATTTGTTTTGTTTTGATACTTTGTTATTCCAATTTTCTGGTATTTTAATGTAATTCTATTTTATGCATGATATTATGTATATCACATAGGGCCTAGGCATAAGCAACTAATACATTTTAATGAAAAACAAATAAATACAAATAATACATAAAAAAGAGGGTTCTATCTGATTCTGCTGTGATTATAGGAAACTAAGGCCTGGATTTATCAAAATGCAGTAAATATCGCATGCGATGGGAAAAGAGGTGTGTTTTATGGTAATAGGGAGTTTATCACAGTTTATACTAATACCTATGGGGTAGATTTTAAAACCCCTGGGAGGATTTACGCACGCAGGGCACTTGTGCGCCGGCACACCTATTTTGCATAGGCCGCCGGCGTGCACAAAGCCCCGGGACGCGCGTAAGTCCTGGGGCTTCATAAAAGGGACGGGAGGGGCGTGTCTAGGGCGTATCCGGGGGCGTGTCCGGAGCAGGGGGTGGTCTGGGGCGGGTCTGGGGGCGTGGTGACAGTTCGGGGGTGGGCCAGGAGGGCGGTCCCGAGTCCCCCCGGAACTGCGGCCTGCTTCAAGCAGGTGTAACTTGCCCAACAAAGGTAAGGGGGGAGGATTTAGGTAGGGGTGGGGTAGATAGGGGAAGGGAGGGGAAGGTGGGGGGGGGACGCGGAGGGAACAGAGGCAGGCTGCGCAGCTCGGTGCGCGCAGGCTGACGATTTTGCGTAGCCTTGTGTGCGCCGACCCCGGATTTTATAAGATACGCGCGGCTACGTACGTATCTTATAAAATCTGGTGTACTTTTGTTCACGTGTGCGTATGTTTTTAAAATCTACCTCTATGTGAAGAGCTAAGTTACTGCAAGTTGCAATTACTTTTTCACACTTTAAGATAAGAGAGCGAGCCTAGCCATAATGCCCTACCCCTAAATAGGTATTTATATCTCTATGGGAGGCCCACCTAGTAACTTGAGGTGAGGTTTAGGTATTAGTATAGGGGTTAGGGGCCACTTTAACATTCAATGTGAGACATACAAACAGAACAGTGCTCTCTTTTGAACATTTGATGACCCTCGGAGTGAGGAGACTCACCCAAAGATGAGATTTGTGCAATGTTCGCTCAACCTAGCTTGATGGACTCTCTACCTGGGTAACATCAAGCTAGGTTGAGAGAACATTGCACAAATCTCATCTTTGGATGAGTTTCCTCATTCCGAGGGTCATCAAATGTTCAAAAGAGAGAACTGTTCTGTTCGTATGTCTCACATTGAATGTCAAAGTGGCCCCTAACCCCTACACTAATACCCAAACCTCTTTGACATCCTGCTCCTTGATTTAAAAAAAAGTCTCTCACATCAAAGAATTGGACAGAGATTTGGTCAAAGACATCTAAAATGTGGAGATTTTAATCTGATGGATGTAGATTGGAGAATCTCTTCTGCAGAATCTACACGAGGTAGAGAGGTAGTGGATGTCCTTCAATGGGCTCTGCTTTACCAAATTATAATGGATCCCATGAGGGAGGAAGTGATAATCTACCTAGTGTTCACTAATGGGGATAATGTCTCTAATGTCCAGGTGGGTGCCCATCTGAGCACCAATGATCATCAAACTCCTTCCCATTCCCTCAATAAAAACAGCTCATTTGATTCAAGTAAGAGAGAGAGCAATATCGTTAGCAAGTGCAAATTATGGAATGCATTACCGATGGAAATTAGATTACAACAAAACACAAAAATCTTCAAAAAAGAAATCAAAACTTGGTTATTCAGGAAAGCATTGTATGAAGGTCAATAGTATTATAACATTTTACATTTATCACTATTTCTACTTTTATGTTTATGATTTAATGATTTTTCATGCCTGTGAGTAACAACATTATATTTACTATTTTGAGTGTTCTTATTATGATTTTATAGCTTATGATAATTATGTAATAGTTATATTAATATTTTATTTCTGATAATGTATATGTTTTAGGAACTGACTATGTATTAGAATCTATAATATTGTAAACCATTATGATGGAACCCACTGAATGACGGTATACAAAAACTTGTAAATAAATAAATAAACAGTATGGTTTGATATTGTAAATTGAATACAGAGATGTCATGTGAAAACCTATATTTTGAATTTCAAAAATAAGGATTTTGTCAAAATGGGGATGTACCTGCAGGAAGAATTAGAAGACTGAGAGAAAATGGGGGAGGTTGATCAGCAATGGGCCAAATTAAAAGGAGCTATTACGAAGGCAACAAATCTATTTGTTAGAAAATAAAAAAAAGATAAGAATAATAAGATACCAATCTGATTCTCAAAGGAGGTGGCTGAAAAAATAAAGGCAAATAAACAGTGTTAAAGAAGTATTAAAAATCCATAAAAGAGGAATAGAGGGAAGAATACCTGGTGAAACTGAGGGATACGAAGAACGAAATCAGGAAAGCAAAAGGTAAGGCAGAAGAAAGGCTTGCCAAAGAGGTAAAGAAAGGTGACAAAACATTTTTCAGATATATCAGAGAAAGGAGGAAGGCCCAAAGTTGTATAGTGAAATTGAAAAGTGACAAAAAGTAATGTATAGAAAAAGACAAAGAATTAGGAAAAATATTAAACAATTATTTCAGTTCAGTGTTCACTAAAGAAGACCCTGGAGAAGGACCATTGATGGTTCAGAAGACCATAGATGGAGGTGGAGTAGATGAAACTCCATTTACAGAAAATAATATATGGGGTTGCAAAACTTAGTATCCTGGATGAGGTACATCCCTGGATACTGAGGGAGCTTAGAGATGTGCTGGGGATTCTGCTGAAAGACCTGTTCAATAGATCTCTGGAAATGAGAGGGATACCGCAAGCTTGGAGGGGAGCAATGATGGTCCATTACACAAGAGTGGGAGCAGAGAGGAGGCTGGAAACTACAGGCCAGTTAGCCTTAGCTTCTTGGTGGGAAAATTTATGGAGATTCTGCTGAAGGAAAACTATTCACAATCTGATGGATTTCTCAACCTGTCAGATGAATATAATTTATTTATTTTTTTAATGAGTGACTAGATAATTGGATCAAGAAAGGGTGTTTGATGTGATTTACTTGAATTTCAGCAAAGCTTTTGATATGGTCCCACATAGAAAACTCACAAACAAAATGAGAAGCTTGGAAGTAGGTGCCAAGGTAGTGGCATGGATTGCAAAGTAGTTAACTGACAGAAGACAAGGTTTAATGGTAAATGGAACCTACTTTGAAGAGAGAGCAGTGTTAAGTGAAGTGCATTGGGGTTTGGTTTTGGAACCAGTTCTGTTCAATATCTTTGTAAGTGACATTGTGGAAGGGATAAAAGTTAAACTTGTCTATTTGCAAATGATACTAAGATCTCAACAGAGTTGATATGCTTGAAGGATTAGAGAGAATGAAAAGTGATTTAAGGAAACTTGAAGAGTGGTCAAACATTTGGCAGCTGGGATTCAATGCCAAGAAGTGCAGAGTCATGCATCTGGGATGTAGAAATCCAAAAGAGCTGGAGGGGGGGGGGGGGGGGGGGGGGGGGGAACTAATGTGCATTGACTGGGAAAGGGACCTTGGGATGATAATGCCTGGAGATCTGAAGGCAGCAAAGCACTGTGACAAGGCAATAGCTAAAGACAGAAGAATGCAGGGCTGAACAGAGAGAGAAATAGCCAGTAAGAAAAAGGAGTGTTAATACCCTTGTACAGGTCCTCGGTGAGGCCACATCTGGAGTACTTGAGCCCATATCTTAAAAAGGATAGAGACAAAATGGAAGTGGTCCAGAGATGGGAGACCAAAACGGTGTAGGGTCTCTAACAGAAGACTTATTTTTATTTAAAAACATTTCTATACCATCGTTAAGTTAAGTACCATCACAACGGTTTACAGTAAGGCTTATGAGGGGAGGCTGAAGGATTTGAATATATACACTGGAAGAGAGGCGGTGCGTAGTTGATATGATACAGACATTTAGATACATGAATGGTTTTAATGATGCACAAACTTTAAACCTTTTCCATTGGAAAGAAAGCAGTAGAACTAGGGGTCACAACATGAAACTCCAAGGGGGAAGACTCACAACCAACATAAAGAAATATTTCTTCATAGAGAGGGTAGTGGATGCCTGGAATGCCCTTCTGTAAGAGGTGGTGAGGATGAAAACTGTAACAAATTCAAAAGTCATAGGATAAATATTGTGGATCTCTAAAGGCTTGTGGATACTGGATAGTATTGAAGAAAATGGTGCATGGGGTAAACTGCTTGGAGCGGCAATAAGTACTCTTAACTCAAGGCATTGGAGATTACTACCCTTAACCAACTGACACAACTGCAATATCCCTCTCCACTTTGATGGCAGGGGAGGGAAAGTGAGATTTGATTCTGACGATAACCGATGCTGGGCACTGACTTTTACGGAGTGGGATACACAAACATTAGGGATAAACCTCAGGACTGCTTCTATGCCAATTCCAAAAGCAAAGCACATTCATTGTCTGGCTTATCAAGAAGACTCCTCACCACATAAAATTGTTGCTACCAGTAATTTATGGGTTAGACAATTGCTTGGCTTTGATTGTAAATATTACTATCCTTAATATAAGGCATGGAGGTAACCTGCACAGAGTGGCAGTTACAACCCTTAACAGACACATGGAGGTAACCCACATGGAGTGGCAGTTACTACCATAAGAAACTTGCTGGGCAGACTAGATGGACTGTTTGGTCCTTTTCTGTCATCAATAGTATGTTACTATATATATGACCTCCTGATATTCTCCTGAGGTTTTCAGAGTCAGTTAGAGAGGCTGGATAAAGTATTTAAGAGACTGACTGAGTGTGGACTTGAATTGAAGCTCACCAAATGTTAACTCCTGTTTAAAGAGGTTAGCTACCTTGGGCACACAGTCTTATAGCCACAATAGATACAGATAAGATCATAGCTCTCTGGAATTGGCAGCCACCAAAGACTAATTTGTGGGCTTCACTGGTTACTACATTCACTTTACTCCTGTCTTTGCACAAATAGTTTTGCCTGTACATCAACTAATAGGCAAAAGTAAGAAAAATAGCAAGTCCGAGCCTTTTGTCTGGATACTAGAACATCAACAGGCCTTTAAGACACTTATTCAGAAGTTTATAATTGCGCCTGTGCTCGTTCTTCCAAAATTTGAGCCACCATTCATCTTGATCACAGATGCTAGTTTTAAGGGCCTAGGAACAGTGCTTAACCAACTCCAGGTTGGACAGGAGAAGGTAATATCCTATGCCATTCATCTTGTAAGAATGTCAGAGCAGAATGACAAAAACTTCAGTGCATTTAAATTAGAGCTATCTTGCACTAAAGTGGGCAGCTACCAAAAATTACAAAGATTATATAATGTACAAGAAGTTCACAGTCTGCACTGATCATAATCCACTGAGGTACCTTGAAACAGCATATGTCCAAGCTTTTCAACAAAGATGGATAGCGCAACTTGAGGAGTTAACTTTTGAAATTTGCTACAAACCCAGCAGACAAACATGGTTGCAGACATGTTCTCGCACTTGCCAGCAAAAGAAGAACTTGAAGTGTGAGATGATTTAAAATAGGGATGTGAATCGTTTTCCATATCGTCTTAACGATAGAAATCGTGTGGCAGGGCAAGAAAATCGTCTTAGGCACGATTTTTTAGTTAAAAAATCGTTAAAAAATCGTTTTTTCCGATTAGTGCGCACTAACTCGAGTTAGTGCGCACTAACGGGAGTTAGTGCGCACTAACTGGGAGTTAGTGCGCACTAACTGGGAGTTAGTGCGCACTAACTGAAAATGATACAATTTGACACTTTTCAGGTCAGTTAAGGTCAGTTTAGGAATGAATATGTATTCCTATTGGCTGCCCTCTTATTTATTCATGTTACCAAGTTTCCTACTGACAGTATATGGGGGATGGGAAATGGAAACAGTTGGTAGCTTGACAAAACAAGTAATGTGATCAGTCAATGTGACTAGAACTTGTGCCCTAACCCTGATACCAGGGGTATTGTGATCTTCCTGCACACAGTGCCCTATCCCTATTAATACCAGGAGTGTTGTGATCTTCCTGCACACAGTGCCCTATTCCTGATACTGGGGGTGTTGTGATCTTCCTGCACACAGTGCCCTATTCCTGATACCGGGGGTGTTGTGATCTTCTTGCACACATCCCGATATCAGGGATAGGGCACTGCATGCAGGAAGATCACAACACTCCTGGTATTAATAGGGATAGGGCACTGCATGCAGGAAGATCACAACACTCCTGGTATTAATAGGGATAGGGCACTGCATGCAGGAAGATCACAATACCCCTGGTATCAGGGATAGGGCACTGTGTGCAGGAAGATCACAATACCCCGGAGGAGTGAGGGTCAGGCAGCTCCCCCCTGTCTGTGAAGCCAGCCTCTCACTAGTAATGCAGGGAGGGAGCTGTCTCAGACTTCTCCATCCACCCCCCCCCCCTCACCCACACACCATTCACTAGCTGGGACATGGGGGAAGTCAGGAGTGAGGGACAGGCAGCTCCCCCCTGTCTGTGAAGCCAGCCTCTCACTAGTAATGCAGGGAGGGAGCTGTCTCAGACTTCACCATCCTCCCCCCCCCCCCACACACCATTCACTAGCTGGGACATGGGGGAAGTCAGGAGTGAGGGTCAGGCAGCTCCCCCCTGTCTGTGAAGCCAGCCTCTCACGAGTAATGCAGGGAGGGAGCTGTCTCAGACTTCACCATCCTCCCCCCCCCCCTCACCCACACACCATTCACTAGCTGGGACATGGGGGAAGTCAGGAGTGAGGGTCAGGCAGCTCCCCCCTGTCTGTGAAGCCAGCCTCTCACTAGTAATGCAGGGAGGGAGCTGTCTCAGACTTCACCATCCTCCCCCCCCCCCTCACCCACACACCATTCACTAGCTGGGACATGGGGGAAGTCAGGAGTGAGGGTCAGGCAGCTCCCCCCTGTCTGTGAAGCCAGCCTCTCACTAGTAATGCAGGGAGGGAGCTGTCTCAGACTTCACCATCCACCCCCCCCCCCTCACCCACACACCATTCACTAGCTGGGACATGGGGGAAGTCAGGAGTGAGGGTCAGGCAGCTCCCCCCTGTCTGTGAAGCCAGCCTCTCACTAGTAATGCAGGGAGGGAGCTGTCTCAGACTTCACCATCCACCCCCCCCCCCTCACCCACACACCATTCACTAGCTGGGACATGGGGGAAGTCAGGAGTGAGGGACAGGCAGCTCCCCCCTGTCTGTGAAGCCAGCCTCTCACTAGTAATGCAGGGAGGGAGCTGTCTCAGACTTCACCATCCTCCCCCCCCCCCTCACCCACACACCATTCACTAGCTGGGACATGGGGGAAGTCAGGAGTGAGGGTCAGGCAGCTCCCCCCTGTCTGTGAAGCCAGTCTCTCACTAGTAATGCAGGGAGGGAGCTGTCTCAGACTTCACCATCCTCCCCCCCCCTCACCCACACACCATTCACTAGCTGGGACATGGGGGAAGTCAGGAGTGAGGGTCAGGCAGCTCCCCCCTGTCTGTGAAGCCAGCCTCTCACTAGTAATGCAGGGAGGGAGCTGTCTCAGACTTCACCATCCTCCCCCCCCCCCTCACCCACACACCATTCACTAGCTGGGACATGGGGGAAGTCAGGAGTGAGGGTCAGGCAGCTCCCCCCTGTCTGTGAAGCCAACCTCTCACTAGTAATGCAGGGAGGGAGCTGTCTCAGACTTCACCATCCTCCCCCCCCCCTCACCCACACACCATTCACTAGCTGGGACATGGGGGAAGTCAGGAGTGAGGGTCAGGCAGCTCCCCCCTGTCTGTGAAGCCAGCCTCTCACTAGTAATGCAGGGAGGGAGCTGTCTCAGACTTCACCATCCCCCCCCCCCTCACCCACACACCATTCACTAGCTGGGACATGGGGGAAGTCAGGAGTGAGGGTCAGGCAGCTCCCCCCTGTCTGTGAAGCCAGCCTCTCACTAGTAATGCAGGGAGGGAGCTGTCTCAGACTTCACCATCCTCCCCCCCTCCCCCCTCACCCACACACCATTCACTAGCTGGGACATGGGGGAAGTCAGGAGTGAGGGTCAGGCAGCTCCCCCCTGTCTGTGAAGCCAGCCTCTCACTAGTAATGCAGGGAGGGAGCTGTCTCAGACTTCACCATCCTCCCCCCCCCTCACCCACACACCATTCACTAGCTGGGACATGGGGGAAGTCAGGAGTGAGGGTCAGGCAGCTCCCCCCTGTCTGTGAAGCCAGCCTCTCACTAGTAATGCAGGGAGGGAGCTGTCTCAGACTGGTATCAGGGTTAGGGCACTGTGTGCAGGAAGATCACAACACTCCTGGTATTAATAGGGATAGGGCACTGTAAGAGATGACTGTAGTAGATTGAATAAAGATCTGATGTTTCTGCTCTCCTCACACCAAACAAAAACAACACACAAGCAGAGAAGCCCTTCTTACAAAGCTGAGCTAGTGAGTTAAGTAGGAGGAAAAGTAAACATACTGGTGCCAGTGTGGCTACTTAAAAAATACACTTACCAACAATCAATTACATATATTTGAACTGTGTACAGTTCCAGCCAGGACCACCTTTCTAAAATGCACAGTGATTGGCAAATTCAACATGCACTAGCATTTCAGGTGCCTGCTAACAAAAATAATAAACAAACAAGTTCTAGTCAGGTGAGTGCTGATCATTACATTACTTTTTTTGTCAAGCTTCCAACTGTTTCCATTTCACATCCCCCCAACCATATTGGTAACATCAATAGATAAGAGCACAGCCAGCCAATAGGAATACATACATACATATTCATTCCTAAGTGACCTTTACTGACCTGGGAAGTGTGAACACTTTGTTTCATTTTCTGTTGGTGTTCGTTAGTTTCCAGTTCCATTTCCCATCCCCCCAACCATCACCTCAGTGGTAACCTTGGTAACATCAATAGATAAGAGGGCAGCCAGCCAATAGGAACACATATTCATTCCTAACTGACCTTCAGTGACCTGGAAAGTGTTTATTTGTATCATTTTCAGTTAGTGCGCACTAAATCGAGTTAGTGCGCACTAACGGGGAGTTAGTGCGCACTAACTCGAGTTAGAGCGCACTAACACAATTTAACGATTTTTAACGATAAATCGTTAGAATTTCTATTGTATCGTGTTCTATAACGATTTAAGACGATATAAACATTATCGGACGATAATTTTAATCGTTGAAAAACAATTCACATCCCTAATTTAAAAGACTTCCTTGTGATAGAGCCAAATGAGGTGTGGAAATAGAGAAAGTGGAGACTCAATTGATGAAGCAAAAGCCACATTCAGAATTGACAAAGTATTTGCCTGACTTGAGTTTGTTCCTAATTGCCAAATGGATAATGGAGCACCTAATAATCAAAGTGGTCCAAAAATTAAAAGAAACTTTGGGCACAGAAAATTCACCTAGTATCAAACAGAGGCTGTGGAACCATCGAGTACAAGAACCTCATGACGATCAGGAGGTTCTTGATCATCATGAGGTTTATCATGCCATCACAAGACAGCAAGAAGCAATGCAAGCCAAGCATGATTTTGCAGATCATCGTGGAGAAGAAGCAACCTTAAGAGACTACTATTGGCCTAGTATGTCAGAAGATGTGCACAAGTGGACAAGACAGTGGAAGAGATGTATTTTTGCTAAAGATCTTTCCCAAGAGAAAGAAACAGGTATAGTTACTTTCAAGATTCTTGTCCTCTGAATTCCTAACAATGGACTATAAATTATTGGAACTGAGTACCAAAGGGAGGCTCGTGTTAACTGATGTTAATAAGATTCATGATAGCTGTACGTACAAGAAACCAAATCACAGTAACAACAGCAAGAACCATTGTACAAAAATGGATAAACAATTATGGTTGTCCAACAAGACTGCATTTGAATGAAGGAGGAAATTTTGAATCAGCAGTGATCAAATTATTATGTAAGATATATGGGATGTGCAATAGCTGTAATATACCCAGTTACCCAGAAGGCAATGTGGAATTTGAGCTTTTTAATTGTAAAATGCATTCAGAAGTGAAGAAGTGGAGGTGGTGGACTATTTGCCAGAACTTGTTTTGGCATATGACAGCCACATCTACAATCTGAGTGGGTATTCTCCTTTCTACCTTCTGTTTGGAATACTATTTTGAGACTAAGGAGAGAAGCAGGATGCAACATCAACAAGACTTGAAACAGCTTATAAAATAGCTCAGCAATCTTCAGCACAGAAATTTAAGTTTAGGAAGAGGAAATTTGACAGATGAACCGAAGGAGCCATCATAAGAAAAGGAGATAGGGTTCTCTTGAGGAACTTTAAAAACAGGAGTAGTCAGAATATTGCTGAGATCTGGGAATGGGACACCTATGAGGTAGTGAAACTATATGAACTAGAGAGGAGAATTTATAAAATTAAGTCATTGGATGGTTCATAGGGATGTGCATTCGGATTGACCGCATATGGAAAACGCAACTCAAATTTTTTTTTTTACTTAAAAAAAAGATGGGGCGTATACGAGCAGATTTCCGACATAAATGAACATAGATATGTCGGATACGGCGAATCGCCATGCGCGCGCTTTCTCGCCGCCATTACCTGTGACTCGAGCTCGGAGCCCCGGATTACCTGAAAATGGCGGCGCCCCTGCGGTAACCATGCCAACCTGTCTGACCCTGTCCTGTGAGTCTCAGTGACTCACAGGAAAGGGTGGGACAGGTCGGCATGGATACCGGAACGCAGCGAATCTGCGTTCACCTTTTCAGAGAAGCACTGAATGCAGTGAATCGCGCTGTCATTCCGTGCTTCTCTGTGGATTTCCTGACGAGCCAGCAGCACTATAAAAGCAGCAGCAGCACGAGGACTGACGGACATTGTCAGCGATTCAGTGGGGAGGTGGGATCGGGATCGTGCAGGGTGGGCTTAGGCAGGCTGAGGCAGAGAAGATAGCAGAACCCGATTTGATAGACAACACAGAACAGAACCAGATTTGATAGACAACACAGAACAGATTCTTTGTTAGGGAAAAAAAAAAAAGAACATTCTTATTGAGTGAGTCTGTACATTTTATCCTGGGCAGTGCCAGGCAGGGCTGGCAGTACTCTGCCTCATATTTGCTATTTTTAAACAGACTTAAAAGCATTCTCCTTGAGTGGTTCAGTGCTGGCTGGGCAGCAGTTCCAGGGCTGGGAGTACTCTGCCTCATATCTACTTTAGTTCTATGTGCACTGCAGTGCACACAGACAGACACATTCCGTGCATTGCCAGGCAGACAGTGAGGCAGTGGGCATTGTAAACAGAGTGAACATTGCCCTTCAGCAAGTCTGTTACATTTGCTATATTTAAACAGACTTAAAAGCATTCTCCTTGAGTGGTTCAGTGCTGGGTGGGCACTGGGCAGCAGTTCCAGGGCTGGGAATACCCTGCCTCATATATACTTTAGTTCTATGTGCACTGCAGTGCACACAGACAGACACATTCCGTGCATTGCCAGGCAGGCAGTGAGGCAGTGGGCATTGTAAACAGAGTGAACATTGCCCTTCAGCGAGTCTGTTACATTTGCTATTTTTAAACAGACTTAAAAGCATTCTCCTTGAGTGGTTCAGTGCTGGGTGGGCACTGGGCAGCAGTTCCAGGGCTGGGAATACCCTGCCTCATATATACTTTAGTTCTATGTGCACTGCAGTGCACACAGACAGACACATTCCGTGCATTGCCAGGCAGGCAGTGAGGCAGTGGGCATTGTAAACAGAGTGAACATTGCCCTTCAGCGAGTCTGTTACATTTGCTATTTTTAAACAGACTTAAAAGCATTCTCCTTGAGTGGTTCAGTGCTGGGTGGGCAGTGCCAGGGCTGGCACTGGCAGTACTCTGCCTCATATCTACTGAAAAGGAAGCTTGTTCTCTGTGCACTCACTGCACACACACAGACACATTCCGTGCATTGCCAGGCAGGCAGTGAGGCAGTGGGCATTGTAAACAGAGTGAACACATTCTCCTTCAGTGGTTCAGTGCTGGGTGGGCAGCAGTTCCAGTGCTGGGAGTACCCTGCCTCATATCTACTTTAGTTCTATGTGCACTGCAGTGCACACAGACAGACACATTCCGTGCATTGCCAGGCAGGCAGTGAGGCAGTGGGCATTGTAAACAGAGTGAACATTGCCCTTCAGCGAGTCTGTTACATTTGCTATTTTTAAACAGACTTAACCGCATTGTCCTTCAGTGGTTCAGTGCTGGGTGGGCAGCAGTTCCAGGGCTGGGAGTACCCTGCCTCATATCTACTGAAAAGGAAGCTTGTTCTCTGTGCACTCACTGCACACACACAGACAGACACATTCCGTGCATTGCCAGGCAGGCAGTGGGCATTGTAAACAGAGTGAAGATTGGCCTTCAGCGAGTCTGTTCAATTTGTTATTTTTAAACAGACGTAACCGCATTGTCCTTGAGTGGTTCAGTGCTGGGTGGGCAGCAGTTCCAGGGCTGGGAGTACCCTGCCTCATATCTACTGAAAAGGAAGCTTGTTCTCTGTGCACTCACTGCACACACACAGACAGACACATTCCGTGCATTGCCAGGCAGGCAGTGAGGCAGTGGGCATTGTAAACAGAGTGAAGATTGGCCTTCAGCGAGTCTGTTCAATCTGCTATTTTTAAACAGACTTAACCGCATTGTCCTTGACTTGGTCCGTTCATTTTGTTATTTTAAACAGACTGAGCATTCTTCTTGAGTGGGTCTGTTAATTTAGTTATTTTAAACTGACCGAACATTATTATTGTGGGACAGTGGGCAGTGTTACCACTAGTACTCATTGACATTAAATCCATAATGTCAGGGAAAGGGAGATGCAAGCGACTTAGTGGGAATGGCAGCGGAGGCACCGCAAAAGACACCAGCGCAACACCACCAGTACAGGTAAAAAGGCAACTGTCGCAATCAAACGTCTTTGTAGGGGATGGCAGTTCCATGGCAAAAAAAAAGAAATCAGACCATGAAACTTTGCAATCGCCAGCACCTGTTTCTGGCACTGTAGTTTTGGAGGAGAGTGAAGAGGAGGCAGAGTCTAGCCAGACAAAAGTTACACACCCAAGAGCAGCCAGGGGACAGAAGTGTCCTGCAAAACTTTGCGGTGACAAGGTAGCGCTGGCACTGTTAGCTTCTGATTCAGAAGAAGAATCTTCTTGGATGGGATTCTCATCAGAAACGGAAGATGTTATACCTGAGCAATCTTCGGTTGAATTGTCAGTTAGTCCTGTTTTAGCCTCCACCTCCAGAAATCTGCGGCAGGGGAGACATTCCACTGATATCGAGGAGGAGGAAGAGCTGTCAGAAGGGAGACAGAGGGTGACTGTTGCCCCCGCTGGCATTGCTTCGCCGGGTGCAGTGGGTGAACCACCCACACCCAGTAGTACCTCAACTCCAGTGCCACCATCCACCCCCAGGGCGGGAAAGAGAGGAGGATCACAAAAGAAATCTGCGATCTGGGCACATTTTAAAGTGACAGAAGACCCGCGTTATGCTCGGTGTAATTACTGTGCCAGGGATATTAGCAGAGGCAAGCAACTGGGACATCTGTCAAATTTTGGCATGGAGTATCATGTTAAGAGGCAACACCCAACAAGATTACTGCCATCTGGGGATGGTAGCATTTTCCGTCAGGGGACCCCTTCCCCTTCCAACCAGGGTGCAGTGGTAGGAAAGCAGCAGAGTCAGCCCACGCCCTCATACCCTTCTAGCAGTCAGGCGGCAGGCCAGAAACCCACTGACATGTGGGAGAAGCGACAATGCACCATGGAGGAAATGGGGTGGAGTGCGGTAACGCTATCCCGGGGTAGGAGGCAGGCAGCCGCAAAAGTAGTAACCAGGAGCATTGGGGAAATGATTGCCCTTGATGACCAGCCCCTGCAGTTAGTTGAGAATGTGGGTTTCAAACGTTTCTTGAAGGTCGTACTTCCAAATTACAAAGTCCCCTCCAGAACCACATTTAGTAGAAAGGTCATCCCCAGCCTGTACAAGCACTGTGTCAGTCGCGTGCAAGCACTGCTAGGTAAGGCAGACGGAAGAGTGCATTTCACCTGCGATATCTGGACCGCCATGAATGCTGCACACTCTTACCTCTCTCTGACAGCACACTGGTGGGACATGGCAGAGGCAGGGGCAGCCTGCAGCTCTATTACTGAACAAGCATCAGGGTGGAGGTGGGCTTTACTGAACACCCACCTGACGGACCATGCCCATACCGCTGCCAATATTCTAGCATGCATCAGAAAGATGCTGGCGAGCTGGAAAGTACACCAGCGAGACAGTAAAACGCGGGCAGGCTTTTTTGTCACAGACAACGGTGCAAACATGGTTAAGGCAATAAGCGATGGGCGGTTTAAGAACATCCGATGTTTTGCACACACTCTGCATCTGGTAGTGAAGTCAGGTTTGGGCTTGGAGTCCAAGGACAAGGAGACTGAATACCTGCGTAGGTTAATACAGAAGTGCAGGAACATAGCAGCACACTTCCACAGAAGTGTCAGGGCGGGGCAGGTTCTCCGAGAAAATCAGACTGCTTTGGATATGCCCGAGAAGCGTCTCATTCAAGACGTTCCCACCCGGTGGAATTCCACCTTTATGATGCTGGAGAGGTTATTGGAGCTGCAGACACCCCTTCATGAACTTTCTGGTACAATAGACATAGGTGTACAGAATCCCCTAGGGCATCACGATTGGTTAGTCATGAGTCAGCTGGTAAAAATCCTGCAGCCCTTCAAGGACGTCACGGAGGAGCTGAGTTCCAGAAGTTCCACCTTGGCTGACATCATCCCTATAGTGAAATTCCTGGATGACCATTTGGAAGGCATTAAACGGCAAGAGGGAATGACTGCTGAGGTGCTGCAGTGTGTGGACGTTTTGCAGCAGCAGGTGAAAGACAGATTAAGGCCTTTAACAGAGGACAGCACATACATGCTCGCCTCTGTCTGTGATCCCCGTGTGAAAGGTAAAATCGCCCTACAGACCAATTGTCTGTCATTTGTGAAGGAGCTGTTGTTAGCACAGGTCCGTGAACAGGAGCACCATAGGCGGAGACAGATTAGGCTTGAAGCACAGGTGGAAACAGCAGGCACGTCACAGAGTTGTGCTGCTGCTATCCCTGGCAGGAGAAGGACTGTGTCAGTGACAGATACTATTACTAGTGCCTCCACCTCAACGTCAGAACGCCCAAGGCATGTTGGCCATAAAGATACATCAGTAGTGCAACAGGCGAGAGAGAAAGTAACTGGATTGAGTGACTCTCAGCCCTCCCAAGCACAGGAGGAGACAGCAGCAGAGCTGTCAGTGAAACGGTATCTCTCAGAGCCGATAGAGAATACGCAGACAGATCCGCTGGCATATTGGGCACACAAGTCCACTGTCTGGCCACACCTAGCCAAAGTGGCTGAAGGATATCTGTCATGTCCACCAACAAGTGTGCCCAGTGAACGTGTTTTTTCAATGACAGGGGATATCATGAGCCCTCACCGCTCAAGGCTTTTCACCGGTCTTGATGGAAATGCTAGTGTTTTTGAAAGTAAACCTGCCAGTGCTTGGCTTTCCCGATTTTCCTTGTGAATGGCAAGATGAATAAAAGCTATTGAAAGGAGCCTTGCAGCAGTTCCAATTGCCTCCTATGCTCAAGATAATGTAAGCAGTAAGCACTGCAGCACATGTTCTTGACATGAATCGCTGTGTCTGACCGGCATCTACTGTGCAGCCCTAGTGTTCCCACAAGTGTTTTAACTCCGTTGCTGTTCCTGCCTGTACCTCCAGGCCTTGTGTCCCTAGCTGGGCAGTTCCATTTTGTTATTTTAAACAGACTGAGCATTGTCCTTCAGAGTGGGTCTGTTGATATTGCTATTTTAAACAGACTGAGCATTGACCTTCAGAGTGGGTCCGTTAATTTTCTTATTTTAAACAGACTGAGCTTTCTTCTTCAAGGCCGAAGTGGAGAAGGGTTCCAAGTGAACAGCAGTTCAACATGGGTCAGCCGGTCCTAACAGATAGGCGAGCGCCGTTCGGAAGGGACGGGCGATGGCCTCCGTTGTCCTCGGCCGATCGAAAGGGAGTCGGGTTCAGATCCACGAACCCGGAGTGGTGGAGAATCGGCGCTGGGCTCTTCCCTCTTCACTCGCCGTTACTGAGGGAATCCTGGTCAGTTTCTTTTCCTATGCGACTTGTGTCCCTAGCTGGGATTGACCTCTGTCCTCCAATGATGTGCCTGTTCCTCCAGGCCTTGTGTTCCCACAAGTGTTTTAACTCCGTTGCTGTTCCTGCCTGTACCTCCAGCCATTGTGTTTCTACTGGTGTTTTAACTCCATTGCTGTGCCTGCCTGTCCCTCCAGGCCTTGTGTCCCTAGCCGGGATTGACCTCTGTCCACCAATGATGTGCCTGTTCCTCCAGGCCTTGTGTCCCTAGCTGGGCAGTTCCATTTTGTTATTTTAAACAGACTGAGCATTGTCCTTCAGAGTGGGTCTGTTGATATTGCTATTTTAAACAGACTGAGCATTGACCTTCAGAGTGGGTCCGTTAATTGTGTTCTTTTAAACAGACTGAGCATAGTCCTTGAGTGGGTCCGTTAATTTTGTTCTTTTAAACAGACTGAGCATTGACCTTCAGAGTGGGTCCGTTAATTTTCTTATTTTAAACAGACTGAGCATATTCCTTGAGTGGGTCCGTTAATTTTGTTCTTTTAAACAGACTGAGCATTCTTCTTCAAGGCCGAAGTGGAGAAGGGTTCCATGTGAACAGCAGTTCAACATGGGTCAGCCGGTCCTAACAGATAGGCGAGCGCCGTTCGGAAGGGACGGGCGATGGCCTCCGTCGTCCTCGGCCGATCGAAAGGGAGTCGGGTTCAGATCCCCGAACCCGGAGTGGCGGAGATTCGGCGCTGGGCTCTTCCCTCTTCACTCGCCGTTACTGAGGGAATCCTGGTTAGTTTCTTTTCCTACGCTGCTTGTGTCCCTAGCTGGGATTGACATCTGTCCTCAAATGATGTGCCTGTTCATCCAGACCTTGTGTTCCCACGCGTATTCTTATTTCTGAGAGATTTTCCGATTCCTTTGTCATCAGCTAAAGTGCATAAGATGCGTTGATGAATAGTTTTGAAGATGACACATATGGCTTTATAGATGATACGGAAGTGGACGGGTAGCCAATGTAACTCTTTCAGCATGGGAGATATGTGGTCTCTCTTTCTTGCGCCTGTTAGTAATCGGGCTGCTGAATTTTGAACCATCTGTAGTGGTTTGGAATAGGATGAGGGCAGACCTAGCAATAGGGAACTGCAGTAGTCTAATTTCGCAAAAATGACTGCTTGGATGATCGTTCTGAAGTCTTGAGCATGGAAAAGAGGTCTTATCCTCTTCCGAACCTGGAGTTTATAGAAGCAGTCTTTGGTTGTTTTGTTGATATGTGCCTTGAAGTTTAGCCGGTTGTCTATTATCACTCCTAAGTCTGTAACTTGTGTGGTAGGTAGGTTGGTGGGAAGAGTAGTGTTGGAGATATTGTTTTCAGGAGAGATGAGTAGGATTTCTGTCTTGGATGAGTTTAAGATGAGGTGTAGGTTGTTTACTACTTGTTTGATTTTCTGGTGGCATGTTTCCCAGTAGTCAAGAGTTTTAGAGTATGTGTCTTTGATATGGATGATGATTTCAATATCATCTGCGTAAAGGAAGTACTTTAGATTGAGGTCGGTAAGAAGTTGGCAGAGAGGAAGAAGATAGATATTAAATAGGGTCGGAGATAATCAAGAACCTTGAGGGACTCCTATGACAGAGTCAAATCTTGAGGATTCCTTGTTTTGGAGTTTAACTTTGTAACCTCTGTTATCGAGAAACGTTTTGAACCAGGATCGGACGGTGCCGCTGATTCCTATGGACGAAAGCTGGTTTAGGAGGATGGCGTGGTTGACCGTGTCGAACGCTGCGGAAAGGTCTAACAAGATCAATAGGAAAGAGTTTCCTTTGTCGAGGCCCATTAAGATATAATATTATATCTTACAGTTGTGGTTTGGATCATATTCTTTAGGTCAAGACGGTTGTCTATAATTACTCCCAGGTCTCTCACATGGTTGTGGGTGAGAAGGTGTTTGTGATGGATCTGAGATGGGAGGTTTTCTTGCTTGTAGGAAATGAAGAGGAGTTTAGTTTTAGAGGCATTGAGGACCAGGTTTAGACTGTTGAGGAGATTAGTGGTGGCTTCGGCTTGTAAGCTGTTGTTCCAAAGTGCGATGGCTTTCTTAATAGATTCTGTTATGGGAATAAGAATCTGAACATCGTCTGCATAGATGTAGTGAATGAGGTTAAGACTACTTAACAGTTGGCAAAGGGGAAGGAGGAAACGGCGGGGGTAACGGCAAAGCTGCTGCCAGGGGGGGCTATAACACGCGCCGCCGGAGCGGCGGGCCACCTGCCCCCCCTGGGCCTTCCCAGCCGACACGGAGCCGGTTGCGGCGCTCCGCCGCGGAGGAAATGCGCCCTGTGGCCGTCCGGGAGGCGTTCCCCGCCCCCCCCCGCGAAAGGGGTGGGGGATGCGCCGAAAGCCCCCCCGGTCCCACCGAACCCGCCACCGGGTTGAATCCTCCAGGCGGACTGCACGCACCCCACCCGTTTACCTCTTAACGGTTTCCCGCCCTTTTGAACTCGCTCTTGAAAGTTGTTTTCAACTTTCCCTTACGTACTTATTGATTTTACTGCTTTACTTTATTTTTTTTATTCCTGGACGGGGCCGGGGCCGTCTGGGAGGCGTTCCCCGCCCCCCCGCGAAAGGGGTGGGGGATGCGCCGAAACCACCCCCGGTCCCACCGAACCCGCCGGGTTGAATCCTCCAGGCGGACTGCACGCACCCCACCCGTTTACCTCTTAACGGTTTCCCGCCCTTTTGAACTCGCTCTTGAAAGTTGTTTTCAACTTTCCCTTACGTACTTATTGATTTTATATATTTACTTTATTTTTTATTCCTGGACGGGGCCGGGGCCGCGGACTGCACGCACCTCACCCATTTAACTCTTAACGGTTTCCCGCCCTTTTGAACTCGCTCTTGAAAGTTGTTTTCAACTTTCCCTTACGTACTTATTGATTTTATATATTTACTTTATTTTTTTATTCCTGGACGGGGCCGGGGCCGCGGACTGCACGCACCTCACCCGTTTAACTCTTAACGGTTTCCCGCCCTTTTGAACTCGCTCTTGAAAGTTGTTTTCAACTTTCCCTTACGTACTTATTGATTTTACTGCTTTACTTTATTTTTTTTATTCCTGGATGGGGCCGGGGCCGTCTGGGAGGCGTTCCCCGCCCCCCCGCGAAAGGGGTGGGGGATGCGCCGAAACCACCCCCGGTCCCACCGAACCCGCCGCCGGGTTCAATCCTCCAGGCCGACTGCACGCACCTCACCCGTTTAACTCTTAACGGTTTCCCGCCCTTTTGAACTCGCTCTTGAAAGTTGTTTTCAACTTTCCCTTACGTACTTATTGATTTTATATATTTACTTTATTTTTTTATTCCTGGACGGGGCCGGGGCCGTCCGGGAGGCGTTCCCCGCCCCCCCACGAAAGGGGTGGGGGATGCGCCTAAACCACCCCCGGTCCCACCGAACCCGCCGGGTTCAATCCTCCAGGTGGACTGCACGCACCTCACCCGTTTAACTCTTAACGGTTTCCCGCCCTTTTGAACTCGCTCTTGAAAGTTGTTTTCAACTTTCCCTTACGTACTTATTGATTTTATTGATTTACTTTATTTATTTATACCGGCATTGCATCCGCTGTAGGCTTCCCTGGTCGGTCTTGTGCATTTGAATAAACGGAGAGGAATTTATAGGTCGATAATGGTGTGTTGGTGAATGATTTTTTATATCAAGGTGATGGATTTGTAAATGACTCTGAACTGAATTGGTAACCAGTGGAGGTCTTTTAGGACTGGGGAAATGTGGCCTCCTTTCCTAGTGTTTGTTAGTAGACGGGCTGCTGCGTTTTCAACCATTTGGAGTGGTTTCGTGTATGAGGAAGGGAGTCCAAGTAATGTAGAGTTGCAGTAGTAGAAAATGAGGGCTTGGAGGATGGTTCTGAAGTGTTTGGCGTGGAAGAGTGGTCTTATCCTTTTTTAAACTTGCAGTTTATAGAAGCAGTCTTTGGTGGTTTTATTGGGGGGCCACTACCGGCCTAACACCGTCCGCCGGCTGATCCTCCATCAGAAGGACTTGGGCCCCCGAGCGGCGCTGGGGAGCCGGTCTTCCGTATGCCACATTTCCCGTGCCCGCCGGACAGGCGGGGATTCGGCGCTGGGCTCTTCCCTCTTCACTCGCCGTTACTGAGGGAATCCTGGTTAGTTTCTTTTCCTCCACAGCTTGTGTCCCTAGGTGGACCCTGCGGGTCGGTACGGCAAGAGCGGTATTCAAACAGCAAGCAATGGGGTATGAAAATACAGACCCCTGTGTACTTACTTGGTATAGGTTTTGCTAGGAGTAAGAATTTGTTGAGGATAATGTCAGTTTCTTAATAAGATCTCATGCTTTGACTGTTGAGGAGATTAGTGATGGCTTGTAAGCTGTTGTTCCAAAGTGCGATGGCTTTGTTAATAGATTCTGTTATGGGAATAAGAATCT
Organism: Rhinatrema bivittatum; assembly: GCF_901001135.1. NCBI lineage: Eukaryota > Metazoa > Chordata > Amphibia > Gymnophiona > Rhinatrematidae > Rhinatrema > Rhinatrema bivittatum. The sequence goes on from NC_042616.1 coordinate 695,276,858, forward strand.
GAACATCGTCTGCATAGTTGTAGTGAATGAGGTTGACTACTTAACAGTTGGCAAAGGGGAAGGAGGAAACGGCGGGGGAAACGGCGAAGCTGCTGCCGGGGGGGGGGGGGGGGGGCAATAACACGCGCCGGAAATGGTATTTAACCTTAGATGGAGTTTATCACCCACTTTGGCCTGCATTCCCAAACAAACAGACTACGAGAAAACCCGGTCCCGGAGCGCCGGGGGCCGCTACCGGCCTAACACCGTCCGCGGGCTGAGGCTTGATGAGAAGGACTTGGGGCCCCGAGCGGCGCCAGAGAGGCGATCTTCCATACGCCACATTTCCCGCGCCCGCCGGACGAGCAAGGATTCGGCGCTGGGCTCTTCCCTCTTCACTCGCCGTTACGGAGGGAATCCTGGTTAGTTTCTTTTCCTCCGCGGCTTGTGTCCATAGGTGGGATTGACCTCTGTCCTAGAATGATGTGCCTCTTCATCCAGGCCTAGTGTTCCTACTGGTGTTTTAAGTCCATTGCTGTGCCTGCCTGTTCATCCAGACCTTGTGTTCCCACACGTATTATTATTTCTGAGAGATCTTCCAATTCCTTTGTCATTTTCTGAAGTGCATAAGTAGGGTAGCTAAATGAGGAGAATATTGGAGGGGCGAAGTTCCATATTGAAAGCTGAGTAGCTTTACTTATCTAGTGAAAGTTTGAAGGATCAGGGAAGGCTTGTAAGAATAGCCAAGTTTGTTAATAGATTCTGTTATGGGAATAAGAATCTGAACATCGTCTGCATAGATGTAGTGAATGAGGTTAAGACAAGTTAACAGTTGCCAAAGGGGAAGGAGGAAACGCCGGGAGGGGGGGCTATAACACGCGCCGCTGGAGCAGCGGGCCACCTGCCCCCCCTGGGCCTTCCCAGCCGAACCGTAGCCGGTCGCGGCACACCGCCGCAGAGGAAATGCGCCCTGCGGGGGCCGGGGCCGTCCAGGAGGCGTTCCCCGCCCCTCCCCCACCCCCCGCGAAAGGGGTGGGGGTGGGGGATCCGCCGAAACCCCGGTCCGACCGAACCCGCCGGGTTGAATCCTGCGGGCGGACTGCACGGACCCCACCCATTTACCTCTTTACAATTTCACGCCCTCTTGAACTCCCTCTTCAAAGTTGTTTTCAACTTTCCCTTGCGGTACTTACTTATTTATTTTATTTATTTAAGGTTTTTTTATACCGGCATTCATGAAATCGTTCACATGATGTCGCTTTACAGAAAACAGGGGTGCAAAGAAAACAACCTATAACATAAATACACGTGGTGAAGAGATGCAGTTACAATTAACTGGGGCTATGAACTGGGAGTGTAAGAAATAAAGAGGGATAGAGGAGGTTAATTATATACATGTGTAGAATATAAAAATATACAAGAGTACATTACAAATATGGCGTCCAATATATACAGCTTCTGAGCTGAGAATTTATTGATGGTGTGTGTTAGGTGCAGTTCGGGAAGGCTTGCCTGAAAAGCCATGTCTTGAGTCTTTTCCGAAAGGTTAGGAGGCAAGGTTCATTTCTGAGATCTGGGGGGATGGAGTTCCATAACGGTGGACCTGCTGTGGAAAGGGCTCAATCTCTAAAGGTGCTGTGATAAGTGGTTTTGGAGGGTGGAACAAGGAGGCATCCTCTGTAGGCTTCCCTGGTCGGTCTTGTGCATTTGTATAAACGGAGAGGAATTTGTAGGTCGATTATGGTGTGTTGGTGAAAGATTTTGTATATCAAGGTGATGGATTTGTAAATGACTCTGAACTGAATTGGTAACCAGTGGAGGTCTTTTAGGACTGGGGAAATGTGGTCTCTTTTCCTAGTGTTTGTTAGTAGACGGGCTGCTGCGTTTTGAACCATTTGGAGTGGTTTTGTGTATGAGGAAGGGAGTCCAAGAAATGTAGAGTTGCAGTAGTCTAATTTGGAGAAAATGAGGGCTTGGAGGATCCTGGTTAGTGTCTTTTCCTCCGCGGCTTGTGTCCCTAGCTGTGATTGAACTCTGTCCTCGAATGATGTGCCTCTTCATCCAGGCCTTGTGTCCCTAGCTGGGATCGACCTCTGTGCTCGACTGCTGCGCCTCTTCATCCCGGCCTTGTGTTCCCACAGGTGTTTTAACTCAGTTGCTGTACCCATTCTTCCGGGCCTTGTGTTCCCACAGGTGTTTTAACTCAGTGGCGGTGCCTGTTCATCCAGGCCTTGTGTTCCCACAGGTGTTTTAACTCAGTGGCTGTGCCTGTTCATCCAGGCCTTGTGTTCCCACAAGTGTTTTAACCTGGTTGCTGTGCCTGTTCATGCAGGCCTTGTGTCCCTAGCTGGAATTGACCTCTGTCCTCGAATGATGTACCTGTTCATCCAGGCCTTGTGTTCCCACACGTATTCTTATTTGTGAGAGATCCTAGGCTCCAATTCGTTTGTCATCAGCTGAAGTGCGTAAGTACAGTCTGAATTCACTAGACGCCAATGGAATTCACTAGACGCCAACGATATTCACTGGACGCCAATGTAAACACCGGGTACACACAACTCTAGGGGTGGACCCGTTCCAGGGAGTCCTTCCCTGAACAAGCATGAGGGTGGAGGTGGGCTTTACTGCACACCCACCTGACGGACCATGCCCATACTGCTGCCAATATTCTAGCATGCATCAGAAAGATGCTGGCGAGCTACCAGTGTTTTAACCTAGTTCCTGTGCCTGTTCATGCAGGCCTTGTGTCCCTAGCTGGGATTGACCTCTGTCCTCGAATGAAGTGCCTGTTCATCCAGGCCTTGTGTTCCTACTGCTGTTTTAACTCCATTGCTGTGCCTGCCTGTTCATCCAGACCTTGTATTCCCACACGTATTCTTATTTCTGAGAGATCCTCCAATTCCTTTGTCATCTGCTGAAGTGCGTAAGTACCGTCTGAATTCACTAGACGCCAACGGAATTCACTAGACGCCAACGATATTCACTGGACGCCAATGTAAACACCGGGTACACACAACTCTAGGGGTGGACCCTTTCCAGGGAGTACTTCCCTGCACAAAGGAAAGGGAACTCTCTCCTGGGCCAATTGATAAGAAAACCACAATTCTGCAGCCAAAAATAGGCTGGAAATCCTTCCCCCATTGACTTTAATGGGCGACATATGTACATATACCCAACTCATTAGATTTTTTTTATGTCCATATTGGCCGCAAGTGGGACCCACTTTCGGACATAAGAAATATGAACATAAAATTTTGCTCTGCACATCCCTAATGGTTCATGTAAGGTAGTGCATAGAAATGATATAAAATCATGTCTATTTCCAAAGATGTGCTAGAAGGAGCAAATACAGAAGAAACAAAATGGAATAACGCAATAATTTAAATGAATCCTCCCAACTCTGTAGAAACTAGGGTGAATAAATTGAAAAAGACATGGATTTTAGTGGAAGTGCCTGAGTTGGAAAGAGGTTCTGGACCCCTTTTCCTCTTTCAGGAGACTTAGCAGGAAGGAGGGCTTTTTATAATTGCTAATCCTGTGTGTAACATTCATTGACCCTGCATATATAAGCAAATACTCTAACACACATATACATTGCCACTGACAGCAGAGGAAGACTGCCACAAGAGGGAGTGGGTTAGACATACACAGGTTCTCTCTCTCTCTCTCTCCCTATCTCACACATATAAACACACACACACACACACACAAGCTCTCTCTCACATACCCTTTCGCTCTTTCTCTCTCACTTCTCCTTTCTTTCTCTCTCTCTCTCTCACACATACACAAAAGCTCTCTCACATATCCCCTTTCTCTCTCCCTTGCTCACACATAGACTCTCTCTCACACATCCCCTTACTCTTTCTTTCTCACACACACTCACCCTAGCTCTCTCTCTCTCAGTGTCTCTCTTTCTTTCTCTCTAACACACACAGGTTCTCTCACACACACCCTTTATCTCTCTTTTTCTCTCTCTCTCACATACATCCTTTCTCTCTTACACACACATGCAGGCTCTCTCACACACCCTTTTTTCTCTCTCAAACATATGTACAGGTTCTTTCTCACACACACAGGCTGCCTCTTGCCTGCATATACAGGCTCTCACCCATACCCACACACACATAGTCTCACCCACACAGTTTCACAAACATAAACTCTTTGGATTTAGGCCTTTTCTTCAGCTGCCAATGGGATGGGACTCACTGGTGGCAGCTAGGCCCTCCCTGTCTCATTATCCACCATGGGATGGGCTGCATGGTTACCTGCCAGACCTCTCTTGCTCTTCAATCACCAGTGAGATGGGGTCCACTGGTGGCTGCTGGGTTGTCTCTCTCTCTTTACCACTGCGGAGTCTTCCAAGTCTCTTTTGATGTTCAGCTGTCAATGGGATAGAGTTTGTTGGAGGTTGCCAAGTACATTCTCACTCTATGGCTGTTTGCTGGGTTATGGCATGTGTAACAGCAATAGTTGTGTTTAAGTGGATGTCATCTCCTGTTGCAATGGGGATGGTCTTGAAGGAAGACTGCATGTCTAGCCTTGTGGCAGCAGGAGATAATGTTTACTTAAACACAACTCCTACTGCCATCTGGGGCATGGGGAAAGAAGTAGATGGCACTGATGAGATTGTGCAGGGGTTTGGTTTACTCTGTCTGATCTGATGTATAAAATTTGTGTAGCAAACCATTTGGAGTACCACTCCTTTCCATCCCCTACCGATGGAAAGGGATGGTACTCTCATCACTGTGGGAAAATATGCATGCATATGAGTGGACATTTTCTAAATGGCCATTTCTATGAGTAAAGTACTGCTTTACTCATGGAAATGGTGTTTAAAATTAGGGATGTGCAGCAGGGATGGATTCGTCCAGACCCAAATCCATTGCATCTGTTCTCGGAGGACCCCGATCCATTCATTAGTTACATATGTATTCATTTCCCAAAAAAAAACCCCATCCCATCCCTTTAAATTTAATTAACTACACCCCCCCACCTTCCTGACCCCCCCCCCAAGACTTGCCAAAAGTCCCTGGTGGTCCAGCGGGGGTCCTGGAGCGATCTCCTGCACTCGGGCTGTCGGCTGCCAGTATTCAAAATGGCGCCGATAGCCTTTGCCCTCACTATGTCACAAGGACTACCGGTGCCATTGGTCGGCCCCTGTCACATGGTAGGAGCAATAGACGGCCGGCGCCATCTTGTTCTCCTACCATGTGACAGGGGCTGACCAAAGGCACCGGTAGCCCCTGTGACATAGTGAGGGCAAAGGCTATCGGTGCCATTTTGAATACTGACAGCCGACGGCCTGAGTGCAAGAGATGGCTCCAGGATCCTCGCTGGACCACCAGGGACTTTTGGCAAGTCTTGGGGTGGTCAGGAGGGTGGGGGTTTATTTGTTAGTGATACGTTGTATTCGTGGGGGTTCGCCATACGTTTCGTGACCCCCACAAATAGAACAAATATGGCATATACGTTGCTGATTGCCAATACATTGCAAATGAATGCACACCTCTAAAAATTACCCTCTCCAAGGTATATAACAACTCTAATATTTAAATGATCTGTTTTCAAAGGGTATTTCTCTAGGTGATAATTCAGTTGCTTGATAGGATTAGTGCTTTATCAAGTGAATTTTCAAAAATTTGCATGGGGACTGGTTATATAAAATTGGCATTTACTCATGTAAATAGCTTCTGTGTGTAGTAATGAATTTTCAAAAAAGGTGAGAATATGCATGCAGTGTGGCTATCATGTGGAAACATATAAACGTTACATAGGGTGTTTTGAGCATGTTCTTGGGTAGGTGTCATGATTCTGCTGCTGCTACACAGCCCCCCCCCCCCCCCCCCCCCGCCAGCCAGCAGAGGACATCAACAAACCTCACTCACAGTTGCTCCAGCCACCCTCTTGCTGATCTCATTAGGCTGTGTCTCCTGTCCTACCTTAACCCAGCCTGTCAATTCCCTTCTTGCCCCTTCATGGAGTCTTCTTGGTTCCTTGACCTGGCCTTCCTTGCCTTGCTTTCCTGTCTTGTGGTCTTCTTAGTCTCCTGCCCTGCCTTTTGGCCTTCCAGGTCGCCTTGTCCTGCTCTGTGGCCTTACAGACCTCTCTGCCTTACTCTGTGGCCTTCCAGGCCTGCTTGCCTTGCTCAGTGGCCTCCTGGTTCTCCCTATCCTGCTTTGCAGCCTTTGGGCCTTCTAGGGTCACCTAGTCAGCTTTATGCCTTGTTTGGATCTTCTTGGTTATTGTTGCTTGTTCTGTCTAGTCCTTTGATTGTCCAGTATAAACTTTGTCCTGTTGTTCTCAGTCAAGTCCTTGTCCTGCCCTGTCCAGTGCTTTTCCTGTCCTGCCCAGTCCATTCCTTGTCCAGTCCAGTGGAGCCTTTGTTTCCAGCCTAGGCCTTGACTGTACCTCAAGCAATGTTTGCCAGTTTTCAGCCCTGCATTGTCTCCTATTCCAGCCCAGGCCCTGCCTTATCTTGCCCTGCACATCTCTGTTTCCAAGCCTTGCCTTGTCTTGTCCTGTCTAGCTCAAGTCTCCAGCTGTGCCTGTACCCAGCTCCCAGCCTGTGCCTTGTTCCAGCTCGCAGCCAGTACCATCTTCCAGCTAAGTCCTGCCGGCCACCAGAACCCAAGGGCTTAACTTGCAGGGTGAGGTAGCTAGTCCAGGCTGAAGACGTTGCTCTGCCCTGTCAAGAAGTCTTGTGCTGCCACTGTTAGGGTTCCTCCAGTCCTAGCTAGACCCCAGCCCTTACAGTACAGTTTGGAAATATATGCACAATTGCTTATTTTATAAATGGAGTACACATATACATCATCAAATATACTTGCATGCTTTTACACCTACTAATCTAATCTCAGAATTTAAATTGGACTTCTCTTCTTTCTGGAACTTTTTGGTGGGGGCTCTGGAGCAATTGGTGGAGTCTATGTATGAACTGGTAAAGGTCTGGGTCAATGGTGCCTGAAAATACACACAGAAGTAAGTATATTCATAAGTGAGATATGTGCATACATCAGCCATCTCTATTAAATACCTGCATCCTTGTATAAACTGAGTTATTATGTGTATGTTACAATTATTTTGCATGTGAAATATATGCATGTACATTTATAAAATAGGTGCATAAACTATGTGAATCCCTATATTAAAAAATGTGTGTGTACTGAAATATACATTTATTTTTTGGGGATGATGACATTCAGTATTTTATAAACTGTGTAGCTTCCGCCGTGCTATTTATAAAATACAGGCATAACTTTAGGCACATGTACCTATGTGTATAAGTGTGTCATTAAGTACACTGTTGAAAATTACCCTCCCTATGTCTAGATTACTGGGTGAAATCCAGCTCAGGTTAGTAATGGCTTAAAGTGATTGACATCTGAAAGCAACTAGGTGGTCTTATCTCACAACTCATATGCATGAGCTATATCCTCACTGGAAGAAAATCAAACTCTTCACTACTTTATTCACCTCTTCATTACATTATACACTCTCTTGAATGAAGAGCAGCAGTCAAAACCTATTTCAAAGTGAATAGGAATTGACATCATTGCAAGCAATCATCACAAATGGCAATAACTGGTATCCTTATAGCCTCCAGAAGCAGAGAAGGCAAAGAAAGACTGTGCATGGCGACTCAGTTGCCTTTATATTAGATATGGTCTTTTTGAAACACAACCAAGGCACTTTAAGAACATAAGAACATAAGAATATGCCATACTGGGTCAGACCAAGGGACCATCAAGCCCAGCATCCTGTTTCCAACAGTAGCCAATCCAGGCCATAAGAACCTGGCAAGTACCCAAAAACTATTCCATGTTACCATTGCTAATGGCAGTGGCTATTCTCTAAGTGAGCTTAATAGCAGGTAATGGACTTCTCCTCCAAGAAATTATCCAATCCTTTTTTAAACACTAACTAACCACATCCTCTGGCAACAAATTTCAGAGTTTAATTGTGCGTTGAGTGACAAAGAACTTTCTCCGATTAGTTTTAAATGTGCCACACGCTAACTTCATGGAGTGCCCCCTAGTCTTTCTATTATCTGAAAGAGTAAATAACCGATTCACATCTACCCGTTCTAGACCTCTCATGATTTTAAACACCTCTATCATATCCCCCCTCAGCCGTCTCTTCTCCAAGCTGAAAAGTCCTAACCTCTTTAGGACAGTGTGGTAAAGATTTATATATATTGCTCATTATGTACCTGTTCTGTTCATTAATGGAGAACATCGGGATCTAATGCTATTATCAACTTGACACTTTTCATGAACACTAACTCTATTATAAAAAAAAAATATATATATATATACATACATTTATTCTTCCATTCTGTGTCTGTGACAAAATCTGTAAAATCTAGTTAAAAATGTTTAGAAAAGCTTGAAAATAGTGCCCTGGATATTTCTTTATACTGTACAATACAAGGTCAGGCAATCAGTCCTGTGGGTATCAGACTTGCTAACTATCTTAATGAAAATCAAACAGAATAAAGGAAATTTGGTTTGAAGGGCATCCCTTTAAACCAAACTTAATAATCTCTGTTCCCAGAACATTAAGTATTCACTGTTTAAATTCTGTGACTAACAGGACTTGGGTCTGACCTCGAAGCTAAGGAGCGCTGCCATTTCCTCATCTTTCATACTCCCCGCATCCTGCTTCAGACATAGACTGTCTCAGAGCAATTGCATCTTCTGTTTCAGTGCTCACTCTATCCTAGGATATCAGACCCATACTAAACAGCTAAATCTTGATATGATACCAGTACCTCAGTTTGTTGTACATCAGGCTTTCTCAAAGAAAAATTAATGCTAACAGAAAAATATATAGAAGGTAGTGTCTTATCCGCTTGAATATTTTATTTTATAAGTGGTATATAAAGTTCAATAAATAAAATAAATTTGTAAATACAAAAGTTTGAGAAGCCTTTGAATAGCACTCAGACTGCAAAGTAAATCCTGGAGTATTTTTCCCTATAGTAAAAATACTACAGGGTAAAAAATACCATGGTTTAGCTCATCTCTGAGCAGCCCCCTATGTAACAGAGGCAAAGATAGGATCTTGTGTGGCGAGGCAAAGATAGAATCTTGTACGGCCGGCACAATTTTGAAAATAGGTAGCACCGGACCAGGAGGCCAAAGGGTCACTTTGGGTCCCAACTGGATCGCCGGGGTCTGGAAGGTGCGCTCTGATGAGAGCCAGGCTCTGGGAGGGGGCATTTTTTGAAAAAAGGGTCAGGATTTGAGGAAGGCCTGTGCACCAAGAGAGTCAAATTGATGACAATGTTTTTCTTTTAGTTTGGCTGCCTCCAAGGCCGGTGGGATGAAGGGGTGGGAGAGATTCTTATAAAGAATAAGAACAATGAAATATAACACGGAAAAAGCACAGGAAAGAAAAGGAATCAAGAATTTGTACCTGAGACAAATGCTGGATATTTCAGAAGGTGGAAGGCATGGGGCAGATCATAGAAGGATAGTGGAAGAGGTGGAAATAGAGGGATAAAGAATGATTGGGAGGATTGGAAAAGAAGGGATGAAAAAAGGGAAGCAGGAAAGAAGAATATTGAAAGAAATGAAACTGACAAGTATGTTCAGTCAATTACTAGAGTGTTGCTTTTGATCTATTTTGAAAGCAGAATCCTGAATGTTCATATTAGACTTCCTAATAAGTGGATACAGCTAAAGATGTTTTTCAAAGGGAAAACAGACTCTTAAAATTAATAGCATTCACAATAAAGCTAATTTTGTGAGATGCCAAGGTAAAGGAGCTAAAATGTGTATTGAAGTTGCAAAGGAAAGACAGAGAAATGTCATTTTTGCCACCTACTGAATAGAAGCTCTTTACAGTGAAGGACAAGTTGATTGTGAGCTCTGTTTATCAAATCATCTCCTATTTTAAGCGCATGAAAAAAAATAAACAGGATATCACATTTTTTTCTAAGAAGGTTTAAGGTTCAAATTGTAAAATGTGACTTGTTTTTTTAGAGCATCTCGTTTCCCAAAAGTTGTCTTAGATTGTTTTCTGTGAGCTGCTTACCCTGATTTATTTGCTGAAAATAAACTGCAGTATGGATTCTAAGAACTCCAGCAGATTTACCTAGTAGGTGGGAGCTCTATGAAGGTTGATATATATGGAAATTACAGTTCGCAAAGATTACAAAAAAAAATTAAAGAGTACATAAAAGAACTCGAAAAGGTGATTTTAGAGTCTATTCAGCAAGTACTGACAACCAACATTTTAATCCCCCACAAGGGATTTCATGGAGGGGGTTTGAAAGGTTGTCAGTATGTACAATACTAAGTAAATTCCAGAAGTGCATTTTGAATTATTTTCTGTGCTGGGGCTTTCTTCTTTTAGTCTCTAATGACATGACTGGAAATTCCAGAGGACCTTTAACTGCCTGCAGAGCCAGCTCTATTTGACTTAAAAAAAAAAAAAAAGAAAAGAAAGAACACATTAAGATGTATTGGGTTTTCCTATATATGATGAATAGATTGTCAACATACATAGATTTATAGTTAATTAAAGAGCTAAAAATATGGTTTATCTGCAGAACTTGAAAACATGCATTCTTTCACTGTGAAATTTAAACAGTTTATTAGTTTTAATTGCTAGATTAGAGAGCTAATAACTAAAAGAAAAAGAAAAACAAACCTCAACAACTGAATGTAATACTACTATTTATAAGACCCAAAGGACAAATGATAGATTCAAATGTTCAACCTTGTTTGTTGGGGAAATACTGTAAATTTATAATAGATTTTCCTTCACTCCCTTTATCAGATTGAAAACCCTAAAATATAATTCTTTAAAACATGCAAAGATGTTTTAAAACTGGGCCCAAAATTAGCAACTGTAAACCTTATCCATAACCAGAGTATTTTTCCATGAGTGGGGTTTATTAAAAACAGAGAATAGTGATATAGTAGTTGTCAACATATAAGGATCATTTGACCCACCCAATCTGCCTGGTAACTAGGCTTGCCAATTGACATTCTTTTTTTCAGAATGGGCTAGTCCAAGTTTTCTTTTACCTTAACCTGTTCCTCTTTTCTTAGGGAAATCAATAGGGATATCCTATCAACTTGGAACCCTCAAAGACTAAATCTACCAGAATTATGATCTGTCTTCTGTGTCTATTGCTCTGTGTTCTGTCTCACTAGTTGTATCTTGCCCCCTGATGACATCAGGTGTGGGCTGTTCTTAAGAACTCCATGATGATGCCAGAGAGCTAGCCCTATTTTCAGTTCATTGGTGCTCTGCCGTATGCTACTGCTGCCCTCAGTACCTTGCTGATCGCTGCTGTCTTTATTTCTCTCCAGGTCTGCCTTCTGTGTCTATTGCTCTGTGTCTCCTGTATCATATCCTGCCCCTAATGACATCAGGAGAAGGCAGTCCTTAGAAATTCCATAGGCGCTGAGCATTAGAGATGCAAACACCTCTGTGGCAAGCATGAAGGAGCATGATGTTTTTTTGTGGCTTTTGGCTTTTGTAATTTGTGACTGGGTTGGCTTTTTGTTGATGTTTTTTGATTCTTATATTACATGTGTGGCTTATTTTTGGCTTAGAACTTTTTGTTTTTTTGGTATCTTTGTTTAAGGGGTGATTTTATTCTCTCTCAGGGGACTATTATAGGGCCATAGCTACTATAGGGACTTGCTCTCCCCTTGCTACTATCAATGTAGTGGAGTTATTAGACCTACTTGCAACATTCAAATCAACTGCATTGATAGGTATATTACTGTTAATAGGGTTTAATCTCTTAGACTCTATTTATATTTAATTAATTGACAAGCTATTCACTGAAAAATTCCAGTATGTGTTGACCTCATAAAGATAAGAATCTTGAAGTATTGTGTGTCGTGGAATCATGACTTCTTCCTTCTGATTTTATTCTTTTGAACCAATTTAACATTTCTGATTACCAGGTTTTTTTCTAAAACCCATGTTAATAGGTGAGGGGAGTTTACTAATTGTTGCTAAGTCTATCTTCAAATATCCTTGATTTCTATGGAGGATATGTCTCCTCTTGAATATCCTTTTCTCACTTTCTCATTCAATTGGGTGTTATGTTTGTTGTATTGTCCTCTGGATTCCCTTTCTTTGTATTCATCTTCATTAATAGAAACTTTGCTGGCAATTAAACCTAATGTTAAGAATTGTGTAATTCTAGGTGACTTTAATTTGCTCATTGATTTTGTTCCTTTATTTCATACTTGTGATGACTTTCTATCTGCTATGCAAGAATAGGCTGGATGCAATTGATCCATTCTCTCACTCATAAACCTGGACACACATTAGATTCAATTTTTGTGCATGAGAGGTAGACATTGTGTGATTCATGTTTTTGTTCTTGTTTAGAAGTTCCCTGGTACAACTATTTTCTTACACATTGCATTATTAAGGTTACAAGCCATTCTTTGGATTCTATGGGCCTTCTTTGAAGAGGGTCTAGAAGACCTTATATTGATCTGAATCTATTAAATGATTTGTGGCTACCAGATTTAGATAATGATTCTGCTGACAACACTAAAGGTCTGGTTTGAGATTGCAGAAGTCTTTGTACTCTGTCTTAGATGCTCTTGCCCCAATTAAATATTTCATCAGTAAGCATCAAAATTGTGTTCCCTGGTTGTAGCTGATTTTTATATTGCAAAAAAAGAGCTTCATAGATCTGAGCATCAATGGTGGAAAGGAAGTCAGATGATAATTTTTTATCTTATCTTGCCAAATAAAGAGTTTTGACTGACAATATTAAAAAGACTTTATACTCCTCCTATATTATGTCTGTGGTTTCTCATAGAAGTGAATTCTTTCATATAGTGAACTCATTAACTGTGATGCCCTCTTTTGGGGGCCGATGCAATAATTTTTGTGGAAAGCGGGCGCTGACTTTTCAGCGCCCGCTTTCTTATCGCATGCATGGCACCCACAATATCCAAATTAGGGGGTCATGCTAGGAAGGAGGCGCTAGGGTCGCTTGTTCGACTTTAGCACCTCCTTGCTAACACGACCCCGTGGCAGCTGCCGGTTATGAAGACCGACGCCGGTAAACTCAGCATTGGTTTTCAAAACTGGCTGTCTGCCAGGAATGAAAACGGACGCCGACGGCTGAGTTTACCGGCATCGGTCTTCATAACTCGGCGGTCTGCCGAGGTATTTTTTTTTTGTTTTGTTTTTTTATTGAAGAAGTACAGAAAAGCAGTTTTTTTCTGCTTTTCTGTACTTCTTTTACATGCACTCAGCTATTAACACCTGCTCCAGGCAGGCGTTAATATCTAAGCAATAAATGTGCGGATTGTGGAAGGTAGAATAAGATGTATCAGACCCCTGCTGTTTTGTTAGGTGTGTGGCAGTGGAAGGATACTGCTGGATGTGCTGCTAGACCCTGTGCTGTTGGTGTAAAGGTATGGCAGTGGAAGCTGGCAGGCTGCTGATGGATGTGCTGCCAGACCCCTGTGCTGTTGCTGTTGGGGTAAGGCAATTAAATCTGGAAGGCTGCTGCAAGATGTGCTGCCAGACCCCTGTAATGTCAGCCCCAGTATTGTTTTTGGGTATGTGTCAGGGTGAAGCAGGATATGACAGGCCCCAATGTTGTTGTTGGAGACGTATCAGAAGGAAACAGGAGGAGTGAAGCCCCAGTGCTGTTGTTGGGGAAATGGCAGGAAGAAGCAGGCTAAGTCAGGCCCAAGTGTTGCTTTTGGGACATGATTGGAGGAAGCAGGAAGAGTGAAGCCCAGGGTTGTTGATGGGGACATGTCAGGAAGCTGCAGGATGTGGCAGGCCCCAGTTTTATTCTTGGGGACATGTCAAAAGGAAGCAAACTGAGTCAGACATCAGTGTTGTTGTTGGGGATGTATCAGGAGGCATCAGGATGTGACAGGCCCCAGTGTTGTTGTTCAGAATGTGTTAGGAGGATACAGGATGTGATGGGGCCAAATGTTATTGATGGGATGTTTTAGAAGAATGTAAGCTGAGTCAGACCCCAGTAAGGTTGTTGGGGATGTATCAGGAAGCAGCAGGATGTGACAGCCCCAGTGTTTATAGGGACGGTTCAAGAGGCACAGAATGTGACAGGTCCCAATGCTGGTATACAGGGCAAGACACAAATGTGCTGTTGGTGTTAATGCATGTTGACCCCAATGGTAGTATAAACAGCAAATGAAGAAAACAAAAGCTAGACCGATGCCTTAGAAAGATTTTATTTAGATAATGAAAGTGCCTGACTCTGGCCAAAGTTTCGCCTTATGGCTGCATCAGGGGCTCTACAATAAAATATAATTATAAATTTAATTTAATTTTAATAATAAAACAACCCAATAATTTCAATAAAAATGTTTTTAAAAAATTTGAAAGAGATGAAGGAGAACAGGTAAGCTGTAGAACAGAGAAGATGTATTCAACATTACCTTTGATATTATCTACATATAGAAACAAAGCTCGATGTAATTTTCCAGCTAGTATCTATTCAAATAAAAATAGAAATGATAAAAAATCATTATACAATAAAAAAATAAAAAAATAAAAAGATTAAAAAAGATCATGAAAATTTAAAATATGTGTCTATTAGTCTTTACCTAATCAGGTATTTCTTAAAGGATTCCATGTATCCTATAAAATTAATAAAAGAAATATAATCTAAAAATTAGAGAACATTAAAAACCATACTAAAACATTTATTTAAGATGTTAAAAAGGCTCAACTAAAAAGATTTTTTTCTCATTATGTAGGTTTACTCGGAAACACAGTTAGTTTACCTTTGGAGTGAATGTAATACAATCTCTTGTATTATCCCAAAGTAGAATTCTTCTTGTATCAAAAACAGGAATACATTGGTATTTGTCAACAACAGAGCTTCTGTCATTATAAAAAATGTAATAAAAGGATAATTAATGCAGGGTGAACCATTTTGCATGATATTATCGCGTGGCTTTATGTTATAGTTTAAAGAGATGCTGAATTGTATATTGATAATGTGAGCGCTGTATGGAAAGATCTTTTTATTGAATAATGTCAGCGTATTTATGTGATACTCCACACAAAAAATTATTATTATTGATTTAACTGAATCCTGCTAGTGACAGCTATATATCTGAGTCGGGAAGGCAACAGCAGCACTTTTGTGGAAGAGTGACACTATTGATGGTGTTGGGGACATAGTAGAACTCAACAATGGTGTGTTATGGCCCTCAAAATGGCTTCTAGGGCCTGGGAGGCAGGAGCAATGTGCTTGAGGGAGTGTGGCTCAACTGACAATGTTGGGGACACATCAGTACTCAGCATTCAGGGTGTTCTGGCACCTGGACAAGCATCTCAGACCTGTGAGGTTGGAGCAGTGTGTTTACATGAGTGTGGCCCAAATGATAGGCCGATTCAATACAAAGGGCTGGAGAGCCAGTGCTCTCCTGAAGCAGGCTTAGGCAGCTCTCCTAGGTGTGTGATTCTGTATTTAAATGAGGCCGTGCACTAATAAGGAAGTGCTAGGGACAATAGTGCATCCCTAGTGCCTCCTTATTAGTGGAAGTGGTGGCTGTCAGCGGGTCCAACAACTGACGCTTAATTTTACTGGAGTCAGTTTTCAAACCCGCCGAAGCCATGGGTTTGGGAAACGGACACCGACAAAACTGAGTGTCCATTTTCAAACCCATGGACTGGTGGACAAATTTGGGTTTTTTTTTTATTTTTTTTATTTTTGGGATCTCCGACTTAATATCACTGTGATATTAAGTCAGAGGGTGTACAGAAAAAGTAAAGAAAATATGAAAATTATTTGGATTACATTGCAATTCTTTAAGCAAACTTACATTATTTATTTGTTGAGTTGTATATATCGTCATTCAGTAGAGCCATCATAGCCATCATTAGTAAGATATAAGAAAGAAAATAACCATATGTAATTCCAACACTTAAGTCCACATTATTGGGAAGCCAATCACAAGAAAAATTTAAAGCAAAATTCATACTTTTATGAACATACAGAGACATATTCACTTTTTAACCAGTAACATTATTCAATAAAGAGCTATTACAAATCCCGCATCCACCTTTATCAGAAAGAAACACTTCCAAATGTGCAGGGTCAAGAAAAACAAACATATTCTTTTGAAATGTGACTAAACATCTACAAGGGAATTTGAGAAAGAACGTGGCCCCTAAGGACAACACCCTCTGTCTCAGATAGGAATTGTTTTCTTCTTAAGTGCGTATTCCTAGAGACATCTGGGATTACCTGAACAAAGGGCCTCATTTTCTAAAGTATCGCAGGCCTGCAATACTTTAGGTAATGAGGGGCGGGGGGCCGAAACGGGGGGTGGTCCTGCACTAGCTGGCAGCGATCGCACCGCCGCGTTGTGATCGCTGCCAGTTTCGCACCCAATAGCGCCACCATAGAAGGTGTAGCTATTGGGCGCGAAATAGGACGCGAAAAGGCCCTTACCTTTTCGTCATCCGTGGCGTCTTCGCGGAGTCGGCCCCGATGATGCCCCGACTCCTCCTCTTCCGGGGCCGACTCCGCCCCCATCTTGGTATCACATGCGATCCATCTGGTAAATGACTCCCTAATTGACCACAGAAACAGAACCCTTTATTTTTTAAATATTTTTGTAATACTAGATTTTTTTCTTGTTCTAAACCAAAATCCACAATCAAAGTGGCTCTTGTTTGAATGTCATCAACTGAATCCTCTAAGAAAGATGTTAAATTTGGGCTTTTAGCTGACAATACATCTATTCCCCCCTCAGATACTACCCCAACTCTCTTTAAATTTGATATATTATATATCTTAGAGATAAGCAAATCATTAGGCATACAAACTAATCTCTTTCAAATATTTCTTGAATAATTCCTGTGCAGACAGTAATCTCGTGTAAGGGAAATTCAAAAAACGCAAATTTTTGCTTCTCATAATATTTTCCATTTTTTTCTGCTTTTCTGTACACTTTCCTGGTGCTGTCTATGATTAATGCCTGCCTTTGGGCAGGCATTAATTTCTGAGAGTAAAATGTGCGGCTTGGTCGCACATTTTATTTTCAGTATCCCGGGTGACTAACTAATAGGCTCATCAACATGCATTTGCATGTGATGAGCGCTATTAGTTTTCACGAGTTTGGCCGCACGTTTTCAAGGCGCTATTATCCCTTACAGTATAAGGGGCAATAGATGTGCATCGAAAATGCGCGGCCAAACGGGTGCTAAATGGTGTGCTCAGCCAAGTGCACCATACTGAATTGGCCTGAGTGTTTGGGACACAGCAGGACTCATAATTGGTGTATTGTGGCTCTTAAAATGGCTTCTCAGGCCTGGGAGGCAGTAGCAGTGTATTTTTGGATATGTGGCCGAACTGACTGTGTTGGGGACACAGAAGGACTCAGCATTGGTGTGTTGTGGCTCTCAGAATGGTTTCTCAGTTCTGTGAATCAACAGCAGGGTGTTTAAAGAAGTGTAGCCCAACTGACAATTTGGGGACACCGCAGATAAATGCAGTTAGTCACTGGATGTTTCAGGCTGCTGGATATAAACCCCATTGCTGGTATTTGAGGCATGGCTGACAGATAGGCAGAACAGCTACAGGCCCTTCAGATTCCTTTCATTCATCTTTCTCCTCGCATGGCAAATCTGAAAACTCAAGCAAATGCAGACTAATTTTCAGGTACTCTAACTTTTCCATCAAGAGTGGTGACAGCATGGAGTATTGAGAGCTTACGATGTCCCCTGTCTTTGAAAATACTTTTCATTGGGCACACATATTGGAAGCAAGACATATATACATAAGTGTTACAAAGTATCATCCACTTTCATCCATCTTGTTTCCAATAGACAGTTACAATGTTATTAACAACTAAATAACTATTTCACAGAATAATGGGATTGTAATGGATTAGTAATGGAAGTTGTTTGGAGTCAATAATTAGATGAATCCCAGATATATCTGCAGGTGTGCATCTGATGCACATCTGCAGTGATTCTTCTGATATATATCCACATAGTGAGTCCTTCTTATAACAAGAAAACATTGCATGACTATAGTACTTTAACGTCATTGGTTTTATTACAGACATATTAGTTCATTCTAAACCAAGAACAGAAATATTCATTAAGCATCTATATATCTTACCCTTACCTTGCTTTGTTATAGTCAGCTCTTAACTATTGACTCCAAACAATTTCCATTACCAACCTATTGTGCTTGGAGGTGGACCCTTGTCCTGGAGCAGTGTAGGATGGCTCCCTGGTCGGGCCCAGGGAGCACGTGCCCCCAGGGGGCGGAGCACAGGAGGAGACAGAGGCTAGGAGTAGCTTCATCACTGGAAGCCCGCGGTCCCCCCAGGTGGAGCCCTTGAGGACCCGGGCCACTTGGACTTAGGTGGGCCTCGCAGGGTCTCCCGGAGAGGAAGTATAGGTGTGTGCTCACCAGTAGCAAGGGAGCGTGATCGGTCACTAGACTGTAGGCCTGGAGGATCAGAGAAGGCCAGTACAGCGTAGATGATGACAAGACAAGGGATAAAGCCAGAATCAAGGAGGTGTGGTCAATGGCAGCCGGGGTCAGGTTCCAAGGATCAGTCTGAGGGATGTCAGCCAAAACAGGAGTCAGATACCAGGAATCAGTTCGAGAGTAGTCAACGAAGCAGGGGTCAGGTTCTGGAGGTCAAAATCACGAAGGCAGGCAAAGGTCAGGATCAAGGCAGCGATCAGAATGGTCAATGGAGCAGGCAGAGGTCAGTACCAGTGAGTCAGTCTGAAGTACTACCTGGGGAGACAGGACAGACAGATGCTGGAACAAGGCTGGAACAAGACTGAAACAAGACTGTGAACATGGAGGCAAACTACTAGTATACATACAGTGCTGACCCGATTGCCTAGGCAAGGAAGTGCAGGCAGAAACTTCCTTAAGTAGTACGTTCAATCAGGGCATGCCGCGGAGCTAGGACCCACTCCTGGACCTACAAGAGACTGGGCAGTCCGTGCGAGCTTGCATAGAGGCGTGGCCAAATCCACGGAGGACACCGAACTGCAGCGAGAGGCCTGGTATGCAGTGGAAGGCCTGGCAACCACCTCCGCGGGAAACCGAGGCCTGGAGGAGCTCATGGCTGCCGCTGGGGAGGCCAATCCGTGACCTGCAGAGGAGCTAGCGAAGTAAGCAGGCCCATGTGCGGGCCGAGCGTGGACGGGGCATGCAGCACAATCCCATTATTCTGTGAAATAGGTTATTTAGTTGTTAATAATATTGTAACCGTGTATTGGAAACAAGATATTGGTTAACGGTGGATGATACATTGCAACACACGTATATTTGGGGACTTTGTCTGGTAACACATTTGTCAATGAACAAATTTCTGTGAGTGAATATATACTGCTTTTAAGAATGTTTATGTTTGATTAATGGTTGAAGATATACCTTTGTATGTACAGCGTTGCTCTCTGCTTCAACGGCAGGGAGAAATGTGGAAACGAGGATTTATATTCTATATTATATAAATATTTATATTTATATGTTCTCACCTGACGTCAGGGACCTTGGAGCCTGGTAGGGATGTGCAGAGCAAAATTTTATGTTCATATTTTTTATGTCCGAAAGGGGGTCCCACTTGCGGCCAATATGGACATAAAAAAAATCCAATGAGTTGGGTATATGTACATATGTGCAAAAAAAAAAATTAAACCCCCTCACCCTCCTTAATCCCCCCCCCAGACTTACCACAACTCCCTGGTGATGGAGCGAGGAGTGAGGACGCCATTTCTGCAATCCTTGGCGAGAAGCATGTGACGTCGGCGGCACGTCGAGTGACGCGGCGTCACGTGATTCCCAGCTCGTTCGCGCCGGACGGCTCGTTCGGCCCAAAAAGAACTTTTGGCCAGCTTGGGGGGGCCTCCTGACCCCCCCAAGCTGGCCAAAAGTTCTTTTGGCCAGCTTGGGGGGGTCAGGAGGCCCCCCCAAGCTGGCCAAAAGTTCTTTTTGGGCCGAACGAGCCGTCCGGCGCGAACGAGCCGGGAATCACGTGACGCCGGCGTCACTCGACGTGCCGCCGACGTCACATGCTTCTCGCCAAGGATTGCAGAAATGGCGTCCTCACTCCTCGCTCCATCACCAGGGAGTTGTGGTAAGTCGGGGGGGGGGGGGGATTAAGGAGGGTGAGGGGGTTTATATTTTTATTTTGGCTCAACAATCGCGATTTCCCACATATCGAACATATCTATGTTCGATATGTGGGAAATCCGATCGTTTATGTCAAATCAATTTTTTAAGTAAAAAAAAATATGAGTTGCGTTTTACTAATGCGGTCAATCCGAATGCACACCCCTAGAGCCTGGCTAGACAGCCATCTAAACCTAAAAAAGTTTATAAACACTACCACAAAGGACTGCTTTTACAAACTGCAAGTCCTCAGAAAACTAAAACCCCTCCTTTACTTCACCGACTTCAGGACAGTACTCCAATCCATTATACTATCTAAGCTCGATTATTGCAACTCCCTTCTTCTCGGTCTCCCCACTAATACCATCAAACCATTACAGATGGTACAGAACTCCGCCGCTAGAATCCTCACAAACTCTAACAAAAGAGACCATATCACCCCAATCCTTCGTAATCTACACTGGCTTCCTATTAAACACAGGATCCTCTATAAAGTACTCACAATCGTTCACAAAGCGACATGCAAACTAGCTCCTATCATGTTAAGCACTCAACTTCAACCTCATACATCTTCCAGACCAATTAGAAGCGCATACAAAGGCACACTTCACGCCCCACAGGTAAAATCATCATTGAGTAAACGAGCACTATCTTCAGCAGGCCCCCACCAGTGGAACGCGCTCCCCCCAGATCTAAGACTGGAACCAAGTCATCAGGAGTTCAAAAAAAAGCTAAAAACCTGGCTTTTCCACCAAGCCTTCCCAGACTCTTAATGCTGCCTAGACGGGAGGATAAAACCAAATTATGGGATTCCTCACTGAGTTTTACTATTATGATTTTTTAACTGTACAAAGATTTTACAAAGATTTTGAGTTCAAACGTTTCTAGTACTTATATTGTATTTATACTGTATCTATAATATATTTTAATATTACTATGTTAAATTGGCATTCTGTTCTATTGTTCCATGTAAAGCCCCTTTCTCTATTTTGGGCATTTCATCGTTTTATGTAAACCGGAGTGATTTGTAGTTCTTACAAGAACTTCGGTATATAAAAATTAAAAATAAATAAAATAAATAAATATTCAGACAACATTCAACAAGGCATTGATCTGTGCAGTCTGGGTAAACAAGCATGAGGGTAACTTGCTTGATGTGGCGGTTACTACCCTTAACCATTAAGCCTTATGCTCACCTGTGATGCAACTCCATCATTACTCTCTGCATTAATGGCAGGGGGTGGCAGGAAATTTGAATCAAACAGTTACCAACAAGGGCCCTGAACTTGGTGGTCGGTGAAACAGAAAAGTATGGGAAAATAAGTGTGGGAGCTTGCAGGGCAGACTGGATGGGCCAATTGATCTTTTCCTGCCATCATTTCTATATTTCTATGGTTCATTATATCCTGGGTGACTTTTTGACCATGTATTTTTAAAGTTTTTTGTAAACATGAATTAAAGATATTTGTAATATATTCATTGTATTTTATGATTCTTTCATGTTCTAGATAACTGAGATTTGAGCTGTCATTTCCTTTGCTTGTGTCGGACATGTGTTTTTCTTCTCAGCTGCTTTTGTGATCACCTGGGACAGAAGTGAGGATTGTTTCCATTTTACAGTAGAGAAGGGAGTTTAAGCTGTCAATGACAGGGTGCTGCTCTGACTTATACTACTGTGTGCCCTGACCAATATTGGTGTTTCCTCCTCTGTTACATCTCTCATCTGCCTCAACCTCTGGCACTGTAGTTGATAGACCTCCTCTGTCAGCATGCTCTTCATATGGGTCAGATTGCTGGCTTGCAGTGTGAGTCTCCCTTTCACATGTGGATCACATAATGAAGCAAGCATGTATGTAGAATTTCTGGTCAGAGGTCCTTGTCACCTGCTTTTCCAAGGACCCCAGACTGTGCAGCACCTCAGCTCTCATTCCCTCTTCCTGTTGAAAGCCCTCCAACTTTTGTAACAGGATGTTTACTATGAGGAGGACATCTCCCATGGTGGTGCTTCTGGCATTCAGCTCCTTTGTGGCATCCTTAAAGGGCTGCAGGATTGTCACAAGCTGTCTCATGACTGAGCAATCATGATGCTGTAGGTGTGTAGGGGAGCCTGCACACCTATCTCCATTTCCATAGACAGATCATGCAGGAGTGTCTGCTGCTCCACTTGCCTCTGCAGCACCATGTAGGTAGAATTCCAGTGAGTGCCCACATCTTGAATGAGACACTTGTGAGGCAGCTCTAAGTCCTCCTGTTTTTCACGGAGAAGCTCCCCTGACTTCATACTTCGGTGGACATGCCCAGCTATTTTCCTATACTTCTCTATTAAACTATGCAGGTAAACATTCTCTGGGTCCCTGGACCCCCGCCCCAGGGTCTCCTTCACTGCAAAGTGCAGGGTGTGAGCAAAGCATTGTACACTCTGATATCCCCTATCAGATACTGCCTTTACCATATTAGAACTATTGTCAGGGACAAATAACCCTTCATTTAGACTTCTGGCTCTCTGATCCAGCTGTCAGGCCCTCCAGCATTTCTATAATGGCTCCTAAAATATTGTTTGAGGTGTGGGCCCCATCCACTAGGTAAGTGTGCAGCAAAACCTACCTGCACTCTGTTTCTCCATCCCCTGTGGAGCTACTGCTTGCCCCTACCTCAACCTGGTCCCACCAATGTGCTGTCAGAGAGGAAGGAGTGTGAGGCATGTGTGGATGTCCAGATGTCACTTGTGAAATGCAGAAGGCTTCCCTGTGCCTTCACCAGCAGTGCCTGCATGCGACTAACTGGGGATGACCTTTCTGCTGAAAGTGGTCCTGGAGGGCACTTTATAGTTTGGCGCTAACACCTGCTGCAAATGCATGAAACCCCCGTTCTCCACTTCCCACAGAGGATGATCATCTAAAATGATAATTTCCACAATGCTTCTGGTCACCACTTTGGATGCTGCCTACTTCTTTCTGTGTGATAATGCAACAGAATATCAACCCATTTCCTCTATCATGGGCTGTCACTTATGATATATGGTGGGGGGACTGCTGCTGCTGGCCTGACACCTGAATGATAGAAGGATCAGAGGCCCTGGGAGCAGCTTGAGTAACATTCATCTCCTTTTGCAACAGTGTCCTTTGCATTGAAGAATGGGTCCCCTGACTACTGCTGCTGCTAGCATCCCCACCTAATTATTGAATAGGATGCTGCTTCTTCGGGTGATGCTCCATGCCAAAATTGCTCAAATAGTCCAGTTGTTTGCCTCGGCTGATGTACTTGACACAATAATTACATTGAGCAAAGTGTGGGTCCTCTCTGATTTGGAAATGCCTTCAGATCACAGATTTTATTTCATGATCCCTTCTCTGCATCCTTGGGGATGGATGATGCTGGCACTGTAGTAGAGGTGGAGGCAGGTGGACACTGAGAAACAGTGACAGGGGCTGCACTCATCTGTTCCTGCAGTATTGCCAGCTTACCAGCATCAACTCCAATTTCTGTCTCCTCTTCCATCACTGATGTGGAGGCTAAGACACTGCTAACCAATCCTGCAGAACTAGGGTCTTCAACTAACAGCTCTTTGATCTCCACTTCTGGAAATCCTTTAAATGGAGGTTCTGATTCAGAGTTAAAAGCAGCTTCTGACAAGACTGCTTTTGTTGCCTCTTCAACAATAAAGGATTGAGCCTCTGGTGCTTTCAGGACATCCACTTCTACCTCCAGTGGCACTGGTGGTACAGTTGCCACTGGTGCCCTGGGTTATGACCGTCAGATGCGGGTGGCCGCGGCTGACCCAACTCACATCCTGCCATACCTGGCCCTCCACTCCAGGTGAACTCGTGGTTCTGGCCAGCCATTGTCACCGCACTGTTCCTGGTCCTCCTTGCTCCACATGGTGGCTGGGACGCTGCCGGCCCACGTTCCAACTCTGGGCCTTCCTAGGCATGCGCGCTTGCCATCTGTTCTCTATTTAAAGGGCCAATGGAGGGAATCCCTGGGCTGTCCCTGACTGATGACATCATTACCTTGGGATATTTAAGCACTCCTTTGGCCTATGCAAACTGACTTGGCAATGAGTTCCTTCACCTCTCTGGTGCTTGTTCCTGTCTCTCCGGACCCGTGCTTCCTGCCTTGGATCTCCACCTGCTGATCTGGACTCTGGCTTGGGTATCCTCTCCTCGGGGGCCTGCTTGCACTTCCTTTTGGGAGACCTGGTCTCCAGGCTTCTCCACTCCTTGGGGTAGCCCCTGCACTCCTTACCAGAGATACTGCTGGCTCACTTCCCCACTCCTTGGGGTAGATTCAGCACTGCCTATCAGAGATCACATCTCTACGCTTCCCCACTCCTTGGGGCAGTCTCTACCTTACCACACCGTAGACTTTAACTCAACACTTTCCCGCTCCTCGGGGCAGCCTCTACTTCACTTCACCAGAGACTTTGACTCTACACTTCCCCACTCCATGGGGCAGTCCCTACGTCATTACACCAGTGGCGTTACTCTATGCTTCCCCGCTCCTCAGGGCAGTCTTCATCACTACATCAGAGACTTGATTCTGCACGTCCCCGCTCCTCAGGACAGCCCTTATGTCATCACACCAGAGACTCTGTCACTATGCTGTCCCACCCCTCAGGACAGTCTCTGCACTACTCCTTCAGAGATCTTGTCTCCATGCTCCCTACTCCTCGGGGTCTGCCTAGTACTGCATCACGTGGCAGTGACGCAGGACGTCATCTCTCTACTGAACTATAGTTGTGTCCCTGTTGCAGCTGACCTCGCCTCCTGACGGTGAGCACTTGTGGGGCCCTACCCCTCAGTTAGCATCAACCTCCACCTCGGGCCAAGGATTCACAAAACCCATGAATCCTAACACCCTGCTGCCAGTGCTACTGCCTGCTCTTTCCCTCCCCTAGATACAACAGGGACTGGAGGAGACACAGGTGGTGGTGATGGCACATACTCTCCAAATTTCAGCTTCTTATGACTTGAGGTTCTCTCCTGATATTTTTTGTTTTTTTAGAAATCACTCTTTTTTTTTGGTTGGTGGATTCACTGTTGTTTTATAGAATCCTCTGCCAACTGCGGTCTTGCCACAGCCTCTACCTTTCCCAGACATGATGGGATTTTGTCAGGTAGTACAGTGCCTGCTTTGCTTACTTGGATTTTAAAGAGTGTGATGTTTTATTCTTTATTAGTTGGAAATAGTGTGAATGTATGTGGTACTGACAGTGAAGAATACCATTCTCTCTAACTGACACAGTCACTGATCGTTCTTTGTTTAAGGTGGTAAACTAACACACAGAGATAATGCAGTATGAATAATATTTTCAAAATTAAACAAAGTTGACACTGGTACACAGTAATGATTATACACAGTACAGAATCAGATAACAGATATAATCTGCCCTGTGTGAACTACTGACTCAGTCTGACACAGCAACAGTGATCCATAGAAAAATCTGCCTGCTTGCTTCAGAAAGAGTGACACTATAAATAGTAAAATCTGGTACACTTCACACCCAAACAGAAAAAGGACTATATCTTGGGCAATGTGGCACAGTGTGCTGGTTCACTGCAACTAGTCCCCATCTCCCTATCACTCCCAAATGACTCCTCCAAAGGGGATTAAGACAGTGAGAACACAGGCCTTTCTTTTTCAGTGGGAATGATGGATAGGATCTTACCAAAAACTAGTGCAGAACACAGCAGACAAAGGATTTAGAATATTTCTATGTTTAAAGAAAAAGACTGCTGTAGAATATCTCTATGAGAGCCAGAGGACTCAGCAAAGAAGCACACTACTTTCAGTGAAGCACTAAAGAGCAAATGCAAGGAAGTTAGTCTTTCCTCGGAACTTAGGATCAGCATCAGAGGTTCCACAGAGCAGTGATTGTCTAACTTGGAAAAATGTAGCATTTTGGTTTCCTACTGACACATGAAGACAAGGCTGTGAGGTCATTCATGAGTCGTAGGCAAGGGCTGGTTGCTATGGAGACTCCCACATGACCAGCCACGCAGAGCTCCATAGGGAAATAAAGGTTACATTGAATACAACAGAGCCCATTATCTCCAATGCAAGCAAAACGAATGAACAAATTCCATATGTTTCATTTGTGGGAAGTGTCCACTCTTATTTGGGGAGCCATGAATAAAACACATTTGGCTTATTCATTGTGGATTTGGCATTCATTTTAAATGAATGCACATCCCTATTGTCTTTTTACCTTTTGAGTATCTTCATGATGCAGCAAATTAGGTGGAGTTTGAACCTATCTCATCACTAGAGATTTGATTAAATTGTAAGCAAGATAAAGAACAATTTTTTCTTCATTAAATTCATGCTTCAATGCATTGATCAAAAATCCCTCTGGACTTAATTAGGAGATTTTATTGCTAGGATTATTGATGCTTCTCTTAAGCAAGGATGTCTGCCTACTTGTTATGTCTGCCTACTGTTTTAAAACAACAACAGTGAGACCATTGATAAAAAAACAAAAACAAATGGACAATCTGGACCTTAGTGGTCCTGTTAGTTTTCTGCCAATCTCTTCCCTTCCCTCCTTGGTTAAGATAATTATAGAAGGTGGCATTAAAGTAATTGCTAGAATATCTTGATCAAAATAATTTTTAAGGTAATACTCAATTTGAATTTTGACCTTATCATAATACAAATTTCTTTTATTATCAAGCTTTGACCCTGTTTATCATGGCTTTGATTTTGGGACGAAGTATTTATTGGTCCTTTGGAATTTCAGCCATTCTTCTGGGCTGCCTCAAGGCTTTGGGCATTTCTGGTATAATTTTGTCTTGGTTTTATTTCTTTTTGCATAATTATCTGTACAACATTTTTATTGGATGATTCTAGTTGGCCTGTTTCCTCTTTGTACTAGTATTCCTCAAGGCACTTTAATTTCTACAATTTTGCTTAATATTTATTTGTTTCCTTTTTGACAAGTTCTCTTTAACCTAGGTGCTAACTATAAGTCATTCAAGATTATGTTGAGTTTTTCTTTCCTAATTCTTCTACATTTGAGAATGCCCTGGCAAAACTATCTTGCTGTCTCTCAAAGATAAGGGATTGGGTTGTTGGTAAGCTTTTGATGAATTAAAAAAAATATATATTTTTTATTAAATCCCATATTCCTACTGATGACATGTCCTTAGGATTTACATTTAATGGCTGTTCTATCCCTATTATCTGTCAAACCCATGATCTAGGTATGTTTCTTCACTCCTCTTTGTCTTTATGACCTCATATTAAAACAGTTGTTCAAAAATCTTTTTTTGAAGTTGCATTATCTTTGTTCTATAAAAAACCTTTTTAATCTTTTTCTGACTTATGAACAGTAGTTCACTCATTATTTTCTTTGCTTGACTACTGCCATTCTCTTTTGTTATGTCTTCGTCGTCTTTGAAAGCTTTACAGTTGGTGTTAAATTCTGAGGCCTGCCTAGAGTCTGGTTTACCACTATGTGATCATATTATACTTGTGCTTGCTTGTTTGCACTGGCTTCCAATCTTTGGAGAGTAAGGTTTAAAATTTTGACCCTGACATATAAGTCCATAAACGGGATTGCACCTCAATATTTTAAAACTGCTCTAAAGATGTATCATTTAGCATGCCCCTTACATGCCACATCTCGACATTTATTGGACATACCATCATATAAGCCTTTGCCCTTAGGAGAGTCCAAGGACAGAATTTTTGGAGAAGCAGGTCGTCTGCTGTGAACAACCTCCCAGAGTCAAGTAAGACTGAGCCTGACTTTCTCCAATTTAGGACATTTTTTGAAGCATATCTTGTTGCCTTTGCTTTTCCTGATTGGGTGAAATAGTTGTTTATTGTTTTCTCTTTATTCTAATTATTCTTGTTTCACTCTTTTCAGACAGCAAGGGATCTGGTTTGCAGTAGATATTTTTTGATTATTTTGTCTAATCATGTTTATTAATGTCCTTGTATTTTTTTTTTTCATTTGTTGTTGTGATTGACCAATCCGGAAGTGGATCCTTGGGCCGACCGCCGGAGGGAGACGGACGGGAGGCAGACTAGATGAAACGATGAATCTTCACCTGGGAACCCGTGACCCCTCCAGAGGAGCTGTGGAGGCCCGGGTCACTAGGGCTTAGGAGTCTTCGCCCTGGAAGCCCGAGATCCCCCCAGGAGGAGCCTGTAGGGACCCGGACCGCTGGGTCTTAGGTGATAACAGAAGAATCCAAGGAAGCGATACGAACCGGGGTACAAGCAGGCAGAGAGCGGAGTCAGGCAGGCAGAGATCAGGAACCAGGCTGGCAAACGATACCGGAGTCAGGCAGGCAGAAGTCAGAAACCAGGCAGGCAGATAAACGATACCAGAGTCAGGCAGGCAGAAGTCAGGAACCAGGCAGGCAGATAAACGATACCAGAGTCAGGCAGGCAGAAGTCAGGAACCAGGCAGGCAGATAAACGATACCAGAGTCAGGCAGGCAGAAGTCAGGAACCAGGCAGGCAGATAAACGATACCAGAGTCAGGCAGGCTGAAGTCAGGAACCAGGCAGGCAGATAAACGATGGCAACTAGCACTCCGAAGAGAAACCTCGTTGCAAGGCGAATTGCAACTTCAAAAGTCCCGGCTTAAATCCCCTGCTCAATCAGCTGACGTCAAAAGAGGCGTGT
The DNA here is from genome assembly GCF_901001135.1 of Rhinatrema bivittatum. Lineage (NCBI taxonomy): Eukaryota > Metazoa > Chordata > Amphibia > Gymnophiona > Rhinatrematidae > Rhinatrema > Rhinatrema bivittatum. Next base: position 695,305,608 of record NC_042616.1, read on the forward strand.
CTGCACATCCGGGTGCAGACGCCTTAAAACACGGCTCTTCATGCGCGCGCGTACCAGGGCTGGGGGGAGGAGTTTCTGACGACGTCTCCACGAGGAGACGCCGCTGCCATGCGGCCCTGGAGGCCAGAAACCCGGCGGTTCGCGGCGCCACGGAGGAAGGTAAGAGCCCGGTCACTAGGCTAGTGACCGGGATCGTAACAGTACCCCCCACTTTACGCCCCCTCTTTGAAGGACCGGGCCTTCCAGGGTTGTCCAAGTGAAATTGGGACAGCAGAGTCTTATCCAGGATATTCCGCGCAGGTTCCCAGGAATCCTCCTCAGGACCACAGCCTTCCCAGGCTAGCAAATATTCCCACCGACGATTGTGAAATCGTACGTCCCGTACCTCGTGTACTTGATAGACCGGATCCCCAGGAGATGATGCTGAGACATCATCCGGAGTGAGGTGATGATAACGGGAGTGGACCACAGGTTTTAACAGGGACACATGGAATACATTGTGAATGCGCAATGATGATGGCAGTCGAAGTCTGTAGGATACCAATCAAATACGTTCTGCCACTGGAAATGGACCACATAATTTAGGAGCCAACTTGCGAGAGTAGCCTGAAAGGTGCAAATTTTTGGTACTTAACCATACTTTAGTACCAGGTAGTAGTGTCGGAGCAGCCCGTCTATGATGATTCGCTGTTGTCTGTGCTTTCCGTGCTGCAGAAGAAAGACGATGCTGAAGAGATTGCCATAGGTGACGAAATTGAGTCGCTGCTGACTGAGCCGCAGGAGATGCCACCTCCACTGGAACTGGGACAGGAGGTCTGAGATGACGACCAAAAACCGTTTGAAAAGGTGATTGGCCCGTGACAGAGTGTTCATGGTTATTATATGCAAATTCTGCCCAAGGCAACAACGCCACCCAATTATCTCTTTTCTCAGAAATGAAACTGCGGAGAAAAGACTTGAGAGACCGATTCATTCTTTCCGTCTGTCCATTACTTTGGGGGTGAAAAGCGGTGGAGAAATTTAACTGAACCCCGAACTGTTTGCAAAGGGCTCGCCAATAGCGAGCTGTAAACTGAGGTCCACGGTCAGAGACTATACTTTGTGGAAGACCATGGACTCGAAAGATGTGTTGTACGAACAACTGTGCTAACTCAGGTGCAGAAGGCAGTTTGTCCAGTGGTACGAGATGTACCATTTTAGAAAAACGGTCCACAATAACCCAAATTACAGTCTTACCCTCTGAAGGAGGGAGATCTACCACAAAGTCTGTGGCAATATGTGTCCATGGTTCTGTGGCAATGGGTAACGGTTGTAGCAGACCCCAAGGTCGACCCGAAAGTGGCTTTTGCCTGGCACATACTGGGCAAGATGCCACGTATTCCTGAACGTCCTGACGTACCCGAGGCCACCAGTAGAATCGATTCAAGAGAGTGAGAGTTCTTACTCGGCCGGCATGACCTCCTGTAAGGGAGTCGTGAGCCCACTCCAGAACCTTCCTTCGGTCTCGTCGAGGTACTACTACTCGTCCTTGCTGAGATACACTAGTGCAGTCAAGAGAAATCCTGGCTGGGTCAATGATATACTGTGGAGAGTCACTCCTTTCCTCAAGGATGGTGTTACGGGACAGAGCATCGGCTCGGATGTTCTTAGCGGCGGGTCGGTACTTGAGGATAAAATCGAACCGACTAAAGAACAATGACCATCTCGCCTGCCTGGGATTGAGGCGTTGGGCTTGGGAAAGAAACTCCAGGTTCTTATGGTCAGTGTACACCGTGATTTGGTGCTGAGCTCCTTCTAGCCACTGCCTCCATGCCTCAAACGCCAACTTGATGGCGAGAAGTTCTTTATCGCCGATACCGTAATTGTTTTCGGCAGGAGTGAATCTCTTCGAGAAATACGAGCATGGGAGTAAAGTTCCTGCACTAGAGTGCTGAGAAAGTACTGCACCTACCGCCACACTGGACGCATCTACCTCCACTATGAAGGGACGTGACGGATCAGGGTGTCGTAGGCAAGTATCCAACAGAAACGCGTCCTTTAAATCTTGAAATGCTTTACAAGCCTCTGCAGACCAGTGGCGAACATCCGCTCCTTTCCTTGTTAAGGCTGTCAAAGGTGCCACCAGCCGGGAGTATCCTGGAATAAAGTGTCTGTAAAAGTTGGCGAAGCCCAGAAAGCGTTGCAACACCTTTAATCCTGTAGGCTGAGGCCACTTCTTGATGGCCGAAACCTTCTCTGGGTCCATGCAAAATCCTGTGGCAGACACGATATACCCTAAGAAAGGCAAAGAGTCCTGCTCAAAGAGACATTTTTCCAGTTTGGCGTAAAGGTGCTGGTCTCGGAGAATTTGAAGAACTTGCCGGACCTGTCGGCGATGAGAATCCAAATCTTGCGAAAATATGAGAACATCATCCAGGTAGACAATGACACAAGTGTTCAGCAGTTCCCTAAGAATCTCATTCATGAGATGCTGGAATACGGCAGGAGCATTGCACAAGCCGAATGGCATAACCAGATATTCGTAGTGCCCGTCCCGGGTGTTGAAAGCAGTCTTCCACTCATCCCCGGGACGGATGCGCACAAGATTGTAGGCTCCTCTTAGGTCCAGTTTGGTAAAAACTCGAGCCCCCTGGAGTCTGTCCAAAAGTTCTGGGATCAAGGGTAACGGGTAGCGGTTCTTTTTAGTAATCCTATTTAAACCACGGTAGTCGATGCAAGGACGTAAAGATCCGTCCTTTTTGGCTACAAAAAAGAATCCTGCCCCTGCAGAGGACGTAGACTGACGTATAAACCCCTTAGCGAGGTTCTCCTTAATATAATCGGACATGGCTTTAGTCTCTGGTTGGGATAACGGATACACCCTACCCCGGGGTGGTGTAGTACCGGGAAGAAGCTCGATGGCACAGTCGAAGGGACGGTGTTGTGGCAGCAACTCCGCCTTTTCCTTAGAAAATACATCGGAGAACTCACTGTACACCGCCGGAAGAATTGGCCCCGCATGTGCCAGAGTGATGGGAGAACTCCCAGTAGTAGTAATGCAGGACTGGAAGCACTGTGGACTCCATTGAGCAATCTGTAAATTGTCCCAGTGAATTATGGGAGAGTGTTGCTGTAACCACGGTAGGCCAAGAACTATAGGATGTACCGACTTTTCCAAGACCAGGAAAGAGATCACCTCGCTGTGGAATAGGCCGGTCTGGAGAGAAATCGGAGCTGTAACCAAGGAGATACTCCCGGCCAATGGAGTCCCTTGAATGGAGGTGACTCGCAAGGAGGGCTCCCGAGGTTGAGTAGTTATTTGCAGGCGCTCAACCAGAGACTGAGCAATGAAGTTCCCTCCAGCCCCTGAGTCGATCAGAGCCCGAGTTTCAAAAGACTCCTCGGGAAATTTTAAAGTTACCGGTACCGTACATTGAGGAGCAGCGTTCAAACAGCCCAGGGGACACTCCTCCCTTACTCCTAGGCGTGGGCGTTTCCCGGCCGTTCCTTGCAATTAGACAGGAAATGTCCTTTCCCGCCGCAATACAAACACAGACCTTGTGTCCTGCGGCGGCGCTTCTCCTCCTCAGTCAGGGTAGTTCTTCCCAGCTGCATTGGCTCATCAGAAGATGGTGTTGCGGTAGCCCCCGTAGACCGGGGAACAGAGGCAAGAGGTCTAGACGAGACCGGCGCTAGTGGCGACATGCGCCGTAGTGGGCGTAGCTCTCTAGCCCGCTGTTGCAACCGCTGATCAATGCGTCCAGCAAGCTCCATGAGAGCATTGAGATCTTCAGGGAGCTCTCTGGCAGCAAGAATGTCTTTAATCCGGCCTGCTAGACCTTCAAGAAAAATCCCCCGAAGGGCATCATCTCGCCACCCCACCTCAAGCGCCAGAGTGCGGAACTCCAGAGCGTACTCTGCCAGTGTACGTGGTCCTTGGCGAATTTGCAAGAGCTCCGAAGTCGCTGAAGTTTGGCGAGCAGGCTCATCGAACGCGGCTCTGAACTCAGCCACAAAGAGGTCCAGACTCGAGAGAGCGGCATCATTCTTCTCCCACATAGGAGATGCCCAATTCAGCGCCTTGTCATCCAGCAGGGAGAAAATGTACGCCACCTTGACTGCATCAGTAGGAAACTGATTGGGAAGTAGAGCGAACCGCACATAGCACTGATTGAGAAAACCACGACAAGCTTTGGCATCCCCAGCATAATGAGAAGGAGCAGGCAGCTGGGTCTGAGTCTGGAATGTGACTACTGGAGCCGGAACCGGAGGCGGAGCCTGTCCAGGAGGTTCATTGTCCATTCGAGTAGCCATGCGCTCAACCGTGGCTACTAACGAATCCAACACCTGTTGCTGCTGCACCAGGCGTTGTGCCAACCCAGGAATGGCCTGAAGCCCAGCGAGATCTGCCGGATCCATGGCCTTGCAAACTGTTGTGATTGACCAATCCGGAAGTGGATCCTTGGGCCGACCGCCGGAGGGAGACGGACGGGAGGCAGACTAGATGAAACGATGAATCTTCACCTGGGAACCCGTGACCCCTCCAGAGGAGCTGTGGAGGCCCGGGTCACTAGGGCTTAGGAGTCTTCGCCCTGGAAGCCCGAGATCCCCCCAGGAGGAGCCTGTAGGGACCCGGACCGCTGGGTCTTAGGTGATAACAGAAGAATCCAAGGAAGCGATACGAACCGGGGTACAAGCAGGCAGAGAGCGGAGTCAGGCAGGCAGAGATCAGGAACCAGGCTGGCAAACGATACCGGAGTCAGGCAGGCAGAAGTCAGAAACCAGGCAGGCAGATAAACGATACCAGAGTCAGGCAGGCAGAAGTCAGGAACCAGGCAGGCAGATAAACGATACCAGAGTCAGGCAGGCAGAAGTCAGGAACCAGGCAGGCAGATAAACGATACCAGAGTCAGGCAGGCTGAAGTCAGGAACCAGGCAGGCAGATAAACGATGGCAACTAGCACTCCGAAGAGAAACCTCGTTGCAAGGCGAATTGCAACTTCAAAAGTCCCGGCTTAAATCCCCTGCTCAATCAGCTGACGTCAAAAGAGGCGTGTCTGCACATCCGGGTGCAGAAGCCTTAAAACACGGCTCTTCGCGCGCGCGCGTACCAGGGCTGGGGGGAGGAGTTTCTGACGACGTCTCCACGAGGAGACGCCGCTGCCATGCGGCCCTGGAGGCCAGAAACCCGGCGGTTCGCGGCGCCACGGAGGAAGGTAAGAGCCCGGTCACTAGGCTAGTGACTGGGATCGTAACATTTGTATTATTAGTTATTTGTGTGTGAATGGGTTTTTATTTGCTTTTGAATTGTGGACACAGTCTGGATAACAAAGTTAGGCCTGGATTTATCAAAATGCACTAAATATCACACGTGATAGGAAAAGGGGTATGTTTTATGGTATTATTGAGAGTGGTCTCTAGGCCTTACAATTGGCAATCTTTTTATTTGTTTTCTCTATCTTAAATCTGCCTGTTGAATGATACAGCAATGCAGCTGTAACTCTGTAACACTGAGTAGACAGAAAATTAACAGAATGACTGTGTGTGATAATAAGAAACAGCACAACCCCTTTCTTTTTAGTTCTTCCTTTTTATTCTAAATCTTTGTTACTTTCTTTTTGGCTCAGAGAGATTCAGAAAAACAGCCTTTCTGTCTGATATCTAGCAAAGAAAGCGACTGTTCAAAGATTATTTCAGTTTCAGGATGAAAATGAAAATGAGGAACTGAGTGTCAAAGCATGCAGATGTCAGTTAGGATAGATAAGCTGGTTAAAACAAAATACTTTGCCTTGATAGATTATACTTCATCCTTGACCCTTTCCACCCCAGCTCCAGTCAGTTTGGCTTCAGTGGCTTCAATGACTTGCCCTCAGTCAAAAAAATAATCCAGCAGTTGTGTTTGCCTTATAGACTTGAATGGTATCCAAAAACAAATGAAACAAAATATAAATATATTTTCAGGAGCAGTCAATTTATTTTATTTTCAATAAAACAAAATGACAATGTCCTGATTCAGCTTGGATTACCCATTTGTTTCAAATGCATGAATATCTCCGTACAAGAGGACCATTTTAAAAGCCATTTATTCATATAAATATTGATTTAGACAGGTAATTTAGCCTATCTGAAACTTGTCCTTCTCAGTGTGACTAAAAAACACATGGTGTTTACAATTCATGTACTTTTAGTTGCACTAAAAAGGGGCATTCCTTTGGACATGTCTAGGTCAGAGTAATAATGTAGTTCACATTTTCAGAATTACGCATACTATTTAATCCAAATAGGTACAGAGTATGCAGGTATTTCTAGCATGGGTGTACTCTAGCTACTTTTGAAAGAGAAACTTTCTATGTAGTTTCAAATTGAATACTAACTACAATGAATGCACAGTAAAAGTACCCACATACTTTGTTGGGCAATTTTGAGTAGCTATGTAGTTGCAAAGTTAAAATTCATTAATCCGTTATTATGATATAGAAAATAAAATGTCCTACTTACTATGTAAAGCATGCAAAGTGCAGCTCATTCACTACATAATGTACAAAAAGATTCAGAACTAGGACTCTACATTTAGGAACCAAAATATGGGTTAGCAGCAAAGGGTATGGAATTCTGCATGCTGTCAACAAAACTCTCTTTAGAAAAGAAAGCTTCATCAGTTTAGCCCAGAAAACTGTTCAGGGACTCACAAAGAAAAAGCTTCTCCTGCACAAGTATACATGATTTGTGTGATATATTTCTGAACTGAACTACCCCTGCACTGATCAATTAGCCCCTGGGCAAAAGGTCACATACTTATTAGAAACAAATTTCATGCTGGCTTTACTAGAAAATGTTATTAAACAGAAAAAGCAAGCCACAGTGCAAGACCTTTCCTTGCATAAGTTTCCTTCTAAATGAAACTACTGATATTATAGTTCAGAGAAAATTGGCAGTGAATGTATGTTTGACACTGAGATATTTGAACATGTATATATTATGTAACTAATCCATAAATTACATCTAGCTCTTGCAAAATATCACTGTAAGTGTTCCCATAAAAAGTGAAGGCCTTGGGAAGTGATCGGGCAAGAGTAATTACAGGAAGAAGAGAGAACATAACAAGATGTCTGATTAAGAAAAATGAAGTGCTTATGAATTATCATTGCAGTGCCTAGGGACGGACTCTTGCTAGCTAGGTCAGTGTCTAACATGCAGATAAACCCAGATACATTGATTCTCTTGGTTCAGCAAATTGAAAGACATCCATAACGTGTTCATCGAACCTATTAAAATGTAGAGATGTGCACATAAATTGGCATTTTTATGGGGCTGCAAAACTTCTGATTTACTAATTACTTATATGGTAAGTACTATTAATGACAAGACTACTGATTTTGGGGTGAAAAAATAAATAATTTTGAGATAACATAGATATTCACGAATGGCTAGCCAATCATCATATATGCCTAGTGTTTCAAAAAAAGGGTCTTCATGTTGCAATTATTGAAACATTTGTTTCTCAAGCTTTGCATGTCAGCATTAAAGATTAAAGAATATAGGATGCTGGGGCAGCACTCTAACATAGGCAAACTGGATGAAGACCTTGAAGTATAAAATTATTATTATAAATATGCTTGTTTTATAAAGGAGAAAACACAACAGCCAATCTAGCAAAAACAACTTAACAAATTAATATGGTCCTGATTCATCAAGGCATTTCCCTAAAGACACAGAATGGGAGAAATGCTTTAGTGAATCAGGCCCTATTAGAATCTTTATATTTAAAAGCCAGAGTTCTTGAATATGACAGAATCCATATTTAAATTGATTATATACTGTTAAATAATGTGATCAAGTTTGATGCCCAGAAATAAGAAATAATTCAATACTGAAGGATGGGAAAAAACAAACAAACATGGGAGAGGAAGATACAATAATATTGTTCTATGTAGATTTTATCAATTCGTATCTAAAAGTAATATATATTTTTCAATTTAATCAAACTTACCTGATTTGCATTGATTGCATCCATATTGCCTACACACTGTAAGAGCAGTTTCAGTTCACAAAGTAAGATTAAAACAAATGTTAGCAATTCACTTTCAAAGGTTAGGATGTATTATTTGACCTTAATGACAGCTGAGTGGCCTCTTCTAAAAGAGTCTAATTTTGACTTTCTAATACTGACAAGCCAAACAAGAAAGATTTGCCAATAATATATTCCTATATTTCGCTACAGCATAAAAAGGGACATTTTTCTGAAAGAAATCATGAATATGAATCTATAATGAAATACCTACAGTATCTGAATGTAATCCACTTTGAAGTGCTGCGAAAAGCGGAATATAAATCTAAATAAATAAATAAATATTTTTTTTATTCTTCCTTTAAGTAATCCTGTTTAAGTACACATAAATATTTCTATCACAGCTATCAGGCAAACATATTAACATCCTATGTTAAAAAGCACACGTCAATTTCCCTAGGTATCTCTGGAAAATAAACTTTCTTTATACAGATTTTTTAATTGGCCCTCACTCTGGATTAATATTAGTCTTTTTGCAATTAGCATGTTCCTCATTATCCCTTTCTTGTAGGTTAGCCACTAGGGGGCTGATGCAATAAAATTTGCGGAAAGCAGGCGCTGCCTTTTCAGTGCCCGCTTTCTTAGCACACGCATGGTGCCCGCAACGGGGGCGCCATGCAATAAACAAATTAGGGGGTCGTGCTAGCAAGGAGGCTCTAGGGTCGTTAGCGCTACCTTAGCTCCTCCTTGCTAAAGCAACCCCACGGTTACCAGCAGTCTGCCAGTTATGAACTCCAACAAGCCACTATTCTTTCCAAAATAGACTATTGTAATTCCCTCCTACTTGGTCTACCTAAAGCCATGATTAAACCCCTTTAACTTCTTCAGAATGCCACCGCCAGAATACTTACCAACTCTTGCAAATTCGAACACATCACCCCCATCCTCAAAGATCTTCATTGGTTCCCCATCCACCAGCGTATAACATACAAACACTCACCATCGTACATAAAATTCTCCACAACCAGAACTTGCACTGGTTGAAAGACTCGATCCACTGCCACACACCCAATAGACCTACCAGATCATCATATAAAGGTACCCTCCACATTCCCTCTCCAAAACAGTTGCACCTCAACTCCACCAAGAAGCGTGCCATATCCATTGCTGGTCCTTATGCCTGGAACTCCTTGCCACCTGAACTCAGACTGAAGCAATGCGCACAGAAATTAAAATAAAAAAAAAACTCATAACATGGCTATTCAAGGAAGCCTACCCCTAACCCCCTATAACAGTGAGGAGGAATAGCCTAGTGGTTAGAGCAGTAGGCTACAACCCAAGAAGCCAGGGTTCGAGTCCCACTGTTGCTCCTTGTGACCTTGGGCAAGTCACTTTACTCTCCATTGCCTCAGGTGCAAGCTTAGATTATAAGCCCTCTGGAGATAAGGAAGTACCTAACTGGAAACTGATTTCATATCTCAGATCAAATGTTGGTCTATAAAAATAATAAATAAATAAATCTCAATTCCCATGGATTATCAACAGTTGATACAACTTGCCCACTCTATATTCTTCCCACCTACTTCAGTTTCTTTGCACAAAATCATTGAACACCCTCTTTACCCTGTCACATGTCCCTGCTTTACGCTACCTAAGACATTGATACATGATTTGTATATAGTTTTCTCCTGTTATATTCTTACATTTTATGCCTCTGTATTAGTTTTATGATATCTTACTTATGCCTCTTTTTTTTTCTTTTATGCATATTACGTTCCCATCTCCCAGTTTTCTGCTCCCTGTTTTTTGTAACTGATTTTTCAATGTTGTTCTCCCTTGTTTTGATGTAAACTGGCATGATGTCCCTGACGAATGTCGGTAAAGAAAAGCCTTAAATAAATACATAAAAATAAATAAATTACTGCAGCCGGCCGGTTATGAAAACCGATGTCGAGCATTTCGGCGTCTGTCTTCAAAGCGGCCAGCAGAAGTTTTGTTTTCATTTTTTTTTTAACTTTAAAAAAAGTACAGAAAAGCAGTTTTTTCTACTTTTCTGTACTTTTTTTCAGTGCGCTTAGCTATTAATGCCTGCTCCAGGCAGGCGTTAATATCTGAGCGATAAATGTGCATCTGAAACGCACATTTATTTTTTTGCATTTGGAGTGAATGAGTAATAGCCTCATTCACATGCATTTGCATGTGATGAGCACTAACTGATTCACTCCACGTCAGATGTGCCTTAAATAGGCGCTAATCACCCTATTGCATTAGGGGGTGGATTAGCGCCACCCGCAGGTTAAACAGTGTGCTCAGCTGAGCACACTGTAATGCATCGGCCCCCTAGATGTCCCAGCTAGAAAGGATACCGCAGTTCTGCTCCTCCTCCAGAGGCTGTTTAAGTCAGGATTGAGAAATTAGGAGGTGTGACTTTTGAGTTTGACTTTTGAAGAGTGAGGAGCTCTTAGTGATTTTGTTTTAGACTGAGGCCTACCCCCTCATTTAGTATATTTTTGGAGGAAAATCATTTAAAGTACTGCCAGCTTATTAAGAGAATACCTCAGGGTTGACAGAGACTCTAACTAAGAAGATTTTTAGTCACAGAAAAGCTTTTTTCTTGGAGTTCAACCTAGGTCCTCTTGGAGATGATCATCACCCAGATTTGAAGGCCAGGGCTCTGAAGACCAGCTAGCTCCCTTCTATGTCAAAGAAGGACTGCCCATGACTGAAGTATACCAGAGGTTTTTTTTGAACATTTTTGTGAAATGATTCTCCTTTCTTTTGAAAAAAGTTTTCTTGTCACCCCTCCTCTCCAGTGGATACTGGGCCATGGAGACTAATCTCTGTGCAGGAACAGACCTCTTCTTCTGGAAGGTCACTAAGAACTGAGTTGGAGAACTAGGACAAAGACCAGGGTTGGAGATACAGCACTGGATCTTCCCCCAGGTAAAACATATAACAACTGTGGGCTCAGGTAGAATTATTCTAATTTCTTTGGGGTCCCCCATGCAGAGAAGGACTTTCCTCAAATAATGGATTTCTTATGCATTCAGAGCAGGAGTGGTAAGATTTTGCCAAGGAACCTGAATCAGAGACATGTACGCAGCAAGATGAAGACAGCCAGCTGTAATCTCATTATTTAAAACTGGACATTGATTGACCTTTTTGCCTAATCAGTAAAGTATGTTTTGAACACCCAGTCCTGTGTCAAATAGGGATGTGAATCGTTTTTTGACGATTTAAAATATCGTCCGATATATTTTAAATCGTCAAAAATTGTTAGAGGCGATATTTAATAGGAATTCCCCCGATTTATCGTCAAAAATCGTAAATCGGGGGAAGGGGGAGGGGAAGGGGGAGGGCGGGAAAACCGGCACACTAAAACAACCCTAAAACCCACCCCGACCCTTTAAAATAAATCCCCCACCCTCCTGAACCACCCCCAAATGCCATAAATTACCTGGGGTCCAGTGGGGGGGTCCCGGTGTGATCTTTTACTCTCAGGCCTCCGGTGCGTTGTAGAAATGGCGCCAGCGCTACCTTTGCCCTGTCATATGACAGGGCAAAGGTAGCGCCGGCGCCATTTTGTTTTTAGTCCCCCGACGTCAGGAGCGTAGGAGATCGCTCCCGGACCCCCGCTGGACCCCCAGGGACTTTTGGCCAGCTTGGGGGGGCCTCCTGACCCCCACAAGACTTGCCAAAAGTCCAGCGGGGGTCCGGGAGCGACCTCCTGCCCTCGAATCGTTTTGCCGTACAAAATGGCGCCGGCAATACGGCGTATGGCCGGCGCCATTTTGTCATATGACAGGGCAAAGGTAGCGCCGGTGCCATTTCTACAATGCACCGGAGGCCCGAGAGTAAAAGATCACACCGGGACCCCCCCACTGGACCCCAGGTAATTTAAGGCATTTGGGGGGGGGGGTTCGGGAGGGTGGGGGATTTATTTTAAAGGGTCGGGGTGGGTTTTAGGGTTGTTTTAGTGTGCCGGTTTTCCCACCCTCCCCCGATTTACGATTTACACGATATTTAAAAAAACAAAACCGCGACGATCCGATTCCCTCCCCCCCCAGCCGAAATCGATCGTTAAGACGATCGATCACACGATTCACATCTCTAGTGTCCAATGAATTTGTCCCTGCAGCACTACAGCATCACAGAATGCAGAGGGAATTATACACAATGTTTTAAGGAACACACCCCACTGCCTGGGCCATTAGCTTTAGCTCACCCACCCCCCCCCCCCCACAGAAAGGATCTATACCTTGGGGATACAGTAGGGGAGTGAAGAAATCAGTATAGACATCCCCAGAAACATAAATTACATTTGTGTGCCCTTGAAGAAATATACCACTTCAAAAAAAAGTATTACATAGAGATATGCATTTGTTAGAAACAAATGAATAATTCAAAATGAGAGTACATGTTCAGTTTTTTTGTTTCATGTGAAATGAATGGACAAGAGCTAGCCAAGGGATGGAGGCATATACTTAGCCTAGCGGTTAGAGCAATGGGTTGTGAACCAGGTAAACTAGGATTCAAATTCTGCTGCGTCCCTTTATGACCTTGGACAAGTCACTTTACCCTCCATTGCTTCAAGTATAAATTTAGGTTGTGAGCTCTTTGGGGGTAGGGAGACTTGTGTAGTATTTGAATGTAATCTGCTTTGAAGTGCCTAAAAAAGCAGAATAAAAATTAAAAAAAAAAGTTTATATTTGTTTTTGGATTCATCAAATTTTATGGGGCAAGCAAACTTTTTTTTCCTTAAGCCAAATTGGAGCCGGGGTGGGGAGCGACAAGAATGGAGCAGAATCAATCAAGGTGAAGTACTTTTTCAACCAACCTATCGCAGCATCAGTTCCTCATTAACCTGCTGACATACGCAAATACTATTCTCTGCATAGATGTTGGGGGAATAATCAAACTGCACATTTTTGTGGGTAAAACAGCTTTTTACATGAATAAAAACCTTTTATTATTGCCCTCTCCATAAATAAAATGTACACATATACCAATGTAACTCTCCTCCTACTCCATAAACTTTTATGCAGAAGAAAAATATGAAGGTGGTACAATTTAGCCAATCAGAAATATATTTTTATGCCGGCGGGTGCTGTTGCATGTTGATGGAGGCAGACACATGCTGATGAAGCTCCATTAGCCTGAGACCCTAATCCTTTGCAAACCCCTGACATCGTTCAGATTTGCCTACTGAATTAAGGTCCCAGCGAAGGCATACTGCAGGGGAGGAAAATATTTAATTTAGATATTCCCTGAAAGCTCCGGATATCAGCTGATACCGGGGCAATGACTACTCGGCGTACACACAGTGCTTTGGTGCGGCCCATCACAGACTTCTATCAGGAGGCGGCATAAACTGCTCCCAGGAGCATTACTGGGGTGCATGACTATGAGAGTCTAACTGCTAGTTCGGAGCATATCATGATGGAACAAATCCTGCGAGAAATTTGAGAATTGCAAGGAGTTTTGGCTCAGGATATGGGCACCATGAAGGCTTCCATGGAGGAGCTGAAGGCACGGGCTGAATTGGTAGGCCCCAGAGGGGAGGACCTAGAAAACTGGGTCTCTGAATTGAAGACTGGGAATCCACAGCAAGGCACAGAGATAGAGGGTAGATACAGGCTGGCTACACCCGGGTAGAGTTCCCTTTCCTTTTTGCAGGAAAGGGCACCCTAGAATGGGTTGGTATATAGAGTGGGGTGTTTCCGTTGGCGTCTAGTGAGCTCTCGCTGGTCTTTTAAAATCTGGTGGAGTTAGCAGATATAAAAATGAGAATTTTCAAGGCCGAGGCAGAGGAGGTTACCATGTAAACAGCGATTCAACATAGGTCAGAGGGTAGATACAGGCTGGCTACACCCGGGGACAGTTCCCTTTCCTTTGAGCTGGGAAGGGCTCCCCGGAATGGGTTGGACCCTAGAGTGGAGCACGAGCCTTTACAGCATGGTGACCTGGAGCAGGGTCTCACTGTGAGCAAGGTCTCACTGTGTTTGCCACAGTCTAAGTACCTTGGAGATATTTTCTCATTCAAAACATGGGTCAACAGATGCTAAAAGATAGGCTGCAAAAACGGGGAGAGTTCATTTTCCTTTAAGCAGGAAAGGGCTCCCTGGAATGGGTTTGCCCCTAGAGTGTATAATGGTACAAATTGTTAGGATTTAAGCATTTGCAAACAGATCATGACTTAATAAGCAAGACGGAGGAAGTTCTCTTCTCTGCCCTGAAACTAAAGAAAACTGTTTTATTTAAGGATCCATGCTGTGAAGGATTACTAGTTTGAATTGCCAAAGACTGAGGTTTCCCTTTGCAACAAGGGTTCAGCCGTTAGGACTGGACATAAGACCTGGATGGACAGGCACAGCAGTCGAGGACAGAGGTCAAACCCACGTAAAGACATAAGGCCTGGATGACAGGCACAGCAATCGAGGACAGAGGTCAATCAACCTAGGGACATAAGGCCTGGATAAACAAGCACAGCAATTGAGGACAGAGGTCAAGCCCACCTAGGGACATAAGGCCTGGACGGACAGGCACAGCAGTCGAGGACAGAAGTCAAGCCCACTAGGGACATAAGGCTTGGACGAACAGGCACAGCAGTCGAGGTCAAACCTTTGTAGGGACATAAGACCTGGACAGACAGGCACAGAATTCAAGGACATAGGTCAATCCCACCTAGGGACATAAGGTCTGGACGGACAGGCACAGCTTATTTATTTATATATTTATATTCTGCTTTTCATGCTTTTCCAGCACTTCAAAGTGGATTACACTCAGGTACTGTAGGTATTTCTCTATTCCCAGAGGGCTTACAATCTAAGTCAAACCCTTGTAGGGACATAAGGCCTGGACAGACAGGCTCAGTAATCGAGATCCAACCCTTGTACGGACATAAGGCCTGGATGAACAGGCACAGCAGTCGCGGTCACACACTTGAAGGGACATAAGGCCAGGATGGACAGGCACAGCATTCGAGGACAGAGGTCAATCCCACCTAGGGACATAAGGCCTGAACAGACAGGCACAGCAATCGAGGACAGAGTTTAATCCCACCTAGGGACATAAGGCCTGGATGGACAGGCACAGCAATTGAGGACAGAGGTCAAGCCCACATAGGGACATAAGGCCTGGACGAACAGACACAGCAATCAAGGTAAAACCCTTGTAGGGACATAAGGCCTAGATGGACAGGCACAGCATTTGAGGACAGAGGTCAATCCCACCTAGGGACATAAGGCCAGGACAAACAGGCAAAGCAGTTGAGGTCAAACCCTTGTAGAGACATAAGGCCTGGATGGACAGGCAAACAGTCGAGGTCAAACCCTTGTAGGGACATAAGGCCTGGATGAACAGGCACAGCAGTCGAGGACAGAGGTCAATCCCACCTAGGGACATAAGGCCTGGACAGATAGGCATAGCAATTGGGGAGAGAGGTGAAGCCCATGTAGCGACATAATGCCTGGATGAACAGGCACAGCAGTTGAGGACAGAGGCCAATCCCACCTAGGGACATAAGGCCTGGATGGTGAGGCACAGCAATCAAGGACAGAGGTTAAGCCCAAGTAGGAACATACGTTCTGGACGAACAGGCACTGCAGTTGAGGACAGAGGCCAATCCCACCTAGGGACATATGGCCTGGATGAACAGGCACAGCAGTCGACGACAGAGGTCAATCCCACCTAGGGACATAAGGCCTGGACGGACAGGCACAGCAGTCGAGGCCAGAGGTCAAGAACACCTAGGGACATAAGGCCTGGACAAACAGGCTTAGCAGTCGAGGACAGAGGTCAATTCCACCTCATGACTTAAGGTCTGGACGAACAGGCACAGCAGTCGAGGTCAAACCCTTGTAGGGACATAAGGCCTGGTTGGACAGGCACAGCAATCAAGGAGAGAGGGCAATCCCAACTAGGGACATAAGGCCTGGATGGACAGGCACAGCAATCAAGGACAGAGGTCAATCACACATAGGGACATAAGGCCTGGATGAACAGGCACAGCAGTCATGGTCAAACCCTAGTAGGGACATAAGGCCTGGACAGGCAAGCAAAGCAATTGAGGTCAAACCCTTGTAGGGACATAAGGCCTGGACAAACAGGCACAGCAGTCGAGGTCAAACACTTGTAGGGACATAAGGCCTGGCAGGACAGGCACAGCATTCGAGGACAGAGGGCAATCCCACCTAGAGATATAAGGCCTGGATGGACAGGCACAGCAATCGAGGTCAGAGGTCAATTCCACCTAGGGACATAAGGCTTGGATGAACAGGCACAGCAGTCGAGGACAGAGGTCAATCCCACCTAGGGACATAAGCCCTGGACAAACAAGCACAGCAGTCGAGGTCAAACCCTTGCAGGGACATAAGGCCCTGCAAGGGTTTGACCTTTTTTGGCTCTGGATACACCCAAATGGCATCCTCCGATTGCAAATGGTGGCAAAGAAAAGTGCTAGCTGCCAAACGTATGAAACGGATGATATGTTATATTCGTTGGAAGTCACGATACGTTTCGCTTCCCCATGAATACAACGAATAGGGACATATATGTTGCGGATTGCCAATATGTCGAAAACGAATGCACACCCCTATGGAATTGTACAATATGGGGCCAGCCATAGTTATCGTGCAGTCCCTAATCTCACCTAGATGCACTGGTGCACTGTGAGGATGACTAGAAGGCCCTTATTAGCTGATCTCAGTGTCCTTTGAAGAGTGTATAAGTGAAAGGCAGCTCCAAGTTATAAAGTATCTTTATTTGAGATGATTTTGTGAATCAAAATAAGAATTTTGTATTGGATTCTGAAGATAACCAGTAAAACATAGAAAGAACAGAAGTAATATGATCATAAATTGAACACCCAGTTAAAATGCATATGGCTGAGTTCTGCAATAACTGCAGTGCTCTAAGAGTGCTATCAGGGAGTCTGAGCATTAGTGAGTTGCAGTAGTCAATTCCTGAAAATAGCAACAAATTAAATTTGGTCCTGAAATTAGAGCGCTCCAGAAGAGGTTTCAATCTTCTTAGTGTGCACGGTTTATGATATCCAGATTTTATTGGACTGCAGATATGTACCCTCAAGTTGAGACCTGAATCTAATAGCACTCCTAATTGCATCTGTAAGAAGATACAGACATCCTATAACCACCAAAATTAAATTGTGGTAAATCTTCAGTCTGTGGATTTCATGACAAGGAAATGATTTTGGTTTTAGAGATATTTAGAGTTAAACAATTATGGAATAACCATCTCTGAATGGCTGCCAGATACATTTCCAGATGTTTTAAGTGTTAGAGATAGAACAACCAACAGGAAAAAAAAAACTGCAGGTCACTGGCTTCTATGAAAGTTAACAGCCAAACCACCTAGTAGCTTACATAATGGGGATATGTAAATATTGAACAATAAAGCTGAAAGCAGGGCTCCTTGGGGTACCCCAGTGGTGTTAATGATCCAATTAGATATATTATTGCCAATCTGAATTTGCTGGGGGTGGTCTGCCAAATATGACCAAACCACCTCAATATCATCCAAGAGATGCCAACATTTTCTAAGTATTTAGCTAATATTCTATAATTAATGGTAAGTTGGTAACTAAATAATTAAACCAACAGTTATTCTGTCTAAAGCTACTTTTATGTTGTACCCTGCCTAGGACATTTAGGTAAATTGAAAAGAAATATATTAAATTAACACATTTTTAAAATCAAATAAACTAAGCAATCAGGAAGTGGGTCCCAAGGTGTGATTATAAGGTTTAGAAATTAATTAAGTGATAACCAACAGAAACTGATCATAAATGGAGCTCACACCAAGGAAAAAAGAGAGGTTAGTGCAATGCCTCATGGTTTATCCTGGAGCTGGTTCTGTTTAATATTTTCATGAGTGATAATGAGGAGTGGCTAGTAGGGAAAAAGTTTGTCTTGTTTTTGATAACCCTAAGATATAAAACAGAATAGATTATCCTGAGGAAATAAACAGAATGAGAAGTGAATTGAGAAAGCTTAACTATTTTTGCATTGAAGATCAGCTGCCAAAGGTATGCAAAATACATGCTTTTAGCCACATTGAGGGAGAACAGTTTTCAGACAGCCAGTTAATGCACTTATAATTCTTTTTACATGCATAAGCTGAAATCCAAGAGAGTAATACATGATGAAGGGTATGGGAAGTGAGATAGTGATGTGTGCCAAATAGAAGAGAAACATTGGAGTGATAATATCTAATTGTTTCAATGTGATGAAAACGTGTGACAAGGCAGTGGCCAGATGCAAAGGAATGCTAAGTTACAAAAAGCAAGGATACCCTATAGAAAAGTTGGAGGTGATAATGACCTTTTTCAGGTCATTGGAGAATTGTTTCTTCTTCTGGAAGATGTACCACCTAAAATATATACACATAGTTGGGCCAATTTTCAAACAGTTTAGGCTTCTAAATTTACCCTTTTGAAAATTTACTAGGGCTGTGTAAATTTCAATAGGGCCCAAAATTTCGGATCCTAAAAAGTGGGTGGCTATGAGGGTGGACTTAGGGTGGGGAAACAAAGTTAACAGATTAGCATGGATTTTCAGAACTAGCATCTAACTAAGGGGGTCATTTTCCAATGATATCGCACACGAAAAGGGACTTTTCGCATGCAAAATGTCCCTTTTCGCGTGCAATATCTAAGTTGAGGCGGAGTCTGGGCGGCCTTGGGGTGGACTCCGCGACGACTTCGCTGACGGCAAAAGGTAAGACTCCTTATCGCCGCCAGTATCGTGCCCAATAGCACCACCTTTCACGGTGGTGCTATTGGGTGCGGAAGTCGGCAGCGATAGAACCGCAGAGGTGTGATTGCTGCTGGCTTTCGCAGGCCGCCCCCCACTTCACACCCCCCCCCCCCCCGCCCCCCGTTATTGCCGGATTTTCTAAGTTCTGCAAACATAGAAAATCTAGGCCTAAGGGGCCTAAATCTTGGCAAATAAATAGCAGACCTAAATTTAGGTTCCTAACTTTTAGGGTCCTATATTTATGTGAATTTTCAGCTGAAAACTTAGGCACCTAAGTTTGACTGAAAATAGGTGCTTTACTTAAGCACCTAATTTAGAGTCCTAAATTTAGGGGCTCAGCATTTTTTTTTTTAAATCAGTCCCAGTAAAGACAATCCATAAAGAACCACTAAAATGGTGCATGGCTTGCACCCAAAGCTCTGTGACATGAGACTTAAGTTCTTGTATATTCATACCCTAGATGAGAGACAAGACACAGAAATCTGAAAGAGACATTCAGATTAGGGATATGCATTTATTTAAATATAAACGGAAAAACAAAACAAATAAGTTGATTTTTGGATTGGTTCTTTGTAATTGAACCAAAATAATGAGGTTCCAAAAGAAACCCACATTTTTGTCAGTTCATTAATTTCATTATGTAACAATGGGCAAACCGCCTCACCTACCCCTTGCCCTTGCTCTGTCTAGGCCTCCCAATGGCCTTCTTTGTCTGTGTGTTCCTTGCCTTGCTCTTCCCCTGTTTTGGGCTCCCAGTGGCCTTTCTTGCTAGGGTTTTCCCAGCCAGTTTTTGTTCTGTGTTAGGCCTTCCAGTGGACCTCCGATCTGTCTGTGTCCCTTGTTTCCCTTCCAGTGGTTCTTCTGTCTGTTTTTTGTTCAGTTCTGTCTTGCTTGTCATGGCCCTGTTTTGGCTTGCACCCTGTTTCAGTTTTGTCTTGTCCTGTACCTTGTTCCTGCCTTGTTCCATTTCCTGTCTCCTGGTGCATCACCAGTGAAGTATTGCCGGCCACCAGAACCTGTGGCACAATCCAAGGTGAAGTGGCCAGTCAGAAAAAAGACCCTGCTCTGATCTGTTTCTGATCCTTGTGCTGCTCTTGTCTGGGGAATTACCATGAACCAGCCCGAATGGCCATGGCACATTGCATGTATTCATGTGTAATCATACACATGCATGTATGTTACATGGTAAAGATATGCATATTTTAAGTTCCAAAAGATTTGTATTTATATTGATATTCAAAATGAGCAAAAAAAAAAAAAATGAGAGAGACAAGGCAACACAGCAACATCAAAGCCTGGGGACATGAGAGGTAGAACATGAAACAATATATAGGAGACATATTTGAAAGCAATTGATACAATCAAAATTCAAAAGCAGACAAAATAATCCTGTACAGAACATTAAATTCTAGAAACTACAAAAGCACAATCAGTTTTCCCAGCAGCTATAAAATCATTCTTATGTGTGAAACATACTGTGTTCCATCAAAACATAACATTAAGCAGAAAACAATCTTTTCAGCAACCCAGAATACTTTGGCAGATAAGAGATAATAGAATGTTCAATAGTTTTCTAGCAGGGGAAAAAAAGAACACGATAGTTTAAGTGAACTTTTGAGATCCAAGCTAGCTGCTTCATTTGCCTTTCTGCTTTGTTGAATATGCCTCCTGCCAAAAGGAAGGGGAAGATTCAGGAGTCAACCCCAGCTATCCTTGAGACTGACCCGACCCAGACAAAGGTAGTTGGGTTTGTTACTCCAGCGTTTCTGGTTACTCTGAATGTGCAGCGCATTGTGGAGGGTGCTGCGGAGCAAGTAGTCTCTCTGTTGGACAATCAGTTAACTCTAAGCCCCAGAGCGCCAATAACTCTCTCTCCTCCTGATGGTTCACTATTGATGGGGGAACCCAAGCTGCTGTGTGGTCTGAAAAATCAACTTAGATTGACGGCTTCTGGGGAGGCTTTCCCATATAACTTACGAGACCATTTCCGGGTTTGTTGGAAGAGATGCCGGTTTCAGCAAGGGAGTATGTGGCCTCACTAAATGAAGATGACTTGGTGAGGCCCCAGATTCAGGGCTCAATGTCTCTGGAAGGAAAGGAAGCCATCCATCCCTGGAAAACCTGCATTGGTCACTTTAGACTCTGTTTTGTCTGCTCTGGTACTGTTAGAGGAAATCAATTTCTTCCTTAGGGAATATGACTTCTGATTGCTATACTTGTGTTCAAGTTTCTGAAGTATCGCATTCCTCTCAAAATAAAAACCTTGAGGAGTTAGGGAAGCAGGTTGTTAATATTCAAAATGTTCAATTCAATTTAATTCAGAGTGAAATGATTCATGCAAAAAAGCTGGAGAACGTTGAGAACTCTCTTCATTACCTGAATTTCCCGGTGGTTACGTTTATGACCCCATTTGAAAAATATATCTCTGAAATCCTCAAAATACCCACTAAAGCTAACATTCCAATTCTAAAGGTTTATTATTTAATATCACAGCTAAAAAAGGACCTCGGGGACTTAAGATCAAATCCAGAATTGATCCTATCAGAGTTTTTGGAACTGTCTGGAGATTTTCATATAACTAATCTTGAGACATTATTGGTTTCCTTTGTTTTTCACAGGATTGTGACACTGTATTGAAAATGTACTTTTCCAAAATAGTCTTTCTTATTTTATGGTTATAAGTTTTGGATGTTTCCAGATATTACTAGAGTGACACAAAACACTGAAAGAAATTTCTTGCTATATGCCAAGAGATATTGGCCCTTGGTGTGAAGTTCATTTTATACTATCTATGTAAATGCATCATAATATATACAAATGCAAGATACACATATTTTAAACCTTTACAATTAAGATCTTATTTGGATTCTCATGTTAATTAATCTTTATTCTCTGGATCGTTATTGGCATGATATTATAAGATCGCTGTTCCTCCTATGCTTTCTAATTAAGTTAAAGTATTCCTTTTCCTTATAATTTCACAAAATTTAACCTTGTGCTTCCACTTATTTCCTTTAATATGGGAGTTTCTTGGTGAATATATGCAAGTTTTGTAAAATCTCTTAGTTTTTTCTGTGCAAGTAATTCTTGTGTTATATTTAAAATCTGCAATAAATATAAAGTAAAAAAAAGTAAGCTTTTAAAATAACAATGGAATTAGACAGAGGAGATTGCAAAGATAGTATTTTATAAATAATATCCCATACCTTGTGGCAAAAAAGTTGGATATTAGAATATGAAAAAATAAGGTGATCTAGTGTACCAACCTCTGACTTAGAAAACATGTATTGGATGTAAAATCTGATGGGCAACTGTTAGGATTTGTGGGTTTGTAGACCCTGGGCCGAGGTAAGAGATGGTACCGCCCATGGGGAGGAGCCCTGTGAGCCTCACTGTCGAGAGGCGAGGTTTCAGCTGCTAGGTGTGCAGGGCAGCATGTACTGGAGAGAGAGTAGTGGAAGAGGCACTGCCCGCTGAGTGGGGAGTGTAGCAAGAAGTCAAACAGACACAGAGGTGCCACAGGGTATACCCAAGAGAGAGAGGATTCCGCTGTAGAGATGATACAGCAATGATCCGCAGAGCAGGGTACACCAGTGAGAGTTCCTCAGTGGAGATGATACGATAGTGGTTCGCAGAGCGGGGTACACCGATGAGGGCTCCTCAGTAGAGATGAGATGGTAGTGGTTCACAACAGCAGGGTACACCGATGAGGGTTCCTCAGTAGAGAGAATACGGTAATGTCCGCAAGTGAAGTACTCAATGTGGAAGTAGTGATGGTTCCAGAGGAGGCCCCAGGGAATGGGGCAGGCAGCAGTCTTAGGCAAAAGGCCCTCCAAGGAGCAGATAACCAGAGACAAGGAAAGGGCCCCCGAGGAGCGGATATCTGGGATGTCTCACGCCGAGGAAGCAGGAGCTGGAACGGAAGGTCCATAGCGAGTGAAGCGGATTCAGCAATGAGGGAACTCGTTGCTAAGTCGTAGGCAGACATGGCCAGCTGGCTTAAGAGTCTATAGAGAATGATGTCATCCGAGGGGACGCCCTGAGGTTCCTGCCATGACATCCATAAGACTGGCCTGGAAGCGCGCATGCTCGTGCCTAAAGAGCTCCAATGGCAAGATGGAAATTGGCAGCGTCCACACCATCCAGGGCAGCCCGGGAACAGGGGTGGGCAGGCCGGTGATAGCTGGTGGAGGCCACAAGTCTTCCTAATGGAGTCAGTGCAGTGATGCAAGAGGTGAGCAACAGCGGTCGCAGCCATCTGTGACCGACAGGTGTAACAGTACTCCCCTTCTTAGGGCCCCTCCCCGGGGATTTGGGTTTTCTTGGGTGAGAGGCATGGACCTGCTTGATCAATTCTTTATCAAGGATATTGACTGCCAGCTCCCAGCTATTTTCTTCTGGGCCAAATCCTTCCCATGAGATCAACTGTTCCCAAAACTTCCCACGCTTCCTCACGTCCAGGATGTCCTGTACTTGATAGATAATGTCCTCTTCTGATGCCAGAGGTTGGGGCTCAGGAGGTTTCTTGGAGAATTCGGACAAGATGAGAGGCTTTAATAGTGAGATGTGGAAGGTGTTATGAATCTTGAGCGATGTAGGTAGGTGGAGACTGTACGTGACCGGGCCCAGCCAATAAAGTACAGCAAAAGGCCCAATGTATTTGGGAGCGAAGCGGGCTGAAGGCAGTTTTAAGCAAAGGAAGCGAGTGCTGAGCCACACTTTGTTTCCAGGGTTAAACTGTGGAGCTGCCCGATGATAGGCATCGTAGAACTTCTTTGACTTCAGGGCAGCTTGCTGTAGAAGTTGTTTGGTGTGCTCCCAGAGTTGATGTAACTCTAATGCAGAAGCCTGCACCACTGGAGAAGGTACAGACAGAGGTAGTGGAAGAGGAGGCAGAGGCTGGCATCCCTATACTATTTGAAAAGGTGATGACCCAGTAGATGCAGACTGGTGGGAGTTTAAGGCAAACTGGGCCCAGAGTAGTAAGTCGGACCAGTCATTCTGCCGAGAATTCACATAGCCCAAAGAAATTGTTTCAGGGTTCGGTTCTTCCTCTCTGTCTGACAATTGGCCTGTGGATGATAGGCTGATGTGAGGTCTAAGGCAATATCAAACTTTTTACATCATGACCTCCAAAATCTGGCCGTGAATTGAATACCTTGATCCGAGAGTATATGTCTCGGGAGTCCATGGAGGTGAATGATGTGGCGGATGAATAGTTTAGCCAATTCTGGAGCTGAAGGAAGACCTGGTAATGCCACAAAGTGAGCCATCTTCGAAAATCGGTCCACGATAACCGAAATGGTGTTGTTGCCACTGGAAGGAGGTAGGTCCACTATGAAATCTGTGGATATGTGTATCCATGGCTCACTAAGTGCAGGAAGAGGTTGAACGAGACCCCAAGGGTGGCCCGTCGGCAGCTTCTGACGAGTGCAAGTGGGACATGATTCGACATGTTTAAGCATCCTTCTTCATGGTTGGCCACCAATAGAATCTCTGGAGAGTGGAAAGAGTTCTAGCATGTCCAGGGTAACCTGCCAGCAAGGAATCATGTGCCCAGTGGAGGATTTTCCTTCGCAGTGTTTGGGAAACCACCATCTTCCCAGATGGCACTGTGAGTGTAGTGGAGAGGAGAACTTTAGTTGGATCAATTATGTGCCGTGAATTGTCCAGAACATCTTCTGTGGTGAAAGAACGAAAGTGTATCGGCTTGAGCATTCTTATTACCAGGCCGGTATTGTAGTAGGAAATTGAACTGAGTAAAAAAGAGAGACCAGCAGGCCTGTCTGTGATTCAGGCGTTGAGCATGGTGCAGGTACTCAAGGTTCTTGTGGTCAGTATATACTGTGATTTGGTGCTGCACTCCCTTGAGCCAGGGATGCCACTCCTCAAAGGCCAATTTAATTTCCAGTAACTCCTTGTCCCCGATACCATAATTACGCTCAGCCGGGGGTAATTGTCAGGAGAAAAAAAGAGTACGGGTGCAAGGTGTGATTGGCTGAATGCTGGCTGAGTACTTCTCCAATACCGACGTCTGAAGCATCCACTTCGACGATGAAGGATTATCGGGAGTTGGGGTGACGCAAGCATGGTTCACTTAGGAGCGGCTCCTTGAGCTCCCGGAAGGCGGTCATGGCCTCGGGTGCCCACTGAGAGGGATTGGCTCCCTTACGAATCATGGCTGTGAGTGGGGCAGTCAATGTTGAATAATGATGAATGAATGATCTGTAGTATTTATTTATTTATTTATTTTAAATTTTTATATACCGGAATTCCTGTATGCAATACAAATCAGTCCGGTTTACAAGTAACGAAAGAGGTTGCCCTGGTCTGGGAAGTTAGACCTGGGTTTTTTTACATAGAACATGGAACAATAACAATAAACCATTGAACATTATTACAAGTAACATAGAATGTAACAATAGCATTTAACAGATTTAACCTTTTTTACAAAGAACTTTAGTAGCGAATATGGTCTGCAGTAGACGGTTATATAAAGGTGAATAATGACTGTTAGAATTGCGAATAAGCAAGTACGGTATGAAAATTAAGTGGCAAGGTGTTGGTGACACCCTGCAATGGTTGGATCTGAAAGTCAGGAGGAGGTGCCTATTGGAAAGCTTGCCTGAAGAGCCAGGTTTTTAACCTTTTT
The DNA here is from genome assembly GCF_901001135.1 of Rhinatrema bivittatum. Lineage (NCBI taxonomy): Eukaryota > Metazoa > Chordata > Amphibia > Gymnophiona > Rhinatrematidae > Rhinatrema > Rhinatrema bivittatum. The sequence continues at coordinate 695,331,022 of NC_042616.1, forward strand.
TTGAACTCTAGTAGATTGGGTTCGAGTCGAAAGTCTGGTGGGAGCGCATTCCATTGGTGTGGTCCCGCAGTGGAGAGTGCTCTTTTTCTTAGTGTTGATTTGGCAGGAGCTGCGGCTAACGTGCCTTTGTAGGCGCTTCTGATGGGTCTGGAAGATAAGTGTGGACGAAGTTGGGTTTGTAGAGATATAGGTGCGACGTTGTGAATTGCTTTATGAATGATGGTTAATGTTTTATATAGGATTCTCTGTTTGATGGGTAGCCAGTGGAGGTTGCTCAAGATGGGGGTAATATGGTCTCTTCTCTTCGTGTTAGTTAGGATTCTGGCTGCGGTATTTTGTACTATCTGTAGGGGTTTGATGCTGTTGGAGGGGAGGCCAAGTAAGATTGAGTTGCAGTAATCAAGTTTCGAAAAAATAATGGATTGAAGAACGAGGCGAAAGTCATTGAAGTGAAGGAGTGGCTTTAGTTTCTTTAGGACCTGTAGTTTAAAGAAGCAGTCCCTGGTGGTTGTGTTTATGAATTTTTTTAGGTTAAGTTGATTGTCCAGCCATGCTCCTAGATTCCTGACGTCAGCAGAGAGCTCAATGTTTAAAGATGTGGTTTGTGTCAGGTTAGGTGTGTGGGTGTTCGGGTTGTGTGAAATCAGTAGCAACTCTGTTTTGCTGGAGTTTAGAATCAGGTTCAGGCTGGAGAGTACTTGTTTAATTGGTTGAAGACAATTCTCCCAGTAGGTGAAGGTTTTTTGAATAGATTCTGTGATAGGGATGAGGATCTGGATGTCGTCTGCATAGAGGTAATGAGTAAGTTTGAGCTGTGATAGCAGATGGCAGAGGGGGAGGAGGTAGACGTTGAACAGGGTGGGAGAGAGGGAAGAACCTTGAGGTACACCTTGGTCTGATAGGATGGGGTTAGAATCCTTGTTATTAATTCTGACCTGGTAAAACCTGTTTGATAGGAATGATTTGAACCAGCTGAGAGCTGTGCCTTTAATTCCTATGTTTGAGAGTTGTTCTAGGAGTTGTGAGTGATTTACTGTGTCGAACGCTGAGGATAGGTCTAGTAGGACCAGTAAGAATGATTGTTTTTTCTCCAGGTTCAAAAGTAAATTATCAGTGAGAGAAAGCAAAAGTGACTCTGTGCTTAGTGATTTTCGAAAACCATATTGTGCAGGGGAGAGAATGTTGTATTCCTCGAGATAATCGGAAAGTTGTTTATTTACGGCTTTTTCCATCAATTTGGAGATCAGGGGCAGGTTTGCAATGGGTCTGAAGTTAGCTGGGTCCGTTAGTGATGCATTTGGTTTTTTCAGTAGGGGTTTGATGATTGCAAGTTTTAGTTGGTTAGGAACTGTGCCCATGGCCAAAGAGGTGTTGATGATTTCTGCAATAGGTTTTGCGACGGTGCTAGGGATGGCAGTGAGCAGATTAGTAGGGAGTGGGTCCGATGGATGTGCAGATGGTTTCATTTTTTTAAGTAAATTTTCAATCTCCATGGCGGATGTGGGCTCGAATGACTCTAGTCTAGAATTCAGAGTGGGTTGGTATGAGCTATGAGGTATTGGTAGAGTTTGATGGGTTGTGAGGGAGCTAGTAAGGTTTGAGATTTTTGTTTTGAAGTAGGTGGCTAATTCGTTGGCCTTGCTGAGTGCTAGTTGGTCTGGAATGGATGGTGGTGTCAGTTTGGTGAGAGATGATACGTAAGAGAATAACGCTTTAGAGTTGAAGATGAAGTTATGAATTCTTTTTGCAAAGAAGTCCTTTTTTGTTTTGTGTATGGCGTTTCTGTAGGTGTTAAGGGTGGCTTTGTAGTCCAGTCTGGATGTGGGTGTAGGGTTGATTCTCCAGCTTTGTTCTTTGTTTTGTAATTTTTGTTTTAGGGCTTTGAGTTCCGGGGTGAACCATGGTTTTCTGTTGTCTCGTGCCGATTGGATTACTTTTGAGGAGGTTGGACAGAGTTGATCCGCTATTTTGTTCGTGAGTTTGATCCATGAGGTGGTGGCTGTGTTGGCGTCTGAGAGGTCTATTTGTTTGAGATCTTTGGAGCAGTGTTCTGTGAGTAACTCCAGAGAGCATGGTTTCCTGAAATGAATGGTGGTTTTGGAGATGTTTGGAGGTGGTGAGTTTTTCATTTTGAGGGTTGTGTCTATGATCTGATGGTCTGACCAGGGGATTGGTGTGCAGGTGGGATTGGTATGGATGGACCAGCTATCGTTGATAAATATGAGGTCTAATGTATGACCTACTTTGTGGGTGGGCCCGCTGATTATTTGTGAGAATCCAAGGTGACTGAGGGAGGAAAGGAAGGTTTCGCAGTTAGTAGATTGAGGGATGGAGTCCACGTGAATGTTGAAGTCTCCCAGTATGATGGTTGGTTTGTCTGAGTTTAGGTGTTTGGATAAGTCTGAGTCCACGTGAATGTTGAAGTCTCCCAGTATGATGGTTGGTTTGTCTGAGTTTAGGTGTTTGGATAAGTTCTTGGAAGAGAAGTCCATTAACTGCTATTAATCAAGTTTACTTAGGGAATAGTCACTGCTATTAATTGCATCAGTAGCATGGGATCTTCTAGGTGTTTGGGTAATTGCCAGGTTCTTGTGGCCTGGTTTGGCCTCTGTTGGAAACAGGATTCTGGGCTTGATGGACCCTTGGTCTGACCCAGCATGGCAATTTCTTATGTTCTTATGTTCTTATTAGAGGGGAGGGGTTAGCCTCTAGAGTTCATGGTGTGGCGTAGATGAGGAAAATTTGTAGATGTTGAGATTTGAATATGGAGCATTCAAGATTTGAAGTGGCGTATGATAGTTGTAGGGTTATGCCCAGTTGTTTTTTTGCAGCAAGTAGAATTCCTCCTCCTTTCTTTTTTGGTCTAGGTATTGAGAAGAGGTCGAAGGATTGTGTAGGTAATTGGTTAGTTAATGATATGTCCGTGGGTTTTAACCAAGTTTCTGTTATTGCACATATGTCAGGTTTGTTGTCAATGAGGTAATCATTGAGAAGGTGCATTTTTTTGGAAAGTGACTGTGCATTGAATAAGGTTAAAGTGAATAATGAGAGGCCTAGAAGTTGTGTAATGGGAGATGTCATGATGTTGATGAGTCTTTGTTGTCTGGGTGTCTGAATGGGGTCTGGTGAGAGTTATTTCTGGGTTTTCTCTTGAGTATGGGGATGGAGTGGCGGTGTGTCATTGTATGCTGATTTGCTAGTGTTATAAAAGGAAGGTCTGTGACCGGTTACGTTCAGAATCTGCTAGGATGGATGCTGGAACAGCTGGAGTGGAAGCTGGAACTTGTGGAATGGATGCTGGAACCTGTGGAGTGGATGCTGGAATAGCTGGAGTGGATGCTGGAACAGCTGGAGTGGATGCTGGAACTTGTGGAGTGGATGCTGGAACAGCTGGAGTGGATGCTGGAACTATTGGAGTGGATGCTGGAACAGCTGGAGTGGATGCTGGAACTATTGGAGTAGATGCTGGACTGCTAGAGTGGATGCTGGGACTACTGGAGTGGATGCTGGAACTACTGGAGTGGATGCTGGACTGCTGGGGTGGATGCTGGAACAGCTGGAGTGGATGCTGGAACTACTGGAGTGGATGCTGGAACCTGTGGAATGGATGCTGGAACCTGTGGAGTGGATGCTGGAACAGCTGGAGTGGATGCTGGAACTACTGGAGTGGATGCTGGAACCTGTGGAATGGATGCTGGAACCTGTGGAGTGGATGCTGGAACAGCTGGAGTGGATGCTGGAACAGCTGGAATGGATGCTGGAACCTGTGGAGTGGATGCTGGAATAGCTGGAGTGGATGCTGGAACAGCTGGAGTGGATGCTGGAACTACTGGAGTGGATGCTGGAACTTGTGGAATGGATGCTGGAACAGCTGGAGTGGATGCTGGAACTATATGAGTGGATGCTGGACTGCTAGAGTGGATGCTGGAACTGCTGGAGTGGATGCTGGAACTACTGGAGTGGATGCTGGAAAGCAGGAGTAGATGCTGTGAGGGCTGGATAGCATGCTGATTTGTCTTGGTGGACGCTGGTGAGATTGTAAAGGGTGCAGTATTTTGGCTGGAAAGGAATGGTAGAGATGTTTGGAAGGGGTTGGTGCGTGCTGGCTTTATTCGTTCCGAGAAATCCGTTTGTCCATGGTCGTTGGCATTTGTATAAGTTATATTTTCCTCTGAGGATGGGGATAGTGGCTTCCTCGGGGCTGAGACGAAGGGGCGAGACAAAGGGGCAGGCCCCTTTGTTGTGCTCCTTAGGTGCACGACGCAGGCGCGCGGCGCCGGGCTTAATCGAATTTAAAGCCCCTATGGGCTGGTTCCTATTGGAGGCTGGCTTCGGCGGTTCACGATTGGCTGCGGTAGGTTGCTGGAGGCGGGTCTATCTCCCTCTATTCAGTGCGGATGGAACGGCGTCTGGCCGGCGCGGCAGGCCTCGTGGTCGCCCACGGACTCAGCGGGGGGAAGGGAGAGGTTGACTGGCCTTACCCCGATGGGTCTGTGGCGCCGACCGCGCAGGCCCTCCCTCGATCTCGAGAGCGTTCGTTCTCCTCGAAAGCGCCGCTGCAGTAGGAGTTCGCCGGGCAGAAGAGGCAGGATTTGAGCGCGGCTGGATTTTTAAATGCCCTCTGTGCCGTTCGCGATTGGCTGCAGTAGGTTGCTGGAGGCGGGTCTATCTCCCTCTATTCAGTGCGGATGGAACGGCATCTGGCCGGCGCGGCAGGCCTCGTGGTCTCCCACGGACTCAGCGGGGGGAAGGGAGAGGTTGACTGGCCTTACCCCGATGGGTCTGTGGCGCCGACCGCGCAGGCCCTCCCTCGATCCCGAGAGCGTTCGTTCTCCTCGAAAGCGCCGCTGCAGTAGGAGTTCACCGGGCAGAAGAGGCAGGATTTGAGCGCGGCTGGATTTTTAAATGCCCTCTGTGCCGTTCGCGATTGGCTGCGGTAGGTTGCTGGAGGCGGGTCTATCTCCCTCTATTCAGTGCGGATGGAACGGCGTCTGGCTGGCGCGGCAGGCCTCGTGGTCGCCCACGGACTCAGCGGGGGGAAGGGAGAGGTTGACTGGCCTTACCCCGATGGTAGTTTGTAAACCCAAGGAATTTTTGAAGCGCCTTAAGGCCGTTGGTTGAGGCCAATCGTGAATACTCTTGGTCTTCTGTGGATCCATCTGGAAACCCTGGCTCGAGACCACATAGTCGAGAAAAGGGACTGCCTCCTGGTCAAAAGAAAATGTCTCCAGCTTGACATATAACTGGTTGTCCCTTAGGCATTGCAGGAGTTGGCGACGTCCTGGTGATGGCTCTGGAGGTCTTGCAAAAATACCAGGATGTCATTGAGGTAGACCACAACGCAACTGTAGAGCATGTTTCTGAAGATCTCATTCATCATATTCTGAAATACCGCTGATGCGTTGCAGAGGCCAAATGGCATTACCCGATACTCGAAATGGCCATCACGGTTGTTAAATGCGGTTTTCCATTCATCGTCCTGGTGTATCCTGACCAAATTGCACCCAATTTGGTAAATATCTTGGCCCCCTGGAGCCTGTCAAAAAGTTCAGAGATTAATGGCAAAGGGTAACGGTCCTTCTGGGTAATCTCGTTTAAGACACGGTAATCTATGCACGGGCAGAGAGAGACATCTTTTTCCCCACAAAAAAGAATCCTGCTCCAGCGGGAGATTTGGAAGACCGAATGAAGCCTTTTGCCAAATGTTTTTGTATATAGTCAGCTAGTGAAAGTGGGTAGACCATTCCTCTGGAAGGCTCAGTGTTAGGCAATAAGTTTATAGATCAATCAAATGAGTGATGAGGAGGTATGGTGTCTGCAGCTTACTTTGAACACACATTCGCAAAAGAGGAGTACTGTGGCGGGAGACCCGGAAGGGATGTCGCAGTAGCTAGACAAGGTATCAGAGATACTACCTCCAAGCACTTTTTATGGCAGGAGTTGCCCCATTGGGACATTTGGAGAGAGCTCCAATCGAATTGCAGAGTGTGGAGTTTTAACCATGGCAGTCCGAGGACCACAGGGTGTATATAGCCTTGTCCAGTATCAGAAAGGAGATGGTCTCCATGTGCAGAGATCCAGTGCGGAGTCGGATTGTGGAGAAAGTAACTTCGCCTGGTAATGGTTCGCCATGATTGGAGGAAAGTAGCAATGGCATTGGCGTATGGACGGTGGGAATTCACAGGTATTCCACAAGTTGTCAGGATAAAATTTCCACCGGCCCCGGAGTCCACCAATGCCAGGGTGTGAAATTCCAGAGCGTCCATGTTAATTGAGAGAGGCAGAGTGAGCAGAGAAGGTGAGGTCAGGCCTAGGAGAAGTCCTCCGGCAGAACCTAGGCCTGGGAGTTTCCCGGACAGAGTGGACGGGAGGGTACCACATGACCCGTTTGACCACAATACATGCAAAGGCCAGATCTTTGATGACAACACTTTTCCTTTGAGGATAGATGACTACGACCCAGTTGCATCGGTTCCTCTTCCTCAGTGCTATGTGTAGTAGCAGTCTTAGTGGAAGAGGTTGGGCGAATACGCGGAGCACCTGAAGCCATCCTCTTGGATCCTCTAGCCTCGTGTGAATACTCACAAAGACGGTGGTCAATGCGACCGGCGAGGTCTATAAGAGAATCCAATGCCTCAGGGAGTTCTCGTGCTGCTAATTCGTCCTTGATATGTGGGCTCAAACCTTCAAGGAATATCGCATGCAGGCAGCCCAGGTCTCAGTGCAATTCAAACGAGAGAGTCCTAAACTTGATGACATAATCAGTCAGAGATCTGGAACCTTACTGCAGGTGCAGGAGCATAGACCCGGAGATGGTCCTTCAACATGGATCGTCGAATACAGAGTGAAATAGGGCGAGGAAGCCCAGCAGGTCATGGAGGATTGGATCCATTCACTCCCAAAGGGGTGACGCCCAGGCTAATGCTTTTCCATCCAGGAGGGACAGGATGTATGTTGTCTTAGAAACTACATTGGGGAAATATGCAGGTTGTAAAGAAAAGTGCATGCTGCACTGGTTCAATAAGCCCTTACACAACAAGGGGTCACCTGAGAAACGAGGAGGTGCCGCAAGAGCACTGTAGGCCAGAATGGTGACGCATGTGAAGCTGGGTTTGGCTTGGCAGGCATCGAGGCAGAGTCCAGCCGATTATTCAATTGATTTATGGCACTAGCCAAAGTCTCCAGACTTGGCAAACATAACAGTGAATGAGGAAGATGGAAGAGTGTTGCTTCAGAGAGACTTGTGGTTAGCACAAATAGCAGTGGTGATGATGAAAGACATAGGATCATGAGAACTAAGAGCTTCCCCACCCTTGCTAAGATCAAGAGAGATTTCTTGAAGAGGGAGAAATAAGTTATAGATACAGGGTTTGGTAAGAAGCTGGAAAAGCAGCCTCTTGCTCCTATCTCCACTGTTGGTATGGTGTAGGGGAAAAAGAAAGCAGACTTAATAGACAATGGCATCAGCAGTTGGGGTGGACATCAGCTAAACTCAGAATAGTGCTCCCTGTTTGTTCTGACCAGCATCTGCAGCAGATCTCTGAAAAACATACTGATTTAGATAGATCATATAAGGGATCTGAAGAATTAGAGGAAAGGAAAGGATATTGAAAGTCTAGTAGCTAAGATAGCTTTGGAGAATCTAGAGACTAGTGCAAGCAAGGTCAACTCCAATCCTCAAGAGCCACAAACAGGCCTGGTTTTCAGGCTATCCATATACATGATCTAGATTTCCATGCATGCATATTAATTTATCTCATGCATATTCATTGTAGATAACCTGAAAATCAGACCTATTTGTGGCTTTTGAGGACTTGAGTTGGTCACCAATGATCTAATGTGATTTGTGGTAAGCATCCATAGACAGATAACATAGTCATAGTGGCAATAAGTAATATTCCTGGGACCAAGAACACTCCCTAGGAACAGCAGGTATTTCAGAGCATGAGAGTTGCTCCTGATATTTAATCTCCTGGTCTAACCCCAGTCCCAGCAGCAGCACCAAGGATCTAGAGAGGGATCCCCACAAGACATTACAGATGTGTCTCACAAGACATTACAGATGTGTCTATGCATTTTAGAGTTATGATGGATCAGACTTTTTAAGAATGCATTCACTATCAGAAGGCCTTCAGTAGAGGAAAGGGACTAGGCCATCTTTTAAGCAGTGGTATGCTATATCATTTGCAAAAACAATACCTTTTAGTGTTAGTATCAGGGGAGGTTAGTATTAGTCTAGGGACCCTGTCATTCGCTCAAAGCAGCGGAAAATTCAGGAAGCCACAGCAAGGGGGAAGTTCATATCCCAAGCTGACCCCCAGACAGTTCCCCCAGTGAAGGGGCTGGCTAGCAGCCCTCACCCACACATCAGCTGAAAGCTACCATAAAGTATATGGTATAGTGTTCCACATTGCTGTTGTGTTGCAAGAGACAGGCAGCATTGGGGATAGTGATATGGTGCAGCAAGATCCAGCAGGTGGTTGAAAATGTGGAATATAAGCAACTCCTGAACTTCTTAGCTCCCAATTTCAAAGTGCCTTCCAGAATAACATTCACTAGGCATGCAATCCCCACTCTATACACTCAGTGATGGACTTAGATGCAGGATGAGCGGAGCAAGGTGGAAGGGAGCAGCATCTATTTCACCAGCAACATCTATGCCTACCATCTCCCTGATGGCACATTTGTAAGAGCTGGTTAAGGCAGGATAAGGCAGCAGCTTTTGCAGGGTTGCAACCTCAGTTTACAGTGAGGTGTTGTACTGCACATCCAGGTGATGGAATAGAACCATACATCTATCCATATCTTAATGGCAATAAAGGGATGACAGAGGGCTAATGGCTAGGATGAAAACATGTGACCCTTCCAATTTTTTTGAAACATTCTGATTCAGCACCTTGCTGTATTGCTACTAGCTGAAACTCTTGCTACCACTAACTGGCCTGCTCCTGATGCCCTGTCTCTCTCTTTATTCCACTGGGGTGTTTTGGCCCCAAATCCAAACACACACAAAAAAAGGAAAAGGCAAAGAGAAAAGCATCTTATTCCTTGCTCTCTTTGTGTGCCTTGGGATCCTAAAACATAAGAACATATGAACATAAGAACATAAGTTGCCATACTGGGTTAGACCAAGAGTCCATCAAGCCCAGCATCCTGATCCAACAGTGGCCAATCCAGGCTACAAGTACCTGGCAAGTACCCAAACATTAAAAAGATCCCATGCTACTAATGCTAGTAATTAGGGATGTGAATTGTTTTTTGACGATTTAAAAAAATCGTCAGATATTTTTTAAATCGTCAAAAATCGGCGTCACGTGCTCCTCCGCTCCGGTGTCACGTGCTCCTCCGCGCCTCCGCTCCCAGACCCCCGCTGGACTTTTGGCAAGTCTTGTAGGGGGTCAGGAGGCCCCCCCAAGCTGGCCAAAAGTTCCGGTTGGGTCCAACGAGGGTCCCGGAGCGACCTCCTGCCACGTGACCTACCTGTCACGTGGTAGGAGCACAAGATGGCGCCGGTGACCATGTGACAGGGGCTGACCAATGGCACCGGCTGCCCCTGTGACACAGGCTATCGGTGCCGTGAGGAAACCGCAAACGAGTGCAGGGATGGCTTCCTGACTCCCCGCTGGACCATCAGGGAGCTTTGGTAAGTCTTGGGGGGGTCAGGAGGGTGGAGGGTTTAAATGTTTATTTAGGATGCCGAATAAAACGGATATCTGTTTTATACGTGGGGGGTCGCGATGCGTTTCGCCTCCCCACGTATTTAACAGATAGCAAAAATGGAGTTCTACAAGGGAATGCTGTAGTTCTGACCATGGGGCATTTTCTTGGGAGTTCCGTATGCAGGAACAGTGCTCGTAGATACATGTATGTATACAACATGAAGTTTTGCCTACATAGACCAGAGGACATGGACACAGAATTGCATAGACAACATCTTATACAGAGCAATCAGAAGAGAAGCAGAGCAGAAAAAGTGTCTTTAGAGGGATTAATGAATGTCTGCAACTTAAGAGAAAAACTCTAAGCCTTACAATGGCCACAAAGGCTTTGGCCAGTATGTGGAAGTATAGGATTAGTGACACTGCGTTCTGAGGAAATTAACAGATCTTGTAAATTATGGCTCTGATGAAATGCAAAATGGGGATGGTTAATGAAAATAGGTTGAGGAGCTACATTTTGCCAGTAATTAGGAAATATAGAACAGATGAAATGGCTAGCTGGAGAATAGGAAAGTACAAAGGTAACTACATCATCAGGGTCATGGGGCATTTTTGTGAACAATAAATCTCAGTAAATATAATATAATCTCATTTTAATGCATGTTTAATAATTTTAGAGGGGTATTCACGTTATAAAAATTGAGCATACATAGTTGGGGCTTGCTTAAAAAGTTCATCTCGAGAAGAACACAGCCAAAGTAAATGAAAAAACTGTCCAGTCAAGATACTGTCACGAAGGCAGCGGGGGTGACAACTGAAATAGGACAAAAGAATATTTTTATCTGTTGGTTTATGACATATTGTAGTGAAAAAAAGAAGTATGAGTTTTGTGGATAGTAATGTTAAAGTGGTTGTTTTCATTACTGTAGTAATTCACTGCTTATATGTATTAAATCCAGTTTTACAATTTCATTTTACTCCTTCAGCTGTGTGGTGGATGCAGCTATAGTGAAATGGGTTCTATACCAGGGTACTATCAAGCTAGGGTGAGAGAACTTTGTAAAAATCTCAACTTTGTGAGGTTTCCTCACTCCAAATTATGTAAAATCTTCACTGAGGTCTACTGTGCTGTTTGTATGTCTCACTCTGCATGTCAAACTGGCCTTAAAACCCTCAACCACCACCAAAACCTTACCTCGAGTTATTGGCTGGCCCTCCTATAGTGGTCTAAATAGATGACTACTGTGAAAACCTTATAAAGAGGCTCTCACTCTCTCTCTCCCCCTCCCCCCTTTAGTAATTGTCTGGGCACTTCACAAGCCACAAAATACAAGTATCATGGGGTGCAAAAGCATTCATGCACTACCCAGCACTAACTATGCAAATCACTAACATGGTGCAGTAATTCTGAAATTATCATAAACACACTCCTTTTTCTTATCATGGGCATTATCCATGCAAAACTATAGCATTTTGATGAATCTAAGGGATAGCTTGGTGCTTAGAGAAGGAAATTCCAACTCACTTTCCATGGGCTTGCAAGTTCCCTCTTGCTCTTGCTCCACTGGCTCTAGATTTCAGAATAATGTCAGCTGACCCATAATATGCCTTTGCCTCTCTGGCAGAGAAAAGGAGTAGTTGGTGTTAGCCAGTGCCATTTTGAAATTTATTTGTATTTATTAACTCTAAGAGCAGAAAAATTATATATTCTATACTTTCTTCTTCCTTACATAGATTTTTTTTTTAAATAGAATTCTACTTTGCTTGTATATACATTTTCTTTCTCTCAAAATTTGTTGACCTTAGATGTTCTAGGGCACACCTTAAGTTTCCACTTATTTCACTTTCTGCATGCATGTTTACTAAACTCTGTAGTCTTCTCTTTTTTTGTTCAATCTAATAAGTCCCATGTTTTACGTCATTGCAGATAGGTCTAGTCCCTCAGCATTACTTCCTTTTCAAACAAAAAATGTGCATGAAAGAGAGACATAACATTGCTAAGTCTGATCTTTAGGGACTGTGAGAGGTGAGAGTGTCAAAACCTACACCATGGTACAATGAGTATATATCTGGTGACCTTCCAAGACTCCTTAAAATCTGATTTAATTTCCCTCCAGGAAAATAGAGAAATTTCCAAAATTCTGCCTTAATGTGTGGGTCTATAAAATATGGACATAAATTGCTTCTGGTTTCAGCATGGGGAGGGAGACTGACAAAAATAAATGGGAAAGGAAAGAACAGATGAGAAGAGAAAGTGAAATATTGCTACCTTACATCTTCTATCTAATTAGTAATTCTGAAAGTATTACTCCTGATAAACACTTTTCCAAAGAACACACTATTATTTTGTGCTGATTTGAAAGCCTGTGCTAAGTAAAATGTGGGAAAGTTGAAGGGGAAAACTTTATACCAGTGTTATCATAATTGAAGGCGCGATGCTCAGTCATTTTGTACCAAATGCATTCAATGTACTATTTTGCAGAAAACAAATTGTGCTTATTTTACTGGAAACTGTTTTGTGAAAAAAAAAATAGATCAAATCTAATCACACAAAGAAAACTAAATTTTCTTATAGGTGCATGGACAACCTTGCCATAACATTGAATTGGATTATACTGGAGACCTATTTGTCTATTCCTAAAGGCATAAGTAGTATTCTTTTCATTTGCAAAGCTATGCCATTTGCAAAATACAGACATTATTTCCTAGTAGTCAGGCATGCTGCTTCCAGATTTCAAATCAACACTGGTCCAGGTATTATTAAAACTAAGTTATTCTCAGGGACCTTCACACTGGTGACATTACCCTGCAGTCATTGTCCAGTAAATGAAGGGAAAAAACTAGGTTTTCTTTGTAGCTCACAAAAAGTAGTATTATTAGACATCTCTGCTGTTTTTGATACTGTGAGTCATGGAGTGTTGTCAAGATTACACCAGTTGGACATAGGAGGATACATTCTTTGCTGGTTTTCCTCTTTTTTTTGGTTACTAGAGAACAGCAAATAAAAATTGTCCAAAAGTGATCAGCATGATTCTCTGTGCTGAATGGGGTGCCCTAAGGATCTGTATTATCTTCAGCATTATTTAATATTTATCTGTGGCACCTTTGTTAAATACTAGAAGATGCATTACTGTTTTACAAAATGTATGCTGATGATATTCCAGTGTAAATTGAAATTTCAGCAACAGTAAATAAGTTGATTTGTTGTTTGGAGCAAGTGAAGTTCTGGATGATTGAGAACCATCTAAAATTAAATTTGGGGAAAAATGAGGTCCTGTGGGTCTTGCATAATCCTTCATTGGAGACACTTCAGGATTGACTTTAGAAGGCAATTATTTGTCATAAGCTGATTCAGTTAGAGATCTAGGATTTCAGCTAGATTTGGGATTAACTTGTAAGATTTATATTAGGGCTGCTATGAAAACAGGCTTCTACAAATTGTGGCTATGTATTTATTTATTTATTTATTTATTTATTTATTTATTTAAAATGATTTATTATCTGCACCCTCCAATGTTCAGGGAGGTATACAAAGGAACAAACATAACATTTATAGAAGAAAAACATAAAATTATACAATAAAACAAATCAAAACAGACAGAATATTAAAATGGCCTAAGCAGACACATGACGGCAATGATTCATATGGTTCCAATGACCTATCTCAACATGATCTTTAAAGGCTTGCTTAATTAAATAATTTTTCAAAACTTTTTTCAATTCTTTTTTGTTAGAGGTAGCTCTCAGTGTGGATGGGATGGAATTCCAAATAATGGGGCTGCGAAGGAAAAGGCCCGGTCTCGAGTCATTGCAAGCCTAGTGGTTTTGGGGGAAGGAACACGTAGGAGGAGCTGATTCTTCGATCGGAGATTATGTGACGGAATATAAAGATGGATGAAAGCCAAGGGCTTTTATTGCTGTAGATAAGATTGTCGAGAGTAGATAAGATTTTGTTTTGAATCGTCCAGTATATCTGAAAGATATTTTGTAAAAGGAAACTTTAGATCTATAAGATAAACATTTATATTAACTGTAGATTTCTGTGATGCATTGCTTGTAGGTTTGCTTAATTACTGAATGTGAGCTCTACAAATGTTGCAAATGCTGCAGCTCTGTTGGTAATCTGGTGCAAAGTGAGCATGATACCCCCATTACCCAAACAATTTGTTATGTTTGGTGGTCTGCAGTCCTGTGGAGCGCTGCACTCACCTCCTTGGCTGGGGGCTCCCTGCCAACTCCCGATGTGCTGTCCCTGCCTCAAGTGGCGGCTCGTCCTGCTCTGACATGGCAAGATGCCTCTGACTCTCCATATGGCCAGACACTGCTGGTCTCAGTTGATGCACTTCCCCTTAGGTACATGTGTGCCGGACCTCTGCCTACTTAAAGGGCAGTACTAGATGATGATGTCACTGCCAAAGCCCTATAAAAACTCAGTCACCCCTGCCTTCAATGCCTCAGCAATAGGTCTACCTACACATCAGTAAAGCATGGTGCTAGACCATTTTTGTCTTCAGTTCCAGCGTTCTTGTCTTCAGTTCTTCAGGTTCCAGCGCCTTGTCTTCTAGAGATGTGAATCGTGTGATCGATCGTCTTAACGATCAATTTTGGCTGGGGGGGGGGGAGGGAATCAGATCGTCGCGGTTTTGGTTTTTTTTTAAATCGTGTAAATTGTAAATCGGGGGAGGGCGGGAAAACCGGCACACTGAAACAACCCTAAAACCCACCCGACCCTTTAAAATAAATCCCCCACCCTCCCGAACTCCCCCAAAATGTCTTAAATTACCTGGGGTCCAGTGGGGGGGGGGGTCCTGGTGTGATCTTCCACTCTCGGGCCACGGCTGCGTTAATAGAAATGGTGCCGGTGCTACCTTTGCCCTGTCATAAGGGCAAAGGTAGCGCCGGCACCATTTTTGTTCCTGTCCCCCGAAGTCACAAGCACTGGAGATCACTCCCAGACCCCCGCTGGACCCCCAGGGACTTTTGGCCAGCTTGGGGGGGCCTCCTGACCCCCACAAGACTTGCCAAAAGTCCAGCAGGGGTCCGGGAGCGACCTCCTGCACTCAAATCGTATTGCCGTATTGCAATACGGCAATACGGCCATACGGCCGGTGCCATATTGCAAAAAGAGTCATCAGAACTTTCTGAGGATATGGACTGGTTATCTTCACTCACTTTCTCCAAGAGCAAGAATCCTAGTTCTCAACAATGCTGCATGACCCCCAGCATACTTGGGGACCGTTTGTATTAAGACATCTTTATTCCTACAGGAAATGGGGATGGGTGGGAGGGGTGGTGTAGGGGTATGGATACTTTTGTTGTTCACTCTTTTTGTTCTCTGTTGGCTGTCATCACTTGTAGATTATGGGATATGTAAGGAAACAAAATGCTCCATCATCTTGTTGTAATTATTTATTATGTTGTGTTATAATAAAAACAGATTAACCACAGAGAGAGAGATAAGAGGGGAGGGGCAGTGAGGTTGAACTATATGCGAGAGCGGATAGGGAGCCATCACTTCAGAAGAGGGGTTATGTGAGTGTAGTGACTTTGGTGAAAGATAACTCATGCAGCAGAATTTAGGTCAGATTACAGTGGAGAGTGTTGCATCCGTCGGTCTCAGATGGCTTCGACCTCTATGCCTCACGTTTCTTCCTTCTCTCTCTGCAAGTCTTGGGAGGATGGCTGCTGCCGCATCTTCATGCCACTCTCTCTAGCATCCCCGGAACGGTAACGGCGACGGTGTTTGCCATGTTTCTCCTGCGGGCCTCCTAGGATGCGCGCGCACGCCACTCACGTCTTTATCCATGTCATGGCAGGAATCTCGCGGGCGTCCCCCCCTTCAAGACATCCTGGTATTTGCTAACAAACTGAGTTAGCAAGGATTGGAATGTCTCCGGTCTAAGCTGCTCTGCTGCTTCCTTGCTGCCACTGGAAGCTCTCTCTGCCCTTCGGGGTCATTCATCACTAACCTGGGTACCCGCTTCTTGGGGGCCCTTATGCTTTCTTTCAGGTACCTATCTTGGATATTGGGTACTTGCTCCTCGAGGGCCTGCTCTATCTCTACCATAGTGCCTACAATTCAACCACTTCTGCCTGCCAGGAGCTTCATCAATACAGCTATCTACTTCAGTCAGTAACTAACCTTGTCAGTCTGTCTCACCTTCAGCTTCAGCGCTGGGAGTCTGCATCCGGGACTTCCTCTACTACTTTGCGCTGCCTACCATCTACTCGAACGTGGGACTTGTCTCCTCTGCTGAGGACCCCTGGACTACTTCTACTGGGTTACCTCACTGCTGCTGCTCCCTGGGCAGTACCACCAAGCTGTATAATAAATACAAATTCTCTGTGTCTGCATGTACAGAGTCTAGCCTAGTACTGCGGTTCCTCACGGGGCTCCTCCCCAAAGGAGTGGCCATCACCACAGTACCCAAGCATCCATTCAATACCTCAAAACCATAACAGAGAGATATGGCTTGCCAGGAGAACAGTGCGGAACAGGTTGCAATAGTCTAAGCAGAAGGAGATGAGAGAGTGGATAAGGGTTCTGTTAGTGTTTTCAGAAAGGGAGGGATGGATTTTGGCAATGTTAAAGAGAAAGAAATAGCACATTTATAGTAGAGATTTGGAATTGCATAGAAAAGGATAGAGAGGAGTCAAAGATTACTACTAAGTTACAGGCATTACTCCATGTATGGCCTCACTATGGAGTGATGCAGAGGCATTATGACATTTTCCATTTTATTCTCCATTCCTTTTCTAATAATTCCTAACATTCTGTTTGATTTTTTAACCACCATCTCACACTGAGCTGAAGATTTCATAGAATTGTCCACTATGACACCCAGATCCTTTCCTGGGTAGGAACTCTTAATATGGAACCTAACATCATGTAATTACCATGTGGTTAGTTTTCTCCAAGTGCATCACTTTACATCTGTCCACATTAAATTTCATCTTCTATTTGAATACGCAGTCTTTCAGTCTCTTAAGGTTTTCCTGCAATTTTTCACAATCTGCTTCATTTTAACAATTCAAAATAATTTTGTATCATATCCAAATTTGATCACTCATTGATCCCCTTTCCAAATCATTTAGAAATATATTAGAAAGCATTGCTCCCACTATAGATCCCTGAGGCACTCCACTGTTTACCCTTCTCAACTGGGAAAAGTGACCATATAGTCTTACTCTTTGTTTCCTATCTTTTAACCACTTTGCAACCAACAATAGGCCATTGCCTCCTTTACTAGAGATGTGCAGCGGTAAGAACATTTGGTTTGGCTTTCTTTTTTGGCCCGCCACGGGAAATTTCATTTTGTCCGCTGTTCAGGCTTTTTTTTTTAGGGACCCCGATTTTCAGGTTAGCGCGCACTAACATTTTAAAGTTAGCACGCATTAACTCCCGTTAGTGCACACTAATCAAAAAAACAAATTTTTCCAAAATTTCAGAAAAAGTAATCATTTTTTGGGTCCTCCGAATCAGGATGAATTATACAATTTTGTTGAAATTGTCTAATTCGTCCAAAATAAATGCATATCCCTATCCTTTACCAAAGACTTTTTTTTGCAAAAGAAAACCCTTACTATACTATTGCTTCATGGAGACTCCAGGCCTAGCCAAATTGCAACACTTCAGGAGTGTTCTCAACTTTTCAAATGGCAGAGCCTTCCTCTCCTCCCTCTACCTCTCATAGCATTGCACAAATTCTCACTGATTCTCCCACAGTCTGGAACCACTCAAGGAGGCCATTGAATCAACAAATGTTCCACTCCAGCCTCACAGTCATGCCGAAATACCACAGGAAAATCTGGGCACCACACAAGGAACATGCCAGAACGGGAGGCCTTCACACTTCAGAATGAAGCAACAGATGTGTTGCTACAGACAACCTTCAGCACAACAGCTCTGTAGGAAATTGTGTGTCCCAATCAGTACAAGCCTCCTCACTTCAGAGCAGTGCGGCAAATTTGAACCTCAACCAGCTCACTCACCAAAAAAAAGAGATACTCATGGGAAAAAGGCGAGAAGAGCTTACAGAAAATCTAACAATACCTTACTAAAACAGCAATAATAAATCTGAAAAAAAAATTAAATCTGAAATAAATAAATAAATAAATCTGAAAAAAAAAAAATCTGAAAAAAAAAAATTGGCCATGGAAAGCAGGAGAAAGAAAATTATGCAGCCAGCTAGTAAGCAGCCCTTTAGCTCCCCCACGTGATTTTATTTTGAGGGACCAAAGGACATATCAAACAGGTAGAGGAAAAAGGTCCATTACTAAATACCAACACATACCCCCTGAAAAAAGCCTTGGATTTAACTGACTTTCCTTATATATACTGTCTGGATTATGATTATAATTGATGCTCCCAGCCAGTGATGTTTGACTGAAATGTGCACTCATTTATAATACTGGAAGGGCAGTGATAAATAGTGATGCCCTTGGTTTTTTTTTTTTGTTTTTTCAAAAAATAGACATTAAGGATCATATGGGAGAGTAAAATTTAAAAAAATGAAATATAGTAACAAAATATAGAATGGGAAGTACAATAAAGTAACAAATATAATACAGAATGTGAAATAAAAGAAGAATAACACAAAAAGACAGATAGAAATAAAATTGATAAAGAAATGATAGAGAACAGGTATCTGGAGAATAAAAGACAAATAATAAAATGATTTGAAACTATCTACCTTATTGACAAATGTTAAAGTCTTGTGTCAGCACTATAAATCACTTGGATGAGGGTCATGGGATTAGTAAAGTAGTGGACTGAGGGAAAGAACATTTTTAGATCAGTAGTGTGAGAAAACTGAGGCCATTAAGCATAGCGCTTCGCATATTAATATACCGGGTAAACACCTGAT
Source organism: Rhinatrema bivittatum (assembly GCF_901001135.1). Classification (NCBI taxonomy): domain Eukaryota; kingdom Metazoa; phylum Chordata; class Amphibia; order Gymnophiona; family Rhinatrematidae; genus Rhinatrema; species Rhinatrema bivittatum. The sequence continues at coordinate 695,349,548 of NC_042616.1, forward strand.
GCTTAATAAATTATAAGATTTTCTAGACTTTTCAAAAATGTAATAATAGTTCTGTCCTCTTCTTTAGATTTGAGAAGACTACGAACTGGGAATCTCTTGGCAGGCAATTAGAAGGAAAAATTGTTAGAAACCATTAACAGTAGGCAGTGCAGTATTCTAATGTTAGGAAATAGACAAAATATCATGCATTTTAAAACTGATTTATAATTAAAATATTACTTATAAGCATATATAAACTGCCACAATATGGCAAACAGAAAAGATTTAATCTGTTTTGGTAGTCAAAGTAGTAAACCATGTTTAAATGCTGTTTATTCTATCACAAACTATGACTCTCTCAAATAAGTTTAAGGTAGGGGGCAAGGTCCACCCTGCCACCATTAACATGGTGGCACATGAGCTTTTCCCCCCTCTGCATTATCACATTTTACTCGCCATGGTCGGGGAGAGTGGGGGTCTTCTATCTCTGGATTCCGTGGTGGTTAGAGATGCTGTTTTTGAAGGGGTTGGTGAGTCAGCTGATTGACTGGGACTTATAAGTGGCATTGGATGGGGGGGGGGGGGGGGGGGGGGGGTCCTTGGTCCTTTGAGCCTTTATTTCATACCTGGCAATCTGTGAAGCAGCTCTCTCCATAGATTTCATGATGGTTGGCATGCAATGAGGGAGTTTTCTCCTTTTTTACTTCCTCCCTTTTGGCAAACTGAGATAGTGAAATGGTATTACAAAGTTGTGGATAGGCTGTGTGGGAAGGAGTGGAGGATTTGGAGATTGTGCTGCAGTGTCGACAGAGGAAAGGAGAGGTGACTTGAATCCTAGCTGGGATGATAGCAAAGTGGTACAGCAGCCTGGAGCGGTGGAGTATGGCCTACTGGGAGAGGGACAGTTGCTGGTAGGAGAGGCTGTCACAGAAAATGCAGCCTCGTCATCTGCAGCTGGCGCCATGGGACAGAAATGAGACTTGCATGCAATTCTGGCTCTGCTGCTCATCATGCAGAAGGTGTGGATTGGTTGAGATCAGCAGGAGCGTGCAATGCAGCATAAATAAGGGTCCAGGATTGTGGAGTGGGCCCATGTGTTCGGCTCGGGAGCCGTGGTGCAGGAGGAGCTAAAGGGGTTTCTAAAGGAAGGCAAGAGTGTAGGAAGGGAAAGAGTAATGCTCCGGTTAGGAGAATGCTTCTGGGGGTGGGAGATACGTTTGCAGTTGCAGTGGGAGCTTCCTCTGAGGGGCACTGAGCCTGAGGCACTTTGTCCCTCAGTGCCGCAGGCAGCTTGCACCAACTTAGAGGTGGCAGTAGGGGGATGGTCAGGCAGAAGTTTTGGTATGGGTCTAGGGTTTAGCAGATCTACATGGGGGGATTATGAAGGTTTTCCTGATTGGGGTTTAGGTTAAGGGCTATGCACAGGATGGCAAGGGTTTTCTTACAAGGATTATGGGATGGGGTCCAGGTGGTTTCTGAGTGGTTTGGGAATAGATGGGGGATAAAGGGGAGTTGGGGTGGGGGGTGGTATCGGTGGCATGCCAGCTGGTGAGGGGGTGCTGAATGGGGGGGGGATGGGGGATGAGGGTCCATAGGAAGCACCGGGGGAGGTGGTTGTTCAGCAGTGTGGAGCCAATACAGTCCAATGAGCACGCGGGTCATAGGAAGCAGGAGTCAAGTGGAAGGGGAGAAGGGCAGATGGTTGGTTATCATATTGTAGTGTGCTCTGTATCTGTGGTTCCAAGTACAGTCAATGGTGGTAATGGTCCAGGGACATCCCAACAGGAGGCGTGAAGGCAGTATGTGGGGACCAGAAAAGTGGAGATCAGCAAAATATGGTGGAGCATGGAGTGTGTCCTCAGTGGTCAGCAGGAGGTGGCTCAAGCTATGATGGTGGCAGACCTCTCGAGGGTGAGCAGGCAAAAGGGGATTCTGTGGGAATTCTTCAGCGGAAGGTAAGAAGGAAGAGGTCTAAGGAGTGTAGTAAATCATCTTCCTCTATTTCTTCCTCCTCTTCATCTACAGATAGGGCATCTCAATCTGGTGCGAGGGCTAATGCAGGGGAGGGTCCAGGGCATGATATGGGACATCCGGCCTTGGTTGCCCTTACTGAGTTATGGGAAGGTGTCCCGAAGGAGTTGTGGAGGAAAATTAGGAGGCAACGATATTTTGATATTTTTAAGTTTTGTAGGGCAGCCAAGGGGTTAAAAAGGGAAAGAAAAAAGGAAATAAGAAGGATAAAGAGAGTGAGGGATCTAGGATGGTTCCTAGGAATATAGTTAATTGGATAAGATACTTTCTGCGGATGGATAGTATGGTGGGGTATTTTGACCCCCCTCAATATGGAGTGCTACAATCTTATGTGGACAGCATTTTAGGTGCTTTTAAAGATGAAGAGGGGTAACTAAGGTTAGTGGTTTCAGGATAAAATGGAGGGGAATTGCTTCATGACATTGGGTTTGCAAGTTATTAATTTGTGGTTGACACAAATGACAAGCAAGGGGCATGGGGGGAGGAAATAAGGTGGGAGATGGGGTGGTCCAGTTAAGTTCCTTTCATGAGTTGGAGGGAGGGTGAAGGGGAGGAAATAGTACAAAGTTGGAGGTGGGTAATTTGGCCATGTGTTGGCATTTTAACAAGACGCTGTGTCTTCCCCGATTGCAAGTTTTCACATTCATGCTTGGACTGTCGGGCTTCACACACTGCTACCAGGTGTGCTAAAGTACCAACTGGTAGTGCCGGTAGGGCATCTAAGTCATAAAGCCTTGAGTTCTTTGGCCCCGATGCCCGTCAAGCTTGAGGCAGTGTTAGAGAGGTTGCCTAATAGAGCGACTGCAGATATGTTAAGGGAAAATTCAAAATTCTGTATGAAGGATCATGGTGGAGATTTCACCAGGAATGTCAGGTAGGCGAGTAATTTGGTGGTGCTTGTTTGGGACAAATTAAAGGGGGAATTGGAGCCTAAGCATATAGCTGAGATGTTTGATGCGCTGTCATTTGAAGCCATGCATTTGTCTCCTTTGGCGGTAGTCCTGAGGAAGGAGGTGGGCAAAATCAGGCTTATTCTGAATTTGTCTTTCCTACCTGGGATCTCAATGAATGATTTTATACCCAAGGTGAGATTCTCAATGTATTACACATCTTTTGACAAAGCGGTGGCTTTGGTTAAAAGAGCAGGTAAAGGGGCCCTGATTGAGAAGTCGGACATTGAATCCGCTTTTCATTTGTACCAATTAATCCAAGTAGTTTCCAATTGCTGGGTATTGCCTTTCAATGAAAGTTCTTTGTGGATCATTGTTTGCTTATGGGGTGTGCTGTGTTGTGCTCTTATTCTGAGATGTTCAGTACTTTTGTGAATTGCAGGTCTGGTTCAGTCGAGCATTTGTGCAGAACTCCTGTGAGGGTTTTCGGATGTAGCTCACATTTTCAGAATTTCCATTTGCCAAGGGAAAGACTGAAGGGCCAGTATCGGGAATTACTTTTCTGGGGATAGTAGACTGAAAATGCATGGTGGTGGATAAGGTGCAGAAACTACAGGAGCAAGTTTGGTAGGTGGGCTCGGCTAAGAAGGTGACATTGCAGCTTATGCAGCCTTTGATTTGGTCCTTTAACTAGAGATGTGAATCGTGTCCTCGATCGTCTTAACGATCGATTTCGGCTGGGAGGGGGAGGGAATCGTATTGTTGCCGTTTGGGGGGGTAAAATATCATGAAAAATCGTAAAATCGTGAGCCGGCACATTAAAACCCCCTAAAACCCACCCCCGACCCTTTAAATTAAATCTCCCACCCTCCCGAACCCCCCCCAAATGACTTAAATAACCTGGGTGTCCAGCGGCGGTCCGGAACGGCAGCGGTCCGGAACGGGCTCCTGCTATTGAATCTTGTTGTCTTCAGCCGGCGCCATTTTGCAAAATGGCGCCGAAAAATGGCGGCAGCCATAGACCAACACGATTCCACAGCAGGAGGTCCTTCCGGACCCCCGCTGGACTTTTGGCAAGTCTTGTGGGGGTCAGGAGGCCCCCCCCAAGCTGGCCAAAAGTTCCTGGAGGTCCAGCGGGGGTCAGGGAGCGATTTCCCGCCGCGAATCGTTTTCCGTACGGAAAATGGCGCCGGCAGGAGATCGACTGCAGGAGGTCGTTCAGCGAGGGTTCCGGCGCCTCGCTGAACGACCTCCTGCAGTCGATCTCCTGCCGGCGCCATTTTCTGTACGGAAAACGATTCGCGGCGGGAAATCGCTCCCTGACCCCCGCTGGACCTCCAGGAACTTTTGGCCAGCTTGGGGGGGGCCTCCTGACCCCCACAAGACTTGCCAAAAGTCCAGCGGGGGTCCGGAAGGACCTCCTGCCGTGGAATCGTGTTGGTCTATGGCCGCCGCCATTTTTCGGCGCCATTTTGGAAAATGGCGCCGGCTGAAGACAACAAGATTCAATAGCAGGAGCCCGTTCCGGACCGCTGCCGTTCCGGACCGCCGCTGGACACCCAGGTTATTTAAGTCATTGGGGGGGGGGGTTCGGGGGGGTGGGGGATTTAATTTAAAGGGTCGGGGGTGGGTTTTAGGGGGTTTTAGTGTGCCGGCTCACGATTCTAACGATTTATAACGATAAATCGTTAGAATCTCTATTGTATTGTGTTCCATAATGGTTTAAGACGATATTAAAATTATCGGACGATAATTTTAATCGTCAAAAAACGATTCACATCCCTACCTTTAACTTTGGGTATAGGATTATTCCCATAGGCAGGGCTTTGATAAGATGCTTGTTAGCCTCCAAGTCTGGTGTGAAGAGGGCTCATCATTTCATTTGGGTGTCTAGGGAAATTAAGGATACATTGAAGGTTTTGGGCATCTTTTTGGAATCCTTCAATAGAGTTTGCATAATGCAGCAGGAGCAGGGGTCCAACTGAATTGTAGTTGGATGTGGCGGGGGCATCTGATTTTTGGGTGTGTTGGCAGGGGGCTTGATGCGCCAGTCATTGACTGCCTACATGAGCTAAAAGTGGTGTCACTAGGAACATAACTTTCTTGGAGTTATTCCCCATTGTGATGGCTTTGGCATTTTGGGGTCATTGCTTGCATGACAGGAAAGTTTTAATCTAGTGTGACAACCAATGGGTGGTGGAGCTCACCAATTGTTAGTCCGCCAGATACCAGCAAGAATTGGCTTTGCTTCACGAATTGGTGTTGTTATGTGTGAAACAGAATGTGTTGTCGATGGTGAGGCATGTTCTGGGGGTTTAAAATTCAATCGCAGATGCCTCATTCTAAGTTTGGACATCTTCCAGAGTTTGGCCCTGTAAGCAGATGAGATGGGAGCAGCGATTCCGGAGTACCTCTGGAAGTTTGGCTGGAAGAAGCATGGGAAATAATTAGAACGTCGATAGCGCCAGCAGCATAGGAATCTTATATGAAGGGTGGAGGTGCTGTTTCCTGCTTTTTGCATGCTAGAGGGGAGAGCAAGGGTCCGGATCCAGACCTAGCTATTTTGTAGTATATTTTGTGGGTTGGAGAGTCTACTATCTCAACATCCTGAGGCGGTTAGGGATGCTGTTTTTGAAGGGTTTGGTGAGTTGGCCGATTGGCTGGAACTCACAAGTGGTGTCGGGTAGGAAGGGGAGGGGGTGTCCATGTTCTTGGCACCTTTTTTGCGTACATAGAGGTTGGTGATGCATCTATCTCTTGAAGTCTCTCGATGGTTGGCAGGCAACGGGGTTTTTTTCACCCACCCTCTCTCCTGTATTTTCATGATATGATTTATGATGTTATGGTTGTATTGGTGCTATGTCTCAGGGTGAGGGGGTAACCCAAGCCTAAGACTAGTAATTGTTAAAGTTTAACACTATGTCCTGTGGGGGTCATGGTGGGACAGGTGTACCTTGGGGGCTGCTACACGAGGCACTTGCTTACAGTCAATTCACTATGTGAGCACTAGGTTCTTCCTGCTGGAGTGTGGTGGGGAAGACCGGTACACAGCGGTGTCACTGATGTACAGGGGTGGGCTGGGGATGGAAGTAGCAGCAGTATGTCACTGGGGTGTGATGGCATAATGGCGATACTTAAGTAAAAGGGGGATGAGTGATGCTGGAGAGGGGGTATGTGTGTTAATGGGTAGGCTCAGATTATGTTTCTTGGTGAATAAACTGCGGCCTGTTTGAATTCCAACTTGCTGTCATTGTGTGATTTTATGGGATGCGGAGGGGGAAGAATGTCAAGGTGTCCCACCTTTCCCTTCTTAAATATATAGTTTTTATAATGATTCATTCAAAAATGTATTCAGGGTGCTTCAGGCAGCATATAATATTTCTATATTTTTGACATATGTTAACTGAAAAAGCAAATGACCTTATACTATTATCAGAATTAATGCAATGTTGTAAAATCGAGTTGTCACCCTATTAATTAACTGGTTTATGCTTTTGACATTTTCTCAATTCATGCAAGTTAAATTTTTGACAGTATTAAAATGGGCAAATATGTAAGAAAATTGTAAAATAGGCATGCATTTGACATTTTTCCCAATAGCTTGTTAAACTGAGTGGCAACTCTCAAAATGTTAAATATTCTACATGTACAGTATTGTCATTAAAAGTGTCTGCACTTAATGTGACAAGTTCAACTGATGACACAAGTGAGCACCTGTTGTTCAGTGAAAAGCATCATTAGCTGTATGTAGCTGAAAGTCAAATAGAAACAAAAAGTGGGTGATGCCTTTCTAAACTGTTATAGCTACAGACAAAATGTATTGACCCATATTATTGCCTGGATCAGGGGTAGGCAACTCCGGTCCTCGAGTGCTGCAAAAAAAGTCTGGTTTTCAAGACACTCACAATGAATATATATAAGATATATTCACATACAATGGAGACAGTGCATGCAAATATACCTCATGAATATTCATTGTGGATATCCTGAAAATCAGATCTGTTTATGGCATTTGAGGACCAGAGTTGCCTACCCGTGATCTAGGCAACAATATGGGTCAATACATTTTGTTTGTGCTTACTCCTGGCCTAGATGTTTGAGGCATTTAGAACTGTATTAAAGCAGATTGGAAAGCAGCAGTTAATATTTGCTGCGATGAGCTGTCACTACTTTACCTCTAATTTGGGTTTGTATAAAGCCAAAATGTTAAAGAACTGCCTGTACAGGCAATTCAACCTGCCATGAACTGTTCATATTCTAGTTTGTACCATACTGGCTTGACATTGATCTTGTCCAATTCACTGAACTAGCTCTAAATTTACTTGGAAAGAGTTCAATATTCAGTATGGTGGTGAATGGAGAAGTTATTCTGATAAAGTTACATGGATAATTTTAGCTGTATGTTCATCAACACCTATTTGGGTAAAGTGCTGCTGAATGTACGCAAATAAAGTTAACCGGATTGAGTTATCCAGGTTACTTAGCTGCTTAATGGTTTGTTGAATATAAAAAAAAATTGTTCTGGGCTGAGTGCCTTATGCCACTCCTCTGGTAGCAAATAAACAACATGAGACAAATTCCAGCCCTCAAACCCCATCCCTGCCCTCACTACTGCCCTGAAATAGATAGCTACTAGTACTTAATATTCATTTTTTCACTTACTCCAAAGTTAACCAGTCACTTCCTATTCAGAACTCAGACAATTCAGCCCAACAGGAAGCAGTAAGAACCTACTCTCCTCCCACTGAAATTCAGGGGCACTTCTGAAGGCTTAGGGTGGGGGTTAGAGAGCGGGAATTCTACCTACAATTTTTGTTTTTTGTACAAGGTGATGAGGAATCAGACACTCGGTCCGCTACATTATATCTTGGGGAGGGCGGAAACGGTTGCTCAGTCCACTATATTTTATTTCATCAAGGAGGTGGGAGGGGAATCTGGTATTGTCTGCTATGTTTTCTTTTATCTTGGAGGCAGCAAAGATTGAGAGCTCAACCTGCTACATTTTATCTTGAGGGTGGTAGGGGAGAATTGAGCGTTCAGCCCGTGCATATTTTTTATTTTGTTTTTGTTTTTTTATTTTTTACCCCCATATTGGATATTCCTTGAGATATTAATCTAGAAATTTTAGTTTGGCCTTCTTAAATTATTCCATTAATATCCTTGCCATAAGAAAACATTTCTAGGAAAAATACAATTATCTCTTATTGTTAGGATTGCACCTAAAATGCAGCCTTATCCTACCTCCCTGACACCTTCCCACCTGCAAAAGTCCTCAATGAGCCTCATCACTAGTCTTGTCAAGTGTTCCTCACTGCCCTTGCCACGCCCAGGTTCCAGCCCTATGTAACCCTGCCTCACTAGAAGCTCCTTGTCTTCTCATGGTGTCACTTCTGGCTCTGTGATCTGACCCATCTTCTTGTCTTGCCTTGTGGTCTATAGGCCTTCTGTCTTGCCTTGCCTTGAAACAGGCCTATCTTACGTTATTTCCTGTCATGAGGCCAGTTCTTTCTGGTATCCTGCCTTGAGGCCTTCAGGTCTATTCTGCCTGTTCTAAACCTTGCTCCTTTTGGGCTTTTCTTTGTGTTCTTTGTTTGGTGTTTCCTTTGTCTGCCATGTTTAACTCCTGCTCCAGTCTGTCTTGTTGGTCTTGTCCTGTCTATTCCATTAGCCTGTCCAGTTGTGCGTATACTAGAGTCTTCTCCTATCTGTTCTAGCATCCTATCCAGTCCTACCTGAACCAGAGTCTCGTCCTTTCTTTGAATTATCTGTGTATTGTCTACAGGGCAGCTCAAGGCAATCTGCTGCCTGAGGCAAGGGTGCCCCCCCTAGCCCCACCCCCTCTCACTCTGCCCTATCCCTCCTCCCTTCAGCCGCCGCTAGCCTGGCCTCCGGCATTGTTGTCATTGTCGTCCCTCCTTCCTGCCATCAGCCTGGCCTCTGGCGGCAGGGGCAGCCCTCCTCCATGACACCAGCTTGGTGTCCAGTGGCAGCAGCCCACGACAGCGACCCTCCTCTTTTCTGCCATCTCCAGCCTGGGTCAGCAGCCACAGTAGGGGCAGGCAGCATGAGGGGGACATCACAGTGGCATTCTGAGAGGGGCATTTTTTGCCTCCTCAAAATTCTTCCGCCTGAAGCGGCCGCCTCACCTTGTCTCATTACAGAACCGCCCCTGCTTCTCTATTTCCAGGTCTTGCTTAGTGTTTCTGCCTGCCTTATCCTGCCTGTCAAGCCAGCTTGCCTTGTCCAAGCCTCATCTCCAGCCTGCCTTGTCCAAGCTTTGTCTCCAGCCTGCTTTGTCCTGAATGCCAAGTCCTGCCTGCCTTGTCTGTCCAGCCTTGCCATGCCTAGTTGTGTTACTGTCTGTATGGACTCACTAGTACTACTATGATGTACTGCCACCACAGAGACATACTGGCCTCCAGAACCCATGACCCAACCTGCGGGAGAGGGGCTGGCTAGGCGGAAGACTGGCCCTTGTCTTGCTCCGATGCCTGCCTGGCAGACCCTTGCCTCTCCCCAGGACTCTGGGGCCTGTAGCACTTATACAGTTTGTATCTGGGAGTCAGAATATTAATTTATGGATGAACCACTGAGTACCTGCTTACTTCTGTTTCAGCTTCATGAAATTTCCAACTATACCCATGACTTGTTGTCTGGATGCCCTATAATGGCATACTCGACTCGTCATCTCTTGTATATTGTTCAAAAAATGAAACTTAGGATATGGAGCGGTAGGTAGGATGTGTCTGGCGCCTCTCTACTTCTCTGGCCAATACTGGATCTGGAAAAGCTAAGTTTTACCTTACCAGAATTCTGGTAATCCAGTTGTGTAAACAGGTGCTTAAGGATCAAGACAGAACGTCCTTACAATTTGTCTGTGGAAGTAAACATGCTGACCAAACTGCTATCTGGCTACTGGCTCTTTTCAAAAAGTGAAAGGAGACATAATTGGCATCCATTAGTCCTTCAGACACCTCAGCTCCTTCATGGATTGCACAATTGCCTATATGCCTGACTATATCCAGTACCCATTTACTCAGCAGGAATGACAAGAAGTGCAAAAGTGCTTCTATGCAATAGCCACTTTCCCACTGTGAAAGTGTGTTTCAATTGCACTTTCTGGGGTCCAGAAGGTCAGCTACCATAACTATCAGCTTTACCTAAGACTGCAGGGACAATCATTTGTTGCTGATAGATGGTTTGACAAAGTTTCCTGGGTCCTGCTACAATGCACATACAATTGCTCCTTTTCCTTTTATGAATGCATTTGTTGTCACGATCTTTTGCACAAAGTTTGACTAGGTAGCTGTAGAAGTGAATGACTTTTTGTGTGAGGTGCGAGGAAAGCGTGAAGTAGCACTGTAAATGATGTGTACTTATTGTATGTTTGTAGTTTAGAATGGTCATACATTCTTTCCATTAGGAATGTGCTGTCATTTGTTTCATTTCATTTAGTACAGAATCAGATAACATTCTAGCACATGCTAAAGTCATTTCAAACACATTAAATCATGTTAATGCTCACTGAATGGGTTTCTGTGCATTCTAAAATGAAATGAGAAAAATGAAATTAAAAAAACAAACAAACAAAAAAAAAGAAAATTATGCAAATGAAAAGTTGTTTTGACTGCACACTCCTACTTCCCATGGCTTTCAGTTCCATTTCTGTACCCAGCTAGTGATTCAGCAGAATGCTATAATTATTAGGGATGTGAATCGTTTTTTGATGATTTAAAACAATCGTCAGATATATTTTAATTTTCAGTTTGGAATCAGGGACCGAAAATTAAGAATGCAATCTGAGCACTCTGAGCACTCTGAATCTTGTTTTCAAAATGGCGCCGGTGCCGGCGCTACCTTTGCCCTCACTATGTCATACGACCCGTATGACATAGTGAGGGCAAAAGTAGCACTGGCACCATTTTGAATATTGGCAATACGGCCCGAGTGCAGGAGGTCGCTCCCGGACCCCCGCTGGACTTTTGGCAAGTCTTGTGGGGGTCAGGAGGCCCCCCAAGCTGGCCAAAAGTCCCTGGGGGTCCAACGGGGGTCCAGGAGCGATCTCCTGCACTCGTGACGTCAGGTGACAGGAACCAAAATGGCGCCGGCGCTACCTTTGCCCTGTCATATGGTAAGGGCAAAGGGCCACCGGCACCATTTCTATTAACGCAGCTGTGGCCCGAGAGCGGGAGATCATGCCGAGACCCCCCCAATGGACCCCAGGTAATTTAAAACATTTTGGGGGGGTTCGGGAGGGTGGGTGATTTGTTTTAAAGGGTCGGGGTGGGTTTTAGGGTTGTTTTGGTGTGCCGGTTTTCCCGCCCTCCCCCGAGTTACGATTTTTTAACAAAAAAAACCATGACGATCAGATTTCCCTCCCCCCCCAGCCAAAATCGATCGTTAAGACGATCAATCACATGATTCACATCCCTAATAATTATACACTTTGACCTCCCAAGACAATTATTGATCACACATTCGACTTCCTGAAAACAAGATTCAGAGTGCTCAGATTGCATTGTTAATTTTCGGTCCCTGATTCCAACTGAAAATGTACAAAGTTTTTTGTCAAATGCATGTTCTACAATGTAGCTCCAGCCAGCGCCCAGTCTCATTTGCTTTGATTTCAGATAAAGTCAGTGGGGAGCATATGGAATTTGAATATGGCTGGAAAGGAAGTGAAACCTTCCTGCACAGCATGAATCTCTGAAGGAGATCAAAATGCAAATCAATGCTTCAGCTGAGTTCTAGAATAAAAGTTCTAGGTTAAAAGCTTTGTAGATGTAGAGTGAAAGCTGTGTACTTAAATACCTGGTATGAATGTGAGCTAGAGAGAGTACGTGTTTATGTTTTAGGTGGCCAGTTAGTAATTTGCTTCTTTTGATGGACTGTTTGTGACTGAGGATACATCTGTTGTGTGAATATGATAAGCAGCATTTGTCCAGTTAGGTTGGTCTATAAATTGTATTTCTGAAAGTGCTGAGTGAAGCTTTAGAGTACTAAGTGCAGCCATTTGTGAAAGGAACAAACCTTTTTACTACGATACTGCTGAAAAGACACTGTGTACAAAGGGGACAAGACAATTTATTTTTCTTTTAATCCCCTTTATATATTGTGAGTATTACCTAATTCTCATAACACTCTTTGTTATAAATATATTTTTCCATCCAAAATATATAGTTTTTGCTGCTATTATTTGATGGTTATGTATCTTTTGCAAACATTGTTCTTAGCTGCTTGTGTTTGAGTGGTATCAGCCGAGCATGTCCCTGAAGCAAGGTTTCCTACTTGGCAATTCAGAATTCAAGAGTTGAACTAAGGATCATTTTATCAACTCTTATGACCAAGCGACAGGTCGTAGAAAAAGTAATGATGTTGAAAGTCAAGGATTTTAGTTTCATTTCACAAAGAAACATTTTATTCTGCTCTCAGTATGAGGTCTGGCTTTTAAGTAAAACATTTTTGCAGCATTTCCATTTTTATGCACATTAAAAATCTTTATGCCTTTGAACAATAACAGATTTTAGTATGCTTTCTTAGATACAAAGAAGAATTTTCTATTTTCCCTAATATGAGCTTTTAAAAAATAAATCCATGTTGCCTTTAAATACAGTTCCTGTTGTTTGCACTCTCATGATTATTTTAGGTAAAAGGTTTCTAACACATACTGATGAAAAAATGACTTTAGAGAATAGGTCCTATAATTTATAGAAAATACTATAACACTTTTTAGTTGCATATAGTGAATATTCTGTGCATTTTACAGCTTGATCAGGCTCCTACTTGACTATATTATCCAGTAATTGTCTACTGACTTTTTAAAAACATTAATGTTTATCCTCATCTGTTCTAGTTGCTAGCTGGCAGCTACAGAGGATATAATTTAAGAGACAGAGTTGCTGGATTGCTACAGTTCTAGTCTTTTATTTATTTATTGGGGCAACTCAGGTTTCAAGTGAACTAAGTTTAGTTACCATAAGTAGGTCAGGGAGCTGTGGGTCAGCTGATGGTGCAAGAGTGAGCCGGGATTGTTCCGCCCCCTTTCAATTTCCAGGCTCAGCAGATTATAGGGGAAAGGGTAGAAGAGTAACCCCCAGGGGGGGAATATTTAAAATGGGGGCATAGTTTGTAGTCTGGGATTTGGCTTAGTTAATCGGGCTGGGACTTAGTAAAGGGAACATTTATTTAAATATTTATGTGCCAGGTGGGTGAGAGGAATTTGAATTTGCTCCTATGAGCCACCAGAGATTTCGGGCAGAAGACTAGAGCGGGATACTGCAAGGCCTTGTGATTCCAGAATGGAGGGGTAGCCTTCATGTGATGCGGCATCCAGGTATCATAATTTAGTAAATCCCACAAGAATTATCTCACAGTAAACAAGCAAAGAAATGCAGTATTTTACCTTGTTAGTATATTGGCTCTTTTGTAAGTTAGGTGCATAAATTAGTCCCTTTGAAAACTTTAGGTGCTTAGTTTCACTATGAGCCCAAATTAAGGAATGCAAAAGTGATTGGCTACAGAGCTGGAGTTAGGGTAGGGAAATTTAGTTAGGTGCTTAGCACTGCCATTCAATTTAGACACATTAGGTTTTAGTCCTAAATTTAGTTAAATTTTCATTCACAAATTTAGGCCTGGATTTATCAAAATGCACTAAATATTGCCTGTGATAGAAAAAGGGGCATGTTAATAAGCAGTTTATTGCTAATACCTAAATTACTGCAACTTGTGTTAATTTTTTTGCACTTTGAGATAAGAGCCAGAATGTAGTATTTCCTACCTACAGCCACTGGGGAAAGAGGGAAAGAGGGAAGGAGAGAGAGAGAGAGAGAGAGAGAGAGAGAGAGAGAGAGAGAGAGAGAGAGAGAGAGAGAGAGAGAGAGAGAGAGAGAGAGAGAGAGAGAGCAGCCATAATGCCCTCACCCTAGATAGGTATCTATGAGAGGCCCACCTAGTAACTTGAGGTTAGGTTTAGGTATTAGTATAGGGGGTTAGGGGCCACTTTACTTTGACATTCAAAGTGAGACATACGAATAGAACAGTGCTCTCTTGTGAAGATTTGATGACCCTCGGAGTAAGGAAACTCATTCAAAGATGATATTTGTGCAATGTTCTCTCAACCTAGCTTGATGGACTCTCTACCTGGGTAACATCAAGCTAGGTTGAGAGAACATTGCACAAATCAGAAATTTTCTGAACAAAACAATGTCCTTGTTTCTCTGTCTGACAGATGTATCTGTTCAGTGGAACAAAGGAACTTTATCATTAAATGGATGCTTAACTTATATTTGGCTATTCTGTATTAAAACCAAGCAGGGCTTCATTCTATAATTGTTGTATGAAATACATAGAAAGCACAAGAATGGTCAGGTTATTAATACACTAACGTAAGTGTAAGGTTTATAGACCTTATTGTTGCGGGGAGGTTGACTCAACCTACTGGGAAGACCCTGTAGATCCTCCCCGACAGCTGGTGGGACTAAACTAGTACAAGACTTATCTATGGCTTCACCCATATCAGCCTCTTTCCCCATAGGATGAGCCCTCAGGTTCCGATGTAAGAAGAACATAGGCAAGAGTCTAATGGAAGCTAGCAATGAGAGTAATCCCGGTCATAGATAGGGTCAGAAGCAGGTAGCAGGTGAGAATTGTCGAGGTCCAAACTGAAGACAGAGGCAGGCAGCAGGCAAGAATAGTAAATGTCCAGGCTATTCAGATTTGGTAGTCAGTCCAAAGGCAGGCTAAGGAGGGTTTTGAAATAGGGATGTGAATTGGGCTTCGGACGATTAAAAATATCGTACGATATTTTCAAAATTGTCAGAAATCGGGGGCTCCCCCAAAACGATAGGAAAACCCCATGATATTGTTCGTGGGGGTTCTCTTATCGTTTTGGGGAAGAGCGGGAAAAACGGCACACAAAAATAACCCCTAAACCCACCCCAACCCTTTAAAACTAATCCCTTAGCTTCCCCTACCCTCCCGACCCCCCCAAAACTTTTTACAGGTACCTAATGGTCCAGTGGGGGTCCCTGGAGCGATCTCCCGCTCCCGGGCTGTCGGCTGCCACTAATCAAAATGGCGCCAATGGCCCTTTGCCCTTACCATGTGATAGGGTATCTGTGCCATTGGCCGGCCCCTGTCACATTGTAGGAGCACTGGATGGCCTGCGCCATTTTTAAAGATGGCACCGGCCATCCAGTGCTCCCTCCATGTGACAGGGGCCGGCCAATGGCACGGATACCCTGTCACATGGTAAGGGCAAAGGCCATCGGTGCCATTTTTATTAGTGGCAGCTGACGGCCCGAGAGCGGGAGATCGCTCCCAGGACCTCCACTGGACCACCGGATACCTGTAAAATGTTTTTGGGGGGTGTCAGGAGGGTGGGGTAAGCTAAGGGATTATTTTTAAAGGGTCGGGGTGGCGCAGCCGATAAACAAAACCGCGATCGGGCCGGACGAAAAAAAAACCGATGTGAATCGGAACCGATTCCGGTTCCGATTCACATCTCTATTTTGAAAGGATGAGTATGCTAGGAGAGGGAGGACGAGTCAGGCTGGTCTTGGAGAGATGAGGCAGGCAGGCCAGACATGGAGAGATGAGACAGGCAGATCAGACACAGGAACGCAGCAACTCACACTACAGGGGATATGTAGTCGACCCGATGTTGAGGCAGTGAGGGAACGTCAGAGGAGGCCCTTTATAGGCCTAGGACACCAAAGTTATCAATGGGCACTGAGGCAAAAATGCATACTGGGAAAATCATGGAAACTGTTATAAAGAATAAAATCACAATATATTTAGATAGATATGGTTTAATGGGACACAACCAGCATGGATTTACCCAAGGGAAGTCTTGCCTCACATATCTCCTACATATTTTTGAAGGGGTGAAAAACATGTGGACAAAGATAAACTGGTAGATGTAGTGTATTTGGACATTCAGAAGGCGTTTGACAAAGTCCCACATGAGAGGCTGCTAAGAAAACTAAAAAGTCATGGGACAGGAGGCAATGTCCTTTTGTGGATTGCAAGCTGGTTAAAAGATAGGAAACAGACAGTAGGATTAAATGGTCAATTTTCACAGTGGAAAAAGGTAAACAGTGGAGTGCCTCAGGGATATGTACTTGGACCTGTGCTTTTTAATATATTTATAAATGATCTGGAAAGGGGGACATTGAGTGAGGTGATCAAATTTGCAGATGACACAAAATTATGCAGCATAGTTAAATATCAAGCAGATTGTTATTAATTCCTGGAGGACCTTGCAAGATTGGAAGATTGGGCTTCCAAATGGCAGATTAAATTTAACGTGGACAAGTGCAAAGTGATGCATATAGGAAAAATAACACTTGCTGTAATTACACAATGTTAAGTTCTATCAAAGAAGTTACCACCCAGGAAAGAGATCTAGGTGTCATAGTGATAATACATTGAAATCGTCAGCTCAGTGTGCTGTGGTGATCAAAAAAGCAAATAGAATGTTAGGAATTATTAGGAAGGGAATGGCAAATAAAACAAAGGATGTCATAGTGTCTCTGTATCTTTCTGTGGTGAGACCACATCTTGAATACTGTGTGTAATTCTGGTCGCTGCATCTCCAAAAAGATAAGTTGCACTGGAGAAAGTTCAGAGAAGGGCAACCAAAAGATAAGGGGCATGGAATGACTGCCCTATGAGGAAAGGCTAAGTAAGTTAGGGCTGTTCAGTTTGGAGAAGAGATGATTGAGGGGCATATGATAGAGATCTATAAAATCATGAAAGGCCTCTAGATGGTACTTCACAGGTTGTACTGTTCAATGCCCTCTTCCCTACTGGGTCTCCTACATAGGAATGGGGTCCAGAACCCACCCAGCAAAATTTCCCAGTGGTAGGGAGGGGAAGCAGGGAGAAAGTTTTTAATAACTGTTCTAAGGGAGGATATTACCCAGAGTACCTTGGAAATAAACAATTCCTACTGAAGAAGTTTAACAAGTTTATTTTTACAAAAAAAAAAATATTAAAAGTAATCTTGTAATAAACAATACAAGTATTCAAGTTTTTTAGTATGTACCTTTGGAATAATACTTTGAAATATTTTCTTAACCTTAGACAATTAGACAATTAGAAATTATAAATACTTTCCAAAATTTCTTTAAAGTAATAGTTCTAATAACAATTCTATTCTCTTGTTTACAGGAACCTTCTGCTGGATTCAACTCCAAGTCATAAAGCTATTACTTTTATTCTTTTGTGTGTTGGTCTTTACTTTATTCTGTGTTTAACCTTCAGATCTGTATCATAAGAAATTAAGTCTTTATAGGCACTGTTTCTCTTTTCCAGGCTCTTCTAAAAACCAAGTGTCCCTCTTATGGTATCTTCTTTTTGTCTTTTTTGGTTGCTGTTCACTGTCAGTGTTATCTGTCTCTTTCTGTTACTTTCCTAGGGATCTTAATTACTAGAGATGAGCTTAGTTTTTCCATGTCGGGTCAAATTTCGGTTCAGGCGCTTCGTTGAAAAATTTCGTTTTTTCGCAGACCAATTTCTGGCGGCATGGATCGGAGGAAATGAGTCGGAAACTGAATAAAAAAAAAACCAAATCGAGAAAAAGAAAATAAGAAAAAATCCACTCCAACCCTTCAATTTTACTTTATTACAACTCCACCACCATCCTGATCACTCCCCAAGACTTACTAAAAGCCCTGCTGGTCCAGTGGGGTCCCGCGAGCGATGTTTCCCTCTCGGGCGTCGGGCCTGCCACGAATCAAAATGGTGCCGGTGCCCTTTGCCCTTACTATGTCACAGGGGCTACCGGTGCCATTGGTCGGCCCCTGTCACATGGTAGGAGCAATGGATGGCTGGATCCATCTTGTGCTCCTACATGTGACAGGGGCCGACCAATGGCACCGGTAGCCCTTGTGACATAGTAAGGGAAAAGGCTATTGGCGCCATTTTGAATACTGGCAGCCGATGGCCCGAATACAGTAGATCGCTCCAGGACCCCTGATGGACCACCAGAGACATTTGGCAAGTCTTGGGGAGGGATCGGGATGGTGGGGGGATGTAATAAATTTAAATTGAAGGGTTGTGGGTGCTTTGTTTTTTTTTTGATAAATGTGCCCCCCCCCCCCCCCGCACTAACCCGGAAAACAAATTTTTCCTGAAGTTCAGGGAAAATTCATTTCGGGGTTTGAGTTCCCCGAACCACGAAAAATTAGGAAATTTCGTTGAAATTGCCTAATTCGTGATAAACAAATGCACATCTCTATTAATTACATTCTGCTAGTTTGCTAGTGTTGCCAGATCTAAGGTGTGATTTTTGTGGGTGTATGCATACACTCTTCTGGAAACCCAGCTCAATCTGTTGCAATGTAATCTTTGATGCAATAGTCTCTGGGACAACAACTGACTCCTTCAGGCAATAGGTTCTGAGGTAGCTGACATCCTGTCTTCCTCCGTCGGTGTCCTCCTCTAGGGGGGTACCTATATACCATAAGAACATAAGAACATGCCATACTGGGTCAGACCAAGAGTCCATCAAGCCCAGCATCCTGTTTCCAACAGTGGCCAATCCAGGCCATAAGGACCTGGCAAGTACCCAAAAACTAAGTCTATTCCATGTTACCATTGCTAGTAATAGCAGTGGCTATTTTCTAAGTCAACTTAATTAATAGCAGGTAATGGACTTCTCCAAGAACTTATCCAATCCTTTTTTAAACACAGCTATACTAACTGCACTAACCACACCCTCTGGCAACAAATTCCAGAGTTTAATTGTGCATTGAGTAAAAAAGAACTTTCTCCAATTAGTTTTAAATGTGCCACATGCTAACTTCATGGAGTGCCCCCTAGTCCTTCTATTATCCAAAAGAATAAATAACCGATTCACATTTACCCATTCTAGACCTCTCATGATTTTAAACACCTCTATCATATCCCCCCTCAGCCATCTCTTCTCCAAGCTGAAAAGTCCTAACCTCTTTAGTCTTTCCTCATAGGGGAGCTGTTCCATTCCCCTTATCATTTTGGTAGCCCTTCTCTGTACCTTCTCCATCGCAATTATATCTTTTTTAAGATGCGGTGACCAGAATTGTATACAGTATTCAAGGTGCGGTCTCACCATGGAGCGATACAGAGACATTATGACATTTTCCGTTTTATTCACCATTCACAGCACACTGAACCGAAGATTTCAATGTGTTATCCACTATGTCGCCTAGATCTCTTTCTTGGGTTGTAGCACATAATATGGAACCTAACATGGTGTAACTATAGCATGAGTTATTTTTCCCTATATGCATCACCTTGCACTTATCCACATTAAATTTCATCTGCCATTTTGATGTCCAATTTTCCAGTCTTACAATGTCTTCCTGCAATTTATCACAATCTGCTTGTGATTTAACTACTCTGAACAATTTTGTATCATCTGCAAATTTAATTATCTCACTCATCATATTTCTTTCCAATTAATTTATAAAAATATTGAAAAGTAAGGGTCCCAATACAGATCCCTGAGGCACTCCACTGCCCACTCCCTTCCACTGAGAAAATAGTCTATTTAATCCTACTCTCTGTTTCCTGTCTTTTAGCCAGTTTGCAATCCACAAAAGGACATCACCACCTATCGCATGACTTTTTACTTTTCCTAGAAGCCTCTCATGAGGAACTTTGTCAAATGCCTTCGGAAAATCCAAGTATACTACATCTACTGGTTCACCTTTATCCACATGTTTATTAACTCCTTCAAAAAAGTGAAGCAGATTTGTGAGGCAAGACTTGCCTTGGGAAAAGCCATGCTGACTTTGTTCCATTAAACCATGTCTTTCTATATGTTCTGTGATTTTGATGTTTAGAACACTTTCCACTATTTTTCATGGCACTGAAGTCAGGCTAACCGGTCTGTAGTTTCCCAGATCGCCCCTGGAGCCCTTTTTAAATATTGGAGTTACATTAGCTATCCTCCAGTCTTCAGGTACAATGGATGATTTTAATGATAGGTTACAAATTTTTACTAATAGGTCTGAAATTTCATTTTTTAGTTCCTTCAGAACTCTGGGGTGTATACCATCCGGTCCAGGTGATTTATTACTCTTCAGTTTGTCAATCAGGTCTACCACATCTTCTAGGTTCACCATGATTTGATTCAGTCCATCTGAATCATTGCCCATGAAAACCTTCTCCAGTACGGGTACCTCCCCAACATCCTCTTCAGTAAACACCGAAGCAAAGAAATCATTTAATCTTTCCGCGATAGCCTTATCTTCTCTAAGTGCCCCTTTAACCCCTCGATCATCTAACAGATCAACTGACTCCCTCGCAGGCTTTCTGCTTTGGATATATTTTAAAAGGTTTTTACTGTGAGATTTTGCCTCTACGGCCAACTTCTTTTCAAATTCTCTTTTAGCCTGTCTTATCAATGTCTTACATTTAACTTGCCAACGTTTATGTATTATCCTGTTTTCTTCTGTTGGATCCTTCTTCCAGTTTTTGAATGAAGATCTTTTGGCTAAAATAGCTACTTTCACCACCCCTTTTAACCATGCCGGTAATCGTTTTGCCTTCTTTCCACCTTTCTTAATGTGTGGAATACATCTGGACTGTGCTTCTAGAATGGTATTTTTTAACAATGACCACGCCTCTTGCACATTTTTTACTTTTGTAGCTGCTCCTTTCAGTTTTTTTCTAACAATTTTTCTCATTTTATCAAAGTTTCCCTTTTGATAGTTTAGCACGAGAGCCGTGGATTTGCATACTGTTCCTCTTCCAGTCATTAATTCAAATTTGACCATAATATGATCACTATTGCCAAGCGGCCCCACCACTGTTACCTCTCTCACCAAGTCCTGTGCTCCACTGAGAATTAGATCTAAAATTGCTCCCTCTCTCGTCGGTTCCTGAACCAATTGTTCCATAAAACTATCATTTATTCCATCCAGGAACATTATCTCTCTAGCGTGTCCCAATGATACATTTACCTAATCAATATTGGAGTAATTAAAGTCTCCCATTATTACCACACTACCAATTTGGTTAGCTTCCCTGATTTCTCTTAGCATTTCACTGTCCGTCTCACCATCTTGACCAGGTGGACGGTAGTATTCTCCAATCATTATAGTCTTCCCCGACACACAAGGGATTTCTACCCATAAAGATTCAATTTTGCATTTAGTCTCATGCAGGATATTTATCCTATTGGAGTCTATGCCATCCCAGACATAAAGCGCCACACCGCCTCCCGGGTGCTCCTCTCTGTCATTGCGATATAATTTGTACCCTGGTATAGCACTGTCCCATTGGTTATCCTCCTTCCACCATGTCTCTGAGATGCCAATTAAGTCTATGTCATCACTCACTGCTATACATTCTAATTCAGCCTTTACTTAAAGTCTTTATTACCTAATACTACAGTATCGTTCTTATGTTTAGATGTTATGCCTTCTCGAGGTTCTCTTTAATCCTTATTATGTATTCCATGTTCAATGTATTCATTCATTTTTGTTTGCTGTAATTCCAGTTGTTGGTTCTCTGTAATCCGAAGCGATATGTACTAGTACATGATCTTCGATATATAAAAGCCTTTAAATTAATAAAATAAATAAATAACTCTTACTTCTTAGGCTTCTGGCATTAGCATACAAACATTTCAAAGTTTGTTTTTTGTTTGTATTTTCATTCTGCTTTTTAATTTGATAGGGATAAGTTAGAATTTTTTAGCTCAGGTGACTTTTTAGTTAGAGGCACTTGGACTACTTTTCTTATTATTGGAACTTTACTGTCGGGATGCCCTAATTCTAATGTATCATTAGTATCCTTTGAAGATACCTCTCTCCGAACCATGCGCTGCTGAGCGACTGTCAGCTTTCCCCTTTGTTCTAGTTTAAAAGCTGATCTATCTCCTTTTTAAAGGTTAGCGCCAGCAGTCTGGTTCCACCCTGTTTAAGGTGGAGCCCATCCCTTCAGAAGAGACTCCCCCTTCCCCAAAAGGTTCCCCAGTTCCTGAATCCCTCTTCCTTGCAGCATCATCTCATCCATGCATTGAGACCATAACAAAAACAGACTACTTCCCTGGCACTGAGTTATCTTCCACAAGTTATAAGTCTTTCTACTGCAGGTGTCCAGCAGCTTGGTGAAACTGTTTTATCTAGCTAAAGAAAATAAATGATAATCAGGAAATCCATGACTTTAATTTCAGAGGAACAGCAGCTTCTTTTCACACAAAAAAATCCCATTCCCCTCTAATTAGAACAGGCAAAAAAATGTACCATGTTCCTAATCAGTTTCTTCTATTATTAATTATCCTGTCTTTTTTTTTCCTTTGCCTTCAGAGCACAGGAGTTCTCTGGCATCTAAAATCACAACTTTCTTTTTATCCCTTTCAAATTTCCCAGGGACACAGTACTTCAGTAACAACAGTGTTACTGGATTCTGTAGTTGTTCCCTCTGGTGCAGGCTGGCTCCAGTACAAATGCTTTTGGGGCTTAACAGAGCTGATGACCAGCACGTCTGCCTCTTGCAACAACCTCCTACCTTCTGCTGAATTCCCCATGTTGAAACTCTCTTTCTCCCATAGCAAATCCTTGCTCTACTGATGTCACTATAAAATAGTGCCAATTTTAAAAATCTTTACTTTCCCTTGTACTGCTACTTAGGGATGTACAGCCAGAAAGTATTCGTTGGATTCAGGATACGTATTCATCGGGACCCAGATACTTTGCATTCGTTCAATGGCGCCCCGATACGTTGATATGTGCATTCGTTTTCCGGTTCCCATTAAAGTCTACCCTCCGCGGACCCAATGTTCTGATGTTTGCTTCATATAAACCAATAAAAATGTTTAACACTAATGTCAAAGGGGGAAATATTTGCAGCCTATTTTTGGCTGCAGAATTGGGGTTTTATTATCAATTTTGATGAAACTTCTGGGGAGCAATCATCAGAACAACAAAACAGCTCCAAGGTACTTAGACTGTAGCAAAGTGGCACCAAAGTGGCATGAATAGCCTAAGGTACTTTAAAGGGGCAAAGGGGTACCAGGAGTGGCAAGAAGAGTGCTTTAATAGAGACACAAAGCAGCAGCGAGAGTGTCAAAAGCACACCACAGCTTCAAAAGAGAGCACTGATAACAGATACATGAACCCTCGAAGGCAGCATGACAGGCAAAGTGGCAAGACAAGTAGTATCAACATCCTACAGCACAATGAAGGAGGAATATAGCAAGCAGAAAGACTAGCACCAAACACTGAGTAACCATGATAGTGGCCAGTACACCACAAGGAGTTTAATGAGTCATCTGGTGTATGGCAGCAAGGCACAGAGGCAGAGGGTAGATACAGGCTGGCTACACTCAGGGAGAGTTCACTTTCATTGGGCAGGAAAGGGCTCCCTAGAATGGGTTCGTCCCAAGAGTGGGGTGTTTCCGTTGGTGTCTAGTGAGCTCTCGCTGGTCTTTTAAAATCTTGTAGAGTTAGCAGATATACAAAAGAGAATTTTCAAGGCCGAGGCGGAGGAGGTTATCATGTAAACAGTGGTTCAACATGGGTCAGAGGGTAGATACAGGCTGGCTACACCTGGGGAGAGTTCCCTTTCCTTTGAGCCGGGAAGGGCTCCCTGGAATGGGTTGGCCTCTAGAGTGGAGCACGAGCCTTCAAAGCGTGGCGACCTGAAGCAGGGTCTCACTGTGAGAATGGTCTCACTATGTTGTGTTTCCCACAGTCTAAGTACCTTGGAGATCTTTTCTTGTTCTGAACATGGGTCAACAGGTGGTAAGAGATAGGCTGCAACAACGGGGAGTGTTCCCGTTCCTTTGAGCAGGAAAGGGCTCCCTGGAATGGGTTGGCCACAGAGTGTATAAAGGTACAAATTGTTAGGATTTAAGCATTTGCAAACAGATCATGACTTCATAAGCAAGAAGGAGGAAGTTCTCTTCTCTGCCCTGAAACTAAAGAAAACTGTTTGTTTTATTTAAGGATCCATGCTGTGAAGGAATACTAGTTTGAATTTCCAGAGACTGAGGTTTCACTTTGCAATGAGTGTTCAGCCATTAGGACTGGACATAAGGCCTGGACAAACAGGCACAGCAGACGAGGACAGAGGTCAAGCCCACATAGGGACATAAGGCCTGGATGAACAGGCACATCATTCGAGGACAGAGGTGAATCCCACCTAGGGATATAAGGCCTGGACGAACAGGCACAGCAGTCGAGAACAGAGGTCAAGCCCACATAGGGACATAGGCCTGGATGGACAGGCACAGCAGTCGAGGACAGAGGTGAATCCCACCTAGGGACATAAGACCTGGACGAATAGGCACAGCATTCGAGGACAGAGGTGAATTCCACCTAGGGACATAAGGCCTAGACAAACAGGCACAGTAGTCGAGGACAGAGGTCAAACCCTTGTAGGGACATAAGGCCTGGATGAACAGGCACAGCAATCGAGGACAGAGTCAATCCCACCTAGGGACATAAGGCCTGGATGGACAGGCACAGTAGTCGAGGACAGAGGTCAAACCCTTGTAGGGACATAAGGCCTGGATGAACAGGAAAAGCATTTGAGGTCAGGCCCTTGTAGGGACGTATCTCCTGGACAGTGGACGGACAGGCACAGCGTTTCAGGTCAGGCCCTTGTAGGGACGTATGGCCTGGACTGTGGACGGTCAGGCACAGCATTTCAGGTCAGGTACATGTTCTGCAGTGCTTATATTATCTGGAGAATAGGAGGCAGTTGGAGCTGCTGCAAGGCTTTCAATTGCTTATAGTCATCTTGCCATTCTCAGGGAAAATTTGGAAACCCAAGCAAAGGCAGGTTTACTTTCAAAAACACTAGCATATCCATCAACTCTGGTGCCAGCCTTGAGCGGTGAGGGCTCATGATATCCCCTGTCATTGAAAAGACATGTTCACTGGGCACACTGGTTGGTGGACATGACAGATATTGCTGAGCCATTTTGGCTAGGTGTGCCCAGACCGTGAACTTGTGTGCCCAATATGTCAGCAGATCTGTCTGCATGTTCTCTGTCGGCTCTGAGAGATACCGTGTCACTGACAGCTGTGCTGGTGTCTCCTTTGCTTGGGTGAGCTGAAAGTCACTCATGCCAGCTACTTTCTCTCTTGCCCATCGCACAACACAGAATGTGTGCAAAACATTGGATGTTTTTAAAGTGCCCGTCGTTTATTGCCTTAACCATGCTTGCACCATTGTCTATGACAAAGAACCCTTCCTGAGGATTCCTGTCTCGATGGTATAGTTGCCAGCCCTCCAGCATCTGTCTGATGCATGCTAGAATATTGGCTGCAGTAGGGGCCTGGTCCGTCAGGTGGGTGTGCAGTAAAGCCCACCTCCACCCTGATACTTGTTCAGTAATAGAGCTGCTGCCTGCCCCTGCCTCAGCCAGGTCCCACCAGTGTGCTGTCAGGGAGAGGTAAGAGTGTGCAGCATTCATGGCGATCTAGATATCGCAGGTGAAATGCACTCTCCCCTCTGCCTTAGCTAGGAGCGCTTGCATGCGACTGCGACACTGCTTGTGCAGGCTGGGGATGACCTTTCTGCTAAATGTGGTTCTGGAGGAGACTTTGTAATTTGGAAATACGACCTTCAGAAAATGCTTGAAACCCACATTCTCCACCAGGGGCGGATTGTGGGAAAATAGTGGCCGGGGGGATTTTTCTCCATACTGGCCCATGGGTACCCAATTACACATACAATTTGGTGAGTCACCAAATACAGAATAAAGGGACCATAAAATATGCACAGACAAACTGAACTGGAAATCACAACAAGTTAGACTGTATGTAATGCAGGAATGGAAAAACAGAAAATACCATCATTCCTCATAAAACATCAAATAAAATCAAGAATTATAAAACATCACAATAGGAAAATCATACTAAAAATATATATTTCAAAACTGCTGATGAATAGAAACTCCAGTAATTTAACTCAGGGAAATTTTCAAAAATTTGTATATAACACCAATAAAATATTTCAAAAAGAGCAGACATCAAATAATATTCAATAATTAAAACTAATAAGGATTTTAAAAAGCCCCTGCTGTCCCCTTCTGTGGGAGCTCTTGATTTCCAGTCACCCTGATATTGTCGAGGATTAGGAGGTTATCCTCTCTCTTTCACACATACTCACATGTCCATTCTCTCTCACACATACACTGTCACATACATACACATTCATGCTCTTATATCCACCATAACCTCTCGCTCTCACTGACACTGACACACTCTCAGATCTAAGACACTCTCTCCCCCTCCACACACAAACTCTTGCTCCCTTGGATTTTCTCATACACACTCATGCTCTCACACATACACACACTCCCAGGCATGCCCACATTCATTCTCACACACACAGACCCCCAAGCAGGCACCCATGCATTCACACACATACACCCCCAGGCAGAGTCCCATTCATACACATGCACACCCTAAAGGCAGACCCACCCCTCTTTTGCCAGCAACCTCGGAACCTCTCTCATTCCTCTGCTGCCACTGTCACTGCTGCCACATGGCTATTGGGGAGGTACCGATTGCTGCTACTGACACTGAAGCCCATTCTGCTGCCTCCTCTGTGCAGGCCCCGTGGGCTTCCACTTTCTCCATGCTGAACTCGTACATTGTGAGCTCCGCATTGAGAAAGTGCTATTCTTGCACATTCCCAAAGATTACATGTGCCAATCACTAAAAAGTAATTTATTTTTTTTTACCTTTACTGTCTGATCTTAGTTTTCTAATTGGTTGGTGACAGGCTTTCTTTTTTTCCAACTTCTCTTTCTTATTTTTTTGCCAGTTCCTTTCATATTGTCTTTTTTTCTATTTCTTTTCTCTCCATCTATCTTCTTCCCTCAAACACACAGTCAGGTTCTCATTCTCACATGCTTTCTCTCTCATACACACACACAGGCTCTCAATCTCACATGCTCTCTCTCTCATACAATCATTCATACACACACACAGGCTCTCTCTCACTCCCACATACTGTCTTGCTCAAGCACAGGCTCTCACTATCACATGCTCTCTCTTATACAATCATTCATACACACACGCAGGCTCTCACTGTCACATGCTGTCTCTCTCACACACACAGAGACTCTCACATGCTGTCTCTGCAAACATTCAGGTCCTCACTTTCACACACAGTCTCTCATCGCATATATGCACACACACACACACACTCTGCAGACCCTCAGCCTCTCTCTCACCTCTGGGCCTCCTCTTCGCGGGTCGCCGCAGGATGGGCTCTGCAGCGGTCCTGATCTTCTCGGGCTGTGGTGGCCCTGCTACCGGGCTTCTTCCTCTTCTCGGACCGCTGCGACTTGAGATTCGGCTCGTAAGTGCTGCTCCTCTTCTGCACACGCTGATGCTCCTCCTCCTTCCTGCCCACGCGGCTCCGGCAACGTTTACTTACGGGGCCGCACAGGCAGGAAGGAGGAGGAGCATCAGCCCGTTTAAACGCGATCTTTTTCTTCAGGCCATGGTGATGTGAGCCTCACCAGGGCCCTGCCGATCTGCCTGTCGCAGCGCCGCATGAGCCTCCCTGCGCCCGGGGGCATTGGCTCCCCTCGGGATACCACTGCTCGCGGTGCCCCAGGCCCAGACCCAGGCCTAGTGCTTCCACCGGCCCTGCCCACAGGTTTCTCTTTGGGCCGCAGCGCCCTCTTCTTGTCTTTGGCCGGGAAGTTAAAAAAAAAAAATCACGTGATGGGAGCGACCGGCCCACCGGGGGATGCCCGATCCCCCAATAGGCCAATCCGCCCCTGTTCTCCACTAACTGCAAGGGCTGGTCATCAAAGGCAATCATTTCCCCAAAGCTCCTGGTTACAACTTTTGAGGCTGCCTGCCTCCTACCCGAGGATAGCGTTACCGCACTTCACCCCATTTCCTCCATGCTGGATTGTCACTTCTGCCACATGTCAGGGGGTTGATGGCCTGCCACCTGACTGCTAGAAGGGGATGAGGGTTTGGGCTGACTCTGCTGCTTTTGAACCACTTTTCGCTGCTTGGAAGGGATAACCTGACTGGTATTGCCACTATCCCCAGATGGTTGTACTCTTGTTGGGTGTTGCCTCTTCATATGATGCGTCATGCCAAAATTAGATAAATGTCCCATTTGCTTGCCTCTGCTAATACCCCTGCCACACTGAGTAAAACATGGGTCATCCATCTCTTTAAAGTGGCTCCAGATCGCAGATGTCTTTCGTGATCTTCCCTTCTCTATAGCCTTGGGGGTAGATGCTGGCACTGGAGCTGAAGTAATGGGTGCACTCTGAGAAGGAATGCCAGGGGACTCTGTCCCCCTCTGTGCCTGCGCTGACTGCTCTTCCTCCTCCTCCTCATAATTTTCATCTCTCCCCTGCTGCACTGAAGTGGAGGCTAAGACAGGACTAACTGATCCTCCTAAAGCTTTGTCAGCTATTACTTCTTCTGTTTCTGATGAGAATCCCACACAAGATGATTCTTCATCTGAATCAGAAGCAAACAGTGACTGCACTACATTGTCAACGCTAAATGTTATTCGAGACTTCTGTCCCCCTGCTGCTTTGGGTGTCGACATTTTGTCTGGCATGACTCAGCCTCCCCTTCCCTCACCTTCAAAACTACAGGGTCAGAAACAGGTGGTGGTGATGGTGATGCACCATGGTCAGATTTCATTTTTTTCTGGATGGAACTGCCTGCCCCTCCAAAGATTTTAGATTGTAACAGGTCCCTTTTTAACTTTAATGGGAGAGTGGCACTAGTGCCTTTTGAAGTGCCTCCTCTGCCAGTCCCAATCACTCGACTACATCTAGCTTTCCCTGATATTATGGATTTAATGTCACTGCTTAGTGCCTACTGTCCCAATAATAAAGTTCAGTCTGTTAAACTGCCCACTGCCCATTGTCACAGTGCCTTGCTATGCACTAATGTAACTTGTGTGGTGTGCACACACATGCAGCTTGCGTGTGAGCACAAAAGAGGCAGACTGGGGATTTCACTGCACAGACTGTCCCAATAATAAAGTTCAGTCTGTTAAACTGCCCACTGCCCACTTTCACAGTGCCTTGCTATGCACTAATGTAATGTGTGAGGTATGCACACACATGCAGCTGGCGTGTGAGCACAAAAGAGGCAGACTGTGGATTTCACTGCACAGTCTGTCCCAATAATAAAGTTCAGTCTGTTAAACCAGGGGTCCCCAATCACCGGTCCACAGACCAGGGCCGGGCCGTTGGGGGGTTTTTGCCAGTCTGCTGTGCTGCTCTCCCCGGCTGCCATTCATTGGCTGCCGCTGCTGCAGGGAGGCGGTGCGAGACTGGAGACCCACCTCCTCCAACCCCAAAAGAGAGGAGACACGACCCAAAAAGCCAATTAGCACGTCACCGCTGAGCACGCAGCAAGAAGAACAGCAGAACCATGGTGGAGCTCACATCACCATGGCCCAAAGAAAACAGTCACGTCTAAATGTGTAGGTGCTCCTCCTCCTTCCTGCCCATGCGGCCCCGGAAGAAAAATGTTGCCGGAGCCACATGGGCAGGAAGGAGGAGGAGCATCAGCCACATGCAGAAGAGGAGCAGCGTGGCCCGAGAAGACCAGGGCCGCTGCAGAGCCCATCCTGCAGTGGCCCGTGAAGAGGAGGCCCAGAGGTGAGAGAGAGGCTGAGGGTTTGTAGAGTGTATGTGTGCGTGTATGAGATGAGTTGAGAGACTGTGTGTGGGAGTGAAGATCTGAATGTTTGCAGAGACAGCATGTGAGAGCCTCTGTGTGTGTGAGAGTGACAGCATGTGACAGTGAGAGCCTGTGTGTATGAATGATTATATGAGAGAGAGCATGTGACAGTGAGAGCCTGTGCTTGAGCAAGACAGCATGTGGGAGTGAGAGAGAGCCTGTGTGTGTGAGACTCAGACAGCATGTGCCAGTGAGAGACTGTGTGTATGAATGATTGTATGAGAGAGAGCATGTGAGAGTGGGAGCCTGTGTGTGTGTGTGTGTGAGAGAGAGAAAGCATGTGAGAATGAGAACCTGACTGTGTGTTTGAGGGAAGAAGACAGATGGAGAGAAAAGAAATAGAAAAAAAGGCAATAAAAAAAGGAATTGGCAAAAAAATAAGAAAGGGAAGTTGGGAAAAAAAAACCTGTGACCAACATATTAGAAAACTAAGATCAGACAGCAGATGTAAAAAAAAATAAATTACTTTTTACTGATTGGCACATGTAATCTTTGGGAATGTGCAAGAGTAGCACTTTCTCTATGTGGATCTCACAATGTATGAGATCAGCATGGAGGAACTGGAAGCCCACAGGGCCTGCACAGAGGAGGAAGCAGAATGGGCTTCAGTGCCAGTAGCAGCAATCAGCACCTCCCCAATAGCCACGCGGCAGCAGTGACAGTGGCAGCAGAGGAATGAGAGAGGCTCTGAGGTTGTGAGGGAGCCAGTGAGAGTGAGAGCATGAGTGTATATGAGAAAATCCAGGGGATTAAGAGTGTGTGTGTGTGTGTGGGAGGGGTGTGTGTGGAGGGGGAAAGAGTATCTTACAGCCTGAGAGTGTTTCAGTGTCTATGAAAGCGAGAGGTTATGGTTGGGTATAAGAGCATGAATGTGTATGTATGTGACAGTGTATGTGTGAGAGAGAATGGACATGTGAGTATGTGTGAGAGAGAGAGGATAACCTCCTAATCCTCGACAATATCAGGGTGACTGGAAATCAAGAGCTCCCATGCATGGACAGCAGGGGCTTTTTAAAATCCTTATTAGTTTTAATTATTGTGTGTTATTTGATATATGTGCGGTTTTGAAATATTTTATTGGTGTTTGGGAAATTGTAAAAAATGTATATGATTTTAATTAATAGAAATTCTATTTATCAGTAGTTTTAAAATATTCTTTTATTAGTATGGTTTTACTATTATAACTGATGCTTTGTGTTTCTTGATTTTATTGTTTTATGAAGAATGGTGGTTCTGTTTTTCCATTGTTAATACACAGGGTCTGGCTTCTTGGGGTTTCCATTTCAGTTTTTTCTGCTCCTTTATTTTGTATTCTGTATTTGGTGAGGGTCTGTCTCTGCTCTGTTTGTGTGACCATGATGAGAGATTCTGCTAGCATGTAGTGTCTGTGTAGGGATCTATAGCAATTGGGTTTGTTTTGTTTCCTCAGTAGGTGATGTATTGGTATTCTAGGACCCAGTGTAATATTTACCCTTGCTTATTCACAGGTAGGGTTTTTTGTTGTTTGAGTCCTTGGTGTTATAACTGTTATGTTACGATGGGATTGCAGTATAGATTTTGAGTTTTTTTGTTGGATTTTGTGTTAGTTCACAATGTGTCTGGCAGTGGAAGGTGTTTGTGCTGCTGTTACTGTGAGGTGACACCAGAATTTGAAAATATCTTTTAGTATGATGAGCTGTAAGAGAAACATCCACACTCTATTGTTTGGGGGAATTTCAGTGGATGCACAGAGTTAGAGAAATGGAGGTGCATGATTTATAAATGTCATAATTAAATAAGTATGCACTAAAATCCATCCCCATCCATAACCCCGCCCCCATATGACCAAAGCCCTGCCCCTGCCCACCCCCACCCCGCCCTGCCAGGCCATGGAAAAATGGTCTTGCTTGAAGCCGGTCCCTGGTGCAAAAAAGGTTGGGGACCACTACCTTTACTAAATAAATGTCTGGATCAGTGTACTTCCTGCAAAGTCTTTCAGGTGGAAGAAGGCTCTTGGCAGACTAACAACTTGTTCGGATCATCTTTCAGGCTTTGAGAAGCATCATCTTTTTACCTCTTATTTACTGTTAACCACAGCTACTGTCAGCTTTCAGAGAAACCTTATTATAGCTGATTCAGTTGCATAAACCTGTTTGTCTACTCTTGGGATCTTCTCATATACTGTAAATGTTGAATTGGTCTTCATTCAAATAAATGTTTTTGGTAACCGAGAACTGAGATTATCTGATATCTGCAGCTGGGGAGGAGGTTTAGTTGACTGTCTAGGCAGTAAAGCTAGACACTGAACACCAAGGGCAGTACAGTGAAAAGATGTTAAAAATGTAAAGGAGCTATCAGATGGCACTGGCCATCCATTGCTCCTACCTTGTGACAGGGGCCGGCCAATGGTATCCCTATATTGCAGTATAGCAGGGAGAACAATGTATCAGAGTCAGTGGTATTTGAAGTCACACCCAAATACGCTGAAGTCTAGGGATGTGAATCATTTTCCATATCGTCTTAACGATAGAAATCGTGTGGCAGGGCAAGAAAATCGTCTTAGGCACGATTTTTTAGTTAAAAAATCGTTAAAAATCGTTTTTTCCGATTAGTGCGCACTAACTCGAGTTAGTGCGCACTAACTGAAAATGATACAATTTGACACTTTTCAGGTCAGTTAAGGTCAGTTTAGGAATGAATATGTATTCCTATTGGCTGCCCTCTTATTTATTCATGTTACCAAGTTTCCTACTGACAGTATATGGGGGATGGGAAATGGAAACAGTTGGTAGCTTGACAAAACAAGTAATGTGATCAGTCAATGTGACTAGAACTTGTGCCCTAACCCTGATACCAGGGGTATTGTGATCTTCCTGCACACAGTGCCCTATCCCTATTAATACCAGGAGTGTTGTGATCTTCCTGCACACAGTGCCCTATCCCTAATACCAGGGGTGTTGTGATCTTCCTGCACACAGTGCCCTATTCCTAATACTGGGGGTGTTGTGATCTTCCTGCACACAGTGCCCTATTCCTGATACCGGGGGTGTTGTGATCTTCTTGCACACATCCCGATATCAGGGATAGGGCTCTGCATGCAGGAAGATCACAACACTCCTGGTATTAATAGGGATAGGGCACTGCATGCAGGAAGATCACAACACTCCTGGTATTAATAGGGATAGGGCACTGCATGCAGGAAGATCACAACACCCCTGGTATCAGGGATAGGGCACTGTGTGCAGGAAGATCACAACACCCCGGAGGAGTGAGGGTCAGGCAGCTCCCCCCTGTCTGTGAAGCCAGCCTCTCACTAGTAATGCAGGGAGGGAGCTGTCTCAGACTTCACCATCCTCCCCCCCCCCCCCCTTACCCACACACCATTCACTAGCTGGGACATGGGGGAAGTCAGGAGTGAGGGACAGGCAGCTCCCCCCTGTCTGTGAAGCCAGCCTCTCACTAGTAATGCAGGGAGGGAGCTGTCTCAGACTTCACCATCCTCCCCCCCCCCCCTCACCCACCAACCATTCACTAGCTGGGACATGGGGGAAGTCAGGAGTGAGGGTCAGGCAGCTCCCCCCTGTCTGTGAAGCCAGCCTCTCACTAGTAATGCAGGGAGGGAGCTGTCTCAGACTTCACCATCCTCCCCCCCCCCCTCACCCACACACCATTCACTAGCTGGGACATGGGGGAAGTCAGGAGTGAGGGTCAGGCAGCTCCCCCCTGTCTGCGAAGCCAGCCTCTCACTAGTAATGCAGGGAGGGAGCTGTCTCAGACTTCACCATCCTCCCCCCCCCCCTCACCCACACACCATTCACTAGCTGGGACATGGGGGAAGTCAGGAGTGAGGGTCAGGCAGCTCCCCCCTGTCTGTGAAGCCAGCCTCTCACTAGTAATGCAGGGAGGGAGCTGTCTCAGACTTCACCATCCACCCCCCCCCCCCCCTCACCCACACACCATTCACTAGCTGGGACATGGGGGAAGTCAGGAGTGAGGGACAGGCAGCTCCCCCCTGTCTGTGAAGCCAGCCTCTCACTAGTAATGCAGGGAGGGAGCTGTCTCAGACTTCACCATCCTCCCCCCCCCCCCTCACCCACACACCATTCATTAGCTGGGACATGGGGGAAGTCAGGAGTGAGCGTCAGGCAGCTCCCCCCTGTCTGTGAAGCCAGCCTCTCACTAGTAATGCAGGGAGGGAGCTGTCTCAGACTTCACCATCCTCCCCCCCCCCTCACCCACACACCATTCACTAGCTGGGACATGGGGGAAATCAGGAGTGAGGGTCAGGCAGCTCCCCCCTGTCTGTGAAGCCAGCCTCTCACTAGTAATGCAGGGAGGGAGCTGTCTCAGACTTCACCATCCTCCCCCCCCCCCCCTCACCCACACACCATTCACTAGCTGGGACATGGGGGAAGTCAGGAGTGAGGGTCAGGCAGCTCCCCCCTGTCTGCGAAGCCAGCCTCTCACTAGTAATGCAGGGAGGGAGCTGTCTCAGACTTCACCATCCTCCCCCCCCCCCTCACCCACACACCATTCACTAGCTGGGACATGGGGGAAGTCAGGAGTGAGGGTCAGGCAGCTCCCCCCTGTCTGTGAAGCCAGCCTCTCACTAGTAATGCAGGGAGGGAGCTGTCTCAGACTTCACCATCCTCCCCCCCCCCTCACCCACACACCATTCACTAGCTGGGACATGGGGGAAGTCAGGAGTGAGGGTCAGGCAGCTCCCCCCTGTCTGTGAAGCCAGCCTCTCACTAGTAATGCAGGGAGGGAGCTGTCTCAGACTTCACCATCCTCCCCCCCCCCTCACCCACACACCATTCACTAGCTGGGACATGGGGGAAGTCAGGAGTGAGGGTCAGGCAGCTCCCCCCTGTCTGTGAAGCCAGCCTCTCACTAGTAATGCAGGGAGGGAGCTGTCTCAGACTTCACCATCCTCCCCCCCCCCCCTCACCCACACACCATTCACTAGCTGGGACATGGGGGAAGTCAGGAGTGAGGGTCAGGCAGCTCCCCCCTGTCTGTGAAGCCAGCCTCTCACTAGTAATGCAGGGAGGGAGCTGTCTCAGACTTCACCATCCTCCCCCCCCCCCCTCACCCACACACCATTCACTAGCTGGGACATGGGGGAAGTCAGGAGTGAAGGTCAGGCAGCTCCCCCCTGTCTGTGAAGCCAGCCTCTCACTAGTAATGCAGGGAGGGAGCTGTCTCAGACTTCACCATCCTCCCCCCCCCCCTCACCCACACACCATTCACTAGCTGGAACATGGGGGAAGTCAGGAGTGAGGGTCAGGCAGCTCCCCCCTGTCTGTGAAGCCAGCCTCTCACTAGTAATGCAGGGAGGGAGCTGTCTCAGACTTCACCATCCTCCCCCCCCTCACCCACACACCATTCACTAGCTGGGACATGGGGGAAGTCAGGAGTGAGGGTCAGGCAGCTCCCCCCTGTCTGTGAAGCCAGCCTCTCACTAGTAATGCAGGGAGGGAGCTGTCTCAGACTTCACCATCCTCCCCCCCCCCCCCTCACCCACACACCATTCACTAGCTGGGACATGGGGGAAGTCAGGAGTGAGGGTCAGGCAGCTCCCCCCTGTCTGCGAAGCCAGCCTCTCACTAGTAATGCAGGGAGGGAGCTGTCTCAGACTTCACCATCCTCCCCCCCCCCTCACCCACACACCATTCACTAGCTGGGACATGGGGGAAGTCAGGAGTGAGGGTCAGGCAGCTCCCCCCTGTCTGCGAAGCCAGCCTCTCACTAGTAATGCAGGGAGGGAGCTGTCTCAGACTTCACCATCCTCCCCCCCCCCCTTCACCCACACACCATTCACTAGCTGGGACATGGGGGAAGTCAGGAGTGAGGGTCAGGCAGCTCCCCCCTGTCTGTGAAGCCAGCCTCTCACTAGTAATGCAGGGAGGGAGCTGTCTCAGACTTCACCATCCTCCCCCCCCCTCACCCACACACCATTCACTAGCTGGGACATGGGGGAAGTCAGGATTGAGGGTCAGGCAGCTCCCCCCTGTCTGTGAAGCCAGCCTCTCACTAGTAATGCAGGGAGGGAGCTGTCTCAGACTGGTATCAGGGTTAGGGCACTGTGTGCAGGAAGATCACAACACTCCTGGTATTAATAGGGATAGGGCACTGTAAGAGATGACTGTAGTAGATTGAATAAAGATCTGATGTTTCTGCTCTCCTCACACCAAACAAAAACAACACACAAGCAGAGAAGCCCTTCTTACAAAGCTGAGCTAGTGAGTTAAGTAGGAGGAAAAGTAAACATACTGGTGCCAGTGTGGCTACTTAAAAAATACACTTACCAACAATCAATTACATATATTTGAACTGTGTACAGTTCCAGCCAGGACCACCTTTCTAAAATGCACAGTGATTGGCAAATTCAACATGCACTAGCATTTCAGGTGCCTGCTAACAAAAATAATAAACAAACAAGTTCTAGTCACGTGAGTGCTGATCATTACATTACTTTTTTTGTCAAGCTTCCAACTGTTTCCATTTCACATCCCCCCAACCATATTGGTAACATCAATAGATAAGAGCACAGCCAGCCAATAGGAATACATACATACATATTCATTCCTAAGTGACCTTTACTGACCTGGGAAGTGTGAACACTTTGTTTCATTTTCTGTTGGTGTTCGTTAGTTTCCAGTTCCATTTCCCATCCCCCCAACCATCACCTCAGTGGTAACCTTGGTAATATCAATAGATAAGAGGGCAGCCAGCCAATAGGAACACATATTCATTCCTAACTGACCTTCAGTGACCTGGAAAGTGTTTATTTGTATCATTTTCAGTTAGTGCGCACTAAATCGAGTTAGTGCGCACTAACGGGGAGTTAGTGCGCACTAACACGATTTAACGATTTTTAACGATAAATCGTTAGAATTTCTATTGTATCGTGTTCTATAACGATTTAAGACGATATAAACATTATCGGACGATAATTTTAATCGTTGAAAAACGATTCACATCCCTACTGAAGTCTATGCAGAATGCCATAATAGAAGGTCCTGTTCCAAGATATGCTTAGCTACAGTACAGTCCAAGATTAGTAAGGATGTACATCATTATAGGCAATCAAAACAACAGGTCCCTGACCAGGTCAAAGTTATTTGACCTGTTTAAAATAACCTCTGACTCATGGAGATAAATGTCTATGAACATGAATTATAGAGGGTAGTTGTGAACCCACAAGAAGATAAGAGGCAAAAGAAAGCTACAACCATTGTATAAGGCATCATAAACGCAAAATCCTCATCACTTGCAAACCTTCTTCATATGTCTGAGCCATCCTTTTTCTTAGGAGTAGATGCCCCATAAAATAACTCCATAATGCTGATACCATGCAAATTTTCATTGTCAAATCTGCAGGAGGGCAATATCATACTATTCCTTGAAACAGATATTGCTCAAATATAGGGTGCATGGGTGCTGTTTTAATCTCAGTACACACGGGCCTGGGAGCACTGTGGGGAATGTGAATAATTTCCTCCCCATACTATATTTCTATGATCCAGTTTGTTTCTCATTAACATTTTCATTGCCCGATAGGCTATGATTGGAAGAGGGGGTATAGCCAGTACTAACCAGCTGGGGAGGAGAAAATGCAAATAATTACCTTTACTTATCTGGTGATGGGTAATCCTCTCAGCAGGCTCCTTAACTGAGAATTGTTGAATGCTTGAGGGCTGTGTGAGTTGTCACATGGGACTGGGCATGCAGAATGTATGCACGCTTGTGTAAAATGGTAAGGTCAAAAAGTATCCCTCTGTTTTGTTGCCCGTCTTTTTAAATTTGAAATATATCAGGTAAATAATCTTGTTGTGTCAATTTGCTGTTTGCTTTATTTCACAATATTGATCCATCACTATTATTTCTACATTTCGTCATGTCTTGACCTGCTTCATCAGGAGCTTAAGTGCAGAATTCTTTGTCAGAACATGAGCAATCTTAGCATCAGACGCGGGCTTATAAGCAGGGATGTGAATCGTTTTAGGACGATTAAAATTATCGTCCGATAATTTTAATATCGTCTTAAACCGTTATGGAACACAATACAATACAGATTCTAACGATTTATCGTTATAAATCGTTAGAATCGTGAGCCGGCACACTAAAACCCCCTAAAACCCACCCCCGACCCTTAAATTAAATCCCCCCCCCTCCCGAACCCCCCCCCAAATAACTTAAATAACCTGCGGGTCCAGCGGCGGTCCGGAACGGCAGCGGTCCGGAACGGGCTCCTGCTCCTGAATCTTGTCGTCTTCAGCCGGCGCCATTTTCCAAAATGGCGCCGAAAAATGGCGGCGGCCATAGACGAAAAAGATTGGACGGCAGGAGGTCCTTCCGGACCCCCGCTGGACTTTTGGCAAGTCTCGTGGGGGTCAGGAGGCCCCCCACAAGCTGGCCAAAAGTTCCTGGAGGTCCAGCGGGGGTCAGGGAGCGATTTCCCGCCGCGAATCGTTTTCGTACGGAAAATGGCGCCGGCAGGAGATCGACTGCAGGAGGTCGTTCAGCGAGGGTTCCGGCGCCTCGCTGAACGACCTCCTGCAGTCGATCTCCTGCCGGCGCCATTTTCCGTACGGAAAATGGCGCCGGCCATACGCGTATGGCCGGCGCCATTTTCCGTACGAAAACGATTCGCGGCGGGAAATCGCTCCCTGACCCCCGCTGGACCTCCAGGAACTTTTGGCCAGCTTGTGGGGGGCCTCCTGACCCCCACGAGATTGCCAAAAGTCCAGCGGGGGTCCGGAAGGACCTCCTGCCGTCCAATCTTTTTCGTCTATGGCCGCCGCCATTTTTCGGCGCCATTTTGGAAAATGGCGCCGGCTGAAGATGACAAGATTGAGGAGCAGGAGCCCGTTCCGGACCGCCGCTGGACCCGCAGGTTATTTAAGTTATTTGGGGGGGGGTTCGGGAGGGTGGGGGATTTAATTTAAAGGGTCGGGGGTGGGTTTTAGGGGGTTTTAGTGTGCCGGTTTTTCGATTTTTCGATTTTTAACGATGTTCCGGCGAGGGTTGGGGTTCGGGAGGGTGGGGGATTTAATTTAAAGGGTCGGGGGTGGGTTTTAGGGGGTTTTAATGTGCCGGTTTTTCGATTTTTCGATTTTTCGATTTTTAACGATTTTTAACGATTTTTCACGATATTTTACCCCCCCAAACGGCAACAATACGATTCCCTCCCCCTCCCAGCCGAAATCGATCGTTAAGACGATCGAGGACACGATTCACATCCCTAATAAGCAGATGTCATCCAATCCAGACCGCACACATCTGAATTGGAACTCAATGTCTTTTTGTGAAGGTAAACTTGATACTGACGTCACATTTGAAAATGACGTGTGCGGTCTGGATTGGATGACATCCGCTTATAAGCCCGCGTCTGATGCTAAGATGGTCTCTGTTCTATTCATTTAAAGATGTTGTGAGACGGTGTCATCCTGCTTTAAGGTTGGAGTGTTTGCCGACCGCAGATAAGTGATATAATATTTATTTATTCAGATACTCAAAGTTGTTAACATTTCATAAAATTGTTTCAATATAGGTATCTATTTAACAGAGAAAGATTGCTCATGTTCTGACAAAGAATTCTGCACTTAAGCTCCTGATGAAGCAGCTAGCGCTGCGAAACTTCGGCCGTATGTTGAGCTTCGTTAAAACCAATGAGCATTGTTAAAATCAATATTTCAATACTGAAGATTGAATGACAATAATATATAAATGAAAAACCTTGAAAAGAAAAATTGAAAAAAGAAAGTAAAAAATTGAAAAAAAGAATACTAAGGACTGCCGCAGATGATTAGAGGTCCGGGCGGCTCTCGTTTGGAAACTATAGAGAACACGCTGTCAGGCTTGATGATGCGGCTTTAAATTTGCAAACAATAAATTAAAAATTAAAAAACATTTTTGGGAAGCGGTATAAGTGATATAAGACTGTTTGGAATGTGACATTTCCTTAAATTATTTTCCTACTTAGGTCATAGCATTGACTTTTGTATGTTTTGTTAAAACATTCTAAAATCTTCAAAGGGATGGCTGGATGAACAATGGCTTGGGGCTGGAGGATTAGAAGATGGGAAGAGAGAAAGGAATGGAGCAAGGAATGGTAGAACAAGAAAAAGGATATTGAAAGGTAAAAGGCGTGAAGGGAGTATTGAATAATAGGGATGTGAATCGTGTCCTCGATCGTCTTAACGATCGATTTCGGCTGGGAGGGGGAGGGAATCGTATTGTTGCCGTTTGGGGGGGTAAAATATCGTGAAAAATCGTTAAAAATCGTTAAAAATCGAAAAATCGAAAAACCGGCACACTAAAACCCCCTAAAACCCACCCCGACCCTTTAAATTAAATCCCCCACCCTCCCGAACCCCCCCCCCAAATAACTTAAATAACCTGCGGGTCCAGCGGCGGTCCGGAACGGCAGCGGTCCGGAACGGGCTCCTGCTCCTGCATCTTGTCGTCTTCAGCCGGCGCCATTTTCCAAAATGGCGCCTCGCTGAACGACCTCCTGCAGTCGATCTCCTGCCGGCGCCATTTTCCGTACGGAAAATGGCGCCGGCCATACGCGTATGGCCGGCGCCATTTTCCGTACGAAAACGATTCGCGGCGGGAAATCGCTCCCTGACCCCCGCTGGACCTCCAGGAACTTTTGGCCAGCTTGTGGGGGGCTCCTGACCCCCACGAGACTTGCCAAAAGTCCAGCGGGGTCCGGAAGGACCTCCTGCCGTCCATCTTTTTCGTCTATGGCCGCCGCCATTTTCGGCGCCATTTTGGAAAATGGCGCCGGCTGAAGACGACAAGATGCAGGAGCAGGAGCCCGTTCCGGACCGCTGCCGTTCCGGACCGCCGCTGGACCCGCAGGTTATTTAAGTTATTTGGGGGGGGGTTCGGGAGGGTGGGGGATTTAATTTAAAGGGTCGGGGGTGGGTTTTAGGGGGTTTTAATGTGCCGGCTCACGATTCTAACGATTTATAACGATAAATCGTTAGAATCTGTATTGTATTGTGTTCCATAACGGTTTAAGACGATATTAAAATTATCGGACGATAATTTTAATCGTCCTAAAACGATTCACATCCCTATTGAATAATATAATGGAGATGGCAGGAAAGGGAGTTAAAAAATATATACTTTTTGGCCTAAAATTTGAACTGACCTTGCAGATACTGCCTAAAAATGAAGGCTTAAAAAAATCAAGGAGAATAATATGATTCCAAGCACATTTGTTGAAGATAAAGTAAGAGCAAGGGATAGAGCAAGAATAAGGAACGGGGAAAAGTCTGATAGTCGCTCAAAAAAGCTGCAATAGTAATGACAACATCTATATGGTAGAAGCAGCCAAGCCTTCTAAGCCAGAGTTTCCCCTGCTTCAAATAGGAGGCAATGTGCTTGGTTTAAGGCTCCAGAAGTTTCTAAAAGGCATTTCCAAATTTAGATGAATCAGCTGATGAGACCATCTGGAAGATGGCATTGAGGGTGTTTATGGAGAATCTGTAGAAGAAATACCTCCTACGTGGCCTGAATATTTTTGCATGCTACTCAGCTAATATCTTATTTCTTTGATCAAATATTCTCTTTTACAATAGCTACTATTCAGCAAAAACTTAATATTCCCCAATATTTGCCCCCTTGGTTTTAGCAAAATTTGGGTAAATCAAGATTGAATAAGGGCAAATATCTTCTGATAAATGACATCATTAAATAAGTAAGTCAATCATACATAACAAATGACTCTGAGGATTTGAACTGCATGAGAGAAAAAAAAGAGAATCTCAGTGGCAGTTCAAAACTGTAGCTGTCTAGTAAACTATAATAAATAGCAGGAAAAAAATGAAGTATACCATCTTTATGCACTGCAAAAATGTGAGAGAATTATTAACTCAAATTGCACAAGCTCATGGGAAAAGAGAAATCAACTCATTATTTATGAATATTTCGATCCGGCTGTGTAACTTGGAAGATTCTAATACAGTAGCATGCATCATATTTGTATACATTAAAATAATGAGATAGAATGCCAGAGCTCTTCTTCAATACATGTTATTAATTCTAGAAGAAAAAGTAATAATCTTTATCTGTCTGTAGTTTCTAACTGGCCATCAGTAAGTTATTTTGCATATTAAGGCAGATATCACAGATCTGTTCCATTCTCCATTTACTGATGGATCTTCTATATCTTTTACCCTTTTCATCAAGAACCTGTTTCTCCTTCTCTATCTTTAACCTTGGTGTCATATTTTAATACTGATTTAGCACTGAGACCTCATATTTCTGCAGCTGATAAAACATATAACTTCTGTCCTCTGAATATATTGAAAGATAGTTATGTCTTTACTTTCACATTCACATTCCTTGTTCATTGTTTTAGGTATATTCCCTACTGCCACCTTTTCATTTGGACTCCTTGTACTCACTATTTAATCTCCATCCTTCATTCTTCATCAGGCATCTCTTTGGTAGACAGATGCATTTGTTTGAAACAAATGGGTAAAACATTTTTAAGCAGATGTTAAAAACCCGGAGCAGACATCAATGAGGGGATGTGCACACAAGTCAAGCTTGCACACATCGACCGAATTTTAAAAGCCACCCAGAAGCTCGCAAATCTCCTGCTGAGCGCTCATCTCACTTTTCAAAAAGGAACATGGTGTGAGAGTGGTCCAGACAGGGCATGAGTTTTTGGGGGGTGCAGCCAAGAGATGTGAGCATAGATAATTAGGTGCCCTGGCATGCGCTCAGGTCCTCTCAAATGTATGGAGGAGGTGTAATTGTAAAAAAACAAAAAACACAGCCATTTCCTAGGAGTTTTAACTCTCTGGAGTAACTGAGGAGAATGCAGGCCTTTACACCAGGGTGGTTTGGAGGACCTTTTTCAACAGTGGTTGAACTGGTGGCCAAATTGGTGAAACTGGTCATG
The DNA here is from genome assembly GCF_901001135.1 of Rhinatrema bivittatum. Lineage (NCBI taxonomy): Eukaryota > Metazoa > Chordata > Amphibia > Gymnophiona > Rhinatrematidae > Rhinatrema > Rhinatrema bivittatum. The sequence goes on from NC_042616.1 coordinate 695,392,048, forward strand.
GCATGAATATGCCCTACTTACATGGTACAATCTCAATTTACTTATGTTATAAAATAGCCTAGGTGCAAGCACATATGCACACAATTTTAAGTGTGCACATTCTCAGACTATTTTATAACTTGCATACAAATGTGCATGCAATGTCTAAAATGGAAGTGTATCTGGGTGTGCGCCAACATACTTGTGCCAAAGTGTGCCTGCGTGCAGGTTTTAAAGTTGCTGTCCCTGATTTGTTTCATTTTTTCTGAGATGAACGGATGGTGCCTTTGAAAATGTTCATTTCATTATTAGGGTTGTCAGCTAGCTCCAGATTTTCAGGACAGGTTGTTCCATTCCTGGTTAGCACAATTGTATGTAGTCACAAAAAATAAACTGAATAAATTCCCAGTGATAACTATAAATAATCTCAAAAATGAACTCAGGACAAACCAAGGGGGTAATTTATCAAAGTGCTATATGGCGTTTTTGCATGCAGAAAAACCATAATTTTGGAGAGAGGGAGAGGGAGCGAGAGAGAGAGAGACGACTAGCCATAATGCCCTCAGACTAGATAAGTATTTATATTAGGGATGTGAATCATTTCTTGATGATTTAAAACAATCGTCAGATATATTTTAAATCGTCAAAAATCGTTAGAGCCGCGATACAATAGCAATTCCCCCGATTTATCATCAACAAATTGTAAATCGGGGGAGGGGAGAGGGCGGGAAAACCGGCACACCAAAACAACCTTAAAACCCACCCCAACCCTTTAAAACAAACCCCCCACCCTCCCGAACCCCCTCAAAATGTTTTAAATTACCTGGGGTCCAGTGGGGGGGGGGGGGTCCCGGCACGATCTCCCGCTCTCTGGCCACGGCTGCATTAATAGAAATGGCGCCGGTGGCCCTTTGCCCTTATCATATGACAGGGCAAAGGTAGCGTTGGCGCCATTTTGGTTCCTGGCACCCGACGTCACGAGTGCGGGAGATAGCTCCCGGACCCGCGCTGGACCCCCAGGGACTTTTGGCCAGCTTGGAGGGGCCTCCTGACCCCCACAAGACTTGCCAAAAGTCCAGCGGGGGTCCGGGAGCGACCTCCTGCACGGGCGACGTCGGCCCGTATGACATAGTGAGGGCAAAGGTAGCGCCGGCGCCATTTTGAATATTGGCAATAAGGCCCGCGTGCAGGAGGTCGCTCCCGGAAAATTATACATACATGCTTGCTATACTCTATGGTCCACATATGAAAGGGAGTCTTGCCCTCAGTCCCACCATCTCAGATTCATGAAAGTGATGCTAGTAGTTAGAGGTCTACTAAGAGGAGTGCCAGATGCTGAGGCACAGTGGGGATGTAACACAGGAAACAGTGGCCACCTCAGAGAATAATGTAACAGGATCAGAAGCCTGTCAGCTACATTTCCACCCTCACCTAAATATGCCAAAGCCATGTTGCCTGCAAAGAACTCATACTCCTGGCACAGACCATAACTAAAGCAGCTGGAAAGAGAAACTCTTGGCCCACCCCAGCAAAGGAGATCCAGATGTGCTGGAATATTAGGTATACAAGTTTGCAGACTGACCAGACTTAGCCAAGGTATCTCTGCAATATCTTTCCTACCCACCAACTAGCATGCCTATTGAAGGTGCCTTCTCAATGACAGGGTATATCTTGAGTTCTTGTCACTCAAGAGTTGAAGGAAAACCTTGTCTTTCTGAAAACCAATGTGCCTTTGCTTGGGTTTCCAGAATTTCCATGCGAGTGAAAAGATGACTGAATGAACCTTGTAGGCCTTGTGGCCACTCTGCCTACCTGCCATTCCACAGATTGACCACATTAGGGGTTTTCTTTATTTATTTAATAATTCTTATATGGAAGAGATCAAGATGGCCGCCGAACTGTGAGGGTGGGCAGATCGCAGCTCCTGACCCGTTAAATAATTTCCTTGCCTGACTCTTAGAAATCCTTTTCTTAATCGAAGTTTCTTGCTGAAAATTAATCTGAACATGCCTCATACTAAGAAGAAGGCTCGGGTGCATGAAATTACCTCAACTCCAGATTCCCTGAGACCGATGCGGATCGAAGCTGCCTTCGCGCAAACGCCAAACTTAGACCCGGATGTAGGAGTCGCTGGGGCTGTGTTGGAGCAGCAACCCAGCCCCCAGACTTTTGAAACATCCCTAAGCCCGGGATATCCAGCGATACTGGACCCACCAAGGAGAACATCCAACAAAGAGGACAGTACCCCGAGAGGAGATGGAAATTTCTCCTCGGAGAGCCCGATGGATGAGGGCTCCAGAGGCCGTGGAAAGGAGGCCCAACAGCAGGGCCCGGAAGAACATAAGTCGAGTGGCGAAGGACTTTTGGAGGTAGGAGTTGCAATGAGCGGCGTCACGTGATTCCCGGCGAATTCGCGCCGGAAGGCTCATTCGGCCCAAAAAGAACTTTTGGCCAGCTTGGGGGGACCTCCTGACCCCCCCAAGCTGGCCAAAAGTTCCTTTTGGGCCGAACGAGCCTTCCGGCGCGAACTCGCCGGGAATCACGTGACGTCGGCGTCACGTGATTCCCGGCGAATTCGCGCCGGAAGGCTCATTCGGCCCAAAAAGAACTTTTGGCCAGCTTGGGGGGGCCTCCTGACCCCCCCAAGCTGTCGACGTGCCGCCGACGTCACATGCTTCTCGCCAAGGATTGCAGAAATGACGTCCTCACTCCTCGCTCGATCATCAGGGAGTTGTGGTAAGTCTGGGGGGGGGGATTAAGGAGGGTGAGGGGGTTTAAAATTTTTTTTTTGCACATATGGACATATACCCAACTCATTTAATTTTTTTTATGTCCATATTGACCGCAAATGGGACCGCCTTTGGACATATGGACATATGGACATAAACATTTGCTCTGCACATCCCTAATATATGCACCTAACAAATATTCTTCAATATTTTATGAAAATATCTTCCAAATTCTGCAAGAACATTCACATCTTCCACTTATTTTGGGAGGTGATTTTAATACTGTATTAGAACCAACAATGGATAGACAACCGCCACACCAAACTTCCAAGATAGATGAAGGGCAAGGTCTTCCATTTATATGTAAATTATTAGATCTTGCAGATGTTTGGAGATTGTTACACCCTAATGATCTTAACTTTACTCATATTTCACGAGCTCATGGATCACAATCTAGACTGGACTATTTATTGGTTAGCTCCACTTATTTTTCTAAAGTGACAGGTTCAGATATAGGGCCTTTAGTTATTTCGGATCATGCCCCTGTTTGGGTGGATTTTGCGGGATTTAATAGCACAGGAGGGGGTAAACATTGGAGATTTCCAGCCAAATTATATTATGATGAAGGATTCAAATCATATATAAGAGATAAATGGAAAGAATACGACTATTTCAATAACCAGCATCAAGGTGATCCAATTTTATATTGGGACACGGCAAAGGCAGTCCTGAGGGGAGAGATTATATCATATACAGCTAAAAAACATAAGGAATTGTCAGCGACAATAGTTCGATTAGAAAAACAATTAAGGAAAGCTAAAGCCCATTTTACCTCTTTTCCTACAAGGGAAAACCGCATAAAATTTTACTCTCTCCAAAGTACTCTTCATGATTTTATACAACAAAAAACACAAAAAAATCTTCTCTACTATAAGCATCGGTTGTTTCAATTTGGTAATAAGACAGGGAAATTATTAGCTGGATTAGTAAAGTCATGGGAAGGAAAATCATATGTTAAAGTATTAAGGGATTCAACAGGACAAATAAAGATATCCACTAAAGATATTGGGAAAATATTTACAGATTACTATCAAAAATTAAACTCAGTGGATACAGACTATCACCCAGACATTCATAAGTACCTTTCTAAGATAAAACTCCCCCGGGTAAATAAAAAGGACCTATCATTAATTAATGCTCCTATGGGAAAAACAGAATTAGAATTGATCATTAAGGATTCTGCTCTAGGTAAATCTCTAGGTCCAGATGGATTCACGTATGAGTTTTACAAAGTCATGTCTGATTTAATTAGTAGTCCTATTCAAAAAGTATATGATAGGCTTTCTTCGGATGAATTACAAACTTGGCAGGCGAATAAAGCAACTATAGTAGTACATCCTAAGTCTAATCGAAACCCGGAGTTACCTGGTTCTTATAGACCTATATCCCTTATTAACTGTGATCCTAAATTAATAGCTAAAGTAATGGCAGATAGACTTGCAACGATCATTACTAAACTTATTTCTCCTTCTCAAGTGGGGTTTGTCAGAGGTAGGCAGGCAGTAACAAATGTCCGCAGAGTTCTGGCATCTATTGCCTTCTCAGAAAAATTACATTTAAATTCTCTTATAGTGAGAGCTTTGATGCTGAGAAGGCTTTTGATCGAGTGAACTGGGTATTTTTATTTGAAGCCTTGAACCATTATGGATTTCAAGGCTCCTTTATTTCATTTCTAAAAAATCTATATAATCAGCCAAAAGCTAATATTTGGGTAAATGGGGAACTTTCATCAGACTTTACATTGTCTCGGGGTACTAGGCAGGGTTGTCCCTTTTCCCCTTTATTATTTGTATTATCTTTGGATCCTTTATTACGTATCTTGGAGGATAATAAGAACATAGAAGGGATTAAAATGGGATCAGCAAAATTCAAATTAGCTGCATTTGCGGATGATCTCTTGTTGCATTTGATAAACCCCACCAAATCTCTTCCAGTTGCTCTTCATGTGATTGAAGAATATGGTCTTCATGCAGGTTTTAGTTTAAACCTCGATAAATCTGAGGCCATGGTAATAGGTCCTGCTGCATCTATACCTTGGTATGGGAAATTCCCCTTAAAATGGACAAATGATAAATTAAAATATCTAGGTATTTGGATTCCAAAAAGCCTTTCCAAGCTATATGACTTAAATATATCTCCAATGCAGCAGACAACTAACAGCTTTTTAAATGCTTGGCACTGTTTCCCACTCTCTCTTATTGGAAGAATACACTTATTGAAAATGACATTATTACCACGTTGGCTGTATGTGCTCAGTGTTCTACCTCTTCTATTAACTCAGGTGACTATTAGCAAATATCAGAGAGTAGTGACAACATTTTTATGGCAGGGGAAAAAACCAAGAATTAAACTATCTATCCTAATGAAACCACTATCCATGGGAGGTATGGGTCTTCCGGATTTGAAACTCTATAATCATGCAATTAATTTACGATACATAGGGGACTGGTTGATGGGCACACAATACTTTTCAGACACCTATATCGAAGCACAATTGCTTATTCCAATATCGCTTCGTTATGCTTTACATGCTCCTAACGCTTCTTTATCTCGCACAATCAAATCAGATCTGCTTTTACAACCTTTAAGAAGAACATGGATATGGCTAATGCGGAAGAATTCGTTATCTGACAATATATCACCATTTCTTCCATTTTGTGGTAATCCAAAGTTCTTTTTAGGATCGGATGCATCACAATTTCGACTTTGGGACCGTGCGGGACTCAGATACATTGGACAATTAATACATATGGATGGATCTTTTCTTACTTTTAAAGAACTTCGTTCTTTTTATAAACTCTCAGCTATTGACTATTATCAGTACCTTAAAGCTCGACATTATATATAATCGCTTGGTTCACCAACCTTCATGAACACTAATTGGCAATTTCTAAGTAACTGGTTTGATCCAGAAAACCCCCAAAAACGTTCTATATCATATTTGTACAAACAATTAGAGTCTTCATATAAGATTTGGTCCTTGGAGAAGGTGCAACTTAAATGGCAATTAGAACTTGAGCAACCGATATCAGTTGCAGTATTGAAATCTGCATTTGTTAGCACGCGTAAAATTACAATTAATACGCTCTTGCTGGAAACTAGATATAAAATTATATATAGAATGTACATTTCCCAGCATCAAGCATTCAAAGCAGGTTTCACTAACTCTGATATATGTATCAGGTGCAAAGGAGGACCAACACACTTGGGTCATTCCTTTTGGAGTTGTCCAACAATTCAAATATTTTGGAAGAAAGTTTATCATACTGCAAATAAAGTTGTGGGTTATAAAATTCCATTTTCTTCATTGGTGGCACTTTTTGGAATCTTTCCTTACTCATTCAAAAGAAATAAGGTCTCGATTCTCTGGATTACAAAAGTTTTTTTTATTAGCTTGCAAAGCCATACTAACAGCCTGGAGAACTTCAGAAGGACCATCTATATTATTATGGCGTTCTTCTATAATAAATCTACTAACCATGGAAACCTTGGCTATTAATCACCTGTCTATCAAGACTAGAAGAGCAATAAATGCAGTCTGGCTTCCCTTTATTCTAACCTTACCACATGAATCTAAAAGTCTTTTTTTAAATCGTATATGTAAGCTTCGTGGACCCTTGGGCCGATCGGAACCAGGAGATGGGATACCTTTGAGAGGTGGTGACACCGGTTCCAACCGGGAGGCGGCGGAGGTAGGCTCGCGGACAGCTGAGAGGAAGACACGAAGGGCCCTATGCGACCAAGGGCCAGGAGAAGGGGCTGACCTGGTGGAAGAGGATCTTCGCCCTGGAAGCCGGTACTCCCCCGAGAGGAGCTCGTAAGAGTCCGGCCGCTGGGACTTAGGAGATTCACCCTGGAAGCCGGTGTCCCCCCGGGAGGAGCCCGTAGGAACCCGGCCGCTGGGACTTAGGAAATCTCTACCGACAGAGTCGCTGCTCACCAGGTCAGGGTCAGGTGCCGGAGTAACGCCGTCAGCCAGTCCGAGTCCAGAGCCAGAGGATCGTCGTCAGCCTGTCCGAGTCAAGAGCCAGAGGAGTACCGTAAGCCGAACCGGGTCAAGAGCCAGAAAATCACCGAAGCCAAAGAGAAGTCAGGAGCCAGGAAGAACCACAAGCCAATCCGAAGTCGAAAACCAGAAGATCAAGAGACGAGCAGGAACTCAGCAACTGGGAGCAGGACGAACCTGGGAACCTCGTTGCAAGGCAAAGGTTCAGTCCAGCTGCAGGGCTTAAGTACCCTGCAGCGTCTGATGTCATCAGGAGGCGTCCCCGATGATTTCCCGCGCTGGCCCCTTTAAATTTACAGCTGAGACGCGCGCGTGCGTCTAGGGGGCGGGGCCTACCGCCGAGAGACGCCGGCTGCTCCGGCGTGGCGAAGGGGCAGGAGCTGAAGGCGCTGCAGGCCCGGGCGAGGTGGGGAGACGCCGGGCCTGCGGCGGCAGAGATCCCCGGAGGCCCGGGGAACGCGGGGCCCGTGCGGACGCGCGACCAGGTGGGTGGCGATTCCGGGGGCGGCCCGGAATCGCAACAGTATAGATATTTGATATGTGATCCTTGTGCTTCTTCGATGCAGGGAGGGAAAGATGGATGGGGGAGGTAGGGTTATGGGAGGTGGGTTAAGAATATGTGTAGAGTTAAGAAAATATTTATTTAATAGTATGTAATAGAATATATATAATGTACCAAATGTTATGCTTTGGTAATGTTCATTATTTATAATAAAAACAGATTTAACATTAAAAAAAAAGCATATAGAATGTTAGGAATTATAAGGAAGGGAACATAGGAACATAAGAAAATGCCATACTGGATCAGACCAAGGGTCCATCAAGCCCAGCATCCTGTTTCCAACAGTGGCCAATCCAGGCCATAAGAACCTGGCAAGTACCCAAAAACTAAGTCTATTCCATGTTACCATTGCTAATGGCAGTGGCTATTCTCTAAGTGAACTTAATAGCAGGTAATTGACTTCTCCAAGAACTTCTCCAATCCTTTTTTAAACACAGCTATACTAACTGCACTAACCACATCCTCTGGTAACAAATTCCAGAGTTTAATTGTGTGTTGAGTAAAAAAGAACTTTCTCCAATTAGTTTTAAATGTGTCCCATGCTAACTTCATGGAGTGCCCCCTAGTCTTTCTACTATCCGAATAAAATGTAGAATGTCATAATGCTTCTGTATCACTCTATGATGAGACCACACCTTTGAGTACTGTATTCAGTTCTGGTTGCTGCACCTCAAAAAAGATATTGATGCACTGGAGAAGGAACAGAGAAGAGTGACCAAAATGATAAAGGGGATAAAACAGCTCTCCTATGTGGAAAATCTAAAGAGGTTCGGGCTGTTCTCCTTGGAGAAAGGATGCCTTAGGTGGGATATAATGGAGGTCTATAAAATCACGAGAGGACAAGAATGGGTTAATGTAAATCAGTTTTCTACTCTTTCAGATAATGCAAGGACCAGAGGGAAAAATAAAGTTAGTAAGTAGCACATTTACAACAAATAAAAAACATTTCTTTTTCACTCAGTACATAATTAAGCTATGGAATTTTTTGCCAAAGGATGTGGTTTTGGCAGTTTGTATAGCTGGGTTTAAAAAAAGTTTTAACATGCACACACATGTTATAAAATTGGGCGTACAATTGTGCGCACCGGTTTGCACGCATGAATGTACGCTCACGCGTACCTCTTAAAATCCGGCCCTTAGAGAATAGCCACTGCTATTACTGGCATTAGTAGCTTGGGATCTACTTAATGTTTGAGTACTTGCCAGATACTTGTAACCTGGATTGACCACTGTTGGAAATAGGATGCTGAGCTTGATGGACCCTCGGTCTGAACCAGTATGGCAACTTCTTATGTTCTCTTATACCAAATCTGACATGTGGCAAGTGCTTTCACAGGAAGACAGACATCTCCCAAGTCGCTCTACCTTGCTGCTAACTCCTTCTCCTTCACCTTCGGAGTCTTTTTTCCATTCAGCATTGCTACCATATCTAGTATTCTGCACCTCGAGAGTCTTGCCATCACTCTTCCTTGCTGTCATACCTCTAACTCTACATCTTGGAATTTTCTTGTCACTACCTCTCATGGTACTACTTTTGTGCTACTTTGTCCCTTTATTGATACCTTGAAGATTTTCTGCCATCTTTCTGTTTCATTCCTTTTTCAAGGTGCCTTAGATGTTGATGCCATTCTTGGTGACATTTTGCCTCTCATGCTACATTTGAGGATTTATGCTATTCTTGTTGGTGCCCTCTTTTAAAGCTTTTTTTTTTTCTTCACTTGTTGCTTCTTTGCTCTTCTGTTGATACCTTGGAGAACTCCTACCACTGCTTGTCCTCTTTTGCTACTTTATGTTGCCTTAGGCAACTCATGCCATTTTTGGTGCCACTTTGCCACAGACTAGGTGACTTGGAGTTCTTTCCCCCCTTCTGATAATATCTTCAAACAAGTTTCATTACAATTGATGAGGAAATCCTGAAACAGACTACAGTACTTCCCCTACTGACTTCAATGGCAAACGAATGAACAAATAAACATATTTATTTTTTGTATTGAAACTAATGAAACAAATGTAGGGGCCTATGAAATGAATCCATGAACCAAACCTAATATGTTTCCTCTGCACATCTCTAGTATCATGGACTTACAGAGTGAATGCACTTATAGGTGAGAATTAGTAGTTTGAACTGAATGCTGAAACAGATAGGAAGGAAGCCAATATGGAGCAGTGGAAAGAAAAGTAACATGGTTGTCATGAAACTAGAGGAAGATATGTTGCACAGATGAATTTTGAATATATTATATAATTTTGGATATATTATAGCCTGAGAAAAATGGTTCTTCAGTAAACCTATGAGGAGAAGATTGCACTTATCCAAGCAGGAGGTGACCAGAGAGTGGCTAAGGATTTTGGTAGTGTATTGAGAAAGGAAATGGACAATTATGATGATACTATACCTAAAGAAATTACATTTTTTTGCAATGTTTTGAATGTGAATAGAGAAAGAGAGAGATGAGTCAAAGATGACCCCAAGTTTGTGGGTTGAGTGTACAGAGTGGAGGATGAGATGCAAAAATGTGGAACTGAGTTTGTGAGGAGATAAAAGAAGTTCAGTCTTGTCCATGTTAAGTTTCAGGTGGTGATGGCAAAACCAGGTAGCTATGTCAGATAAACAATTCAAGATCTGAAACAGGATTCTAGATGAAAATTCCAACATAGGGAGAGGTCTGGAAGTCATTAGAATAAAGATGATATTGAAAGCCATGGATGAGATTAGATCACCAAGTATAAAGAGAGAAGCGGGCCACACTGACTGATAACAGGCTAGCAGTATATAAGAATACATTATAGATATGATAGCATAGATAAGAGAAAAACAAGATAGAACAGTCATGTAATCTAAATAAGGTCAGAATATCAAGACGTGAAGTGTGATTAAAAGTGTTGAAAACAGTTTGAAGAGGATAAGAACATAAGAAATTGCCATGCTGGGTCAGACCAAGGGTCCATCAAGCCCAACATCCTGTTTCCAACAGAGGCCAAAACCAGGCCACAAGAACCTGGCAATTACCCAAACACTAAGAAGAACCCACGCTACTGATGCAATTAATAGCAGTGGCTATTCCCTAAGTATAATTGATTAATAGCTATTAATGGACTTCTCCTCCAAGAACTTATCCAAACCTTTTTTGAACCCAGCTACACTAACTGCACTAACCACATCCTCTGGCAACAAATTCCAGAGCTTTATTGTGCGTTGAGTGAAAAAGAATTTTCTCCGATTAGTCTTAAATGTGCTACTTTCTAACTTCATGGAATGCCCCCTAGTCATTCTATTATTCGAAAGTGTAAATAACCGAGTCTCATCTACTCGTTGAAGACCTCTCATGATCGTAAAGACCTCTATCATATCCCCCCTCAGCCGTCTCTTCTCCAAGCTGAACAGCCCTAACCTCTTCAGCCTTTCCTCATAGGCGAGATGTTCATTTATCATTTCAATTTATCTGTTCATTTATCATTTTTTGGTTGCCCTTCTCTGTACCTTCTCCATCGCAACTATATCTTTTTTGAGATGCGGCGACCAGAATTGTACACAGTATTCAGGTGCGGTCTCACCATGGAGCAATACAGAGGCATTATGACATTTTCCGTTCTATTAAACATTCCCTTCCTAATAATTCCTTACATTCTATTTGCTTTTTTGACTGCTGCAGCACACTGAGCCGACGATTTTAAAGTATTATCCACTATGATGCCTAGATCTTTTTCCTGGGTGGTAGCTCCTAATATGGAACCTAACATCGTGTAACTACAGCAAGGTTTATTTTTCCCTATATGCAACAACTTGCACTTGTCCACATTAAATTTCATCTGCCATTTGGATGCCCAATCTTCCAGTCTTGCAAGGTCCTCCTGTAATGTATCACAGTTTGCTTGTGATTTAACTACTCTGAATAATTTTGTATCATCCGCAAATTTGATAACCTCACTCGTCGTATTCCTTTCCAGATCATTTATATATATATATATATATATATATATATATATATTGAAAAGCACCAGTCCAAGTACAGATCCCTAAGGCACTCCACTGTTTACCCTTTTCCACTGAGAAAATTGACCATTTAATCCTACTCTCTGTTTCCTGTCTTTTAACCAGTTTGTAATCCACAAAAGGACATCGCCTCCTATCCCATGACTTTTTAGTTTTTGTAGAAGCCTCTCATGAGGGACTTTGTCAAACACCTTTTGAAAATCCAAATACACTACATCTACCGGTTCACCTTTATCCACATGTTTATTAACCCCTTCAAAAAAATGAAGCAGATTTGTTAGGCAAGATTTCCCTTGGGTAAATCCATGTTGACTGTGTCTCATTAAATCATGTCTTTCTATATGCTCTACGATTTTGATTTTGAGAATAGTTTCCACTATTTTTCCCAGCACTGAAGTCAGGCTCACTGGTCTATAGTTACCCGGATCGCCCCTGGAGCCTTTTTTAAATATTGGGGTTACATTGGCCACCCTCCAGTCTTCAGGTACATTGGATGATTTTAATGATAGGTTACAAATTTTAACTAATAGATCAGAGAATTGAGTAGCGGTCTCTCATCTTAGCCATGAACAGGTCATTAGAAACTTTAGCAAGGGCTGTTGCAGTGAAATGTAGAAGGCAGAAATCAGATTAAAAAGGATCAATAATGGCTTGAGATTCAAGAAAGTCAAGGCAATAGCAGTAGAAACATGTTCAAGTAGCTTAGATATAAAACATAAGGAAAAGAGTAGGACTAGAGTAGCAGGGCAGGAAAGGACTAGAGTAGCAGGGCAGGAAAGGACTAGAGTAGCAGGGCAGGAAGGATCCTTATAAGTCTTTAGAAGACAGCAAGAAGTTCTGCAGTGGAAAATGAGGATATGACAGATGGGATGACTAAAGGGGAGACAGAGCCAGGTAAGAAATGGTCAGAGGAAGAAATAGTGAGTTTGGAGCATGAGAGATGAATGATTTTCTTCTCTGTGACTTTATTAATTCTATATTGCTGCTAGACATATGTAGCAAATTAGGGATGTGCATTCGTCCAGGATGAATTACGCAATTTCAACAAAATTGCCTAATTTGTCCTGGTTTGGCCACCCCGAAAAATGAAGAGGATTGTCCAGAAATTTCGTGAACATTTATTTTTCAGGGCGGCTGAAAAACATTGGCCATAACTGCATGAAAACGAAATTTCCCGCGGTGGGCCGATAACAAATGCCGAACCAAAAGGTTCGGCCGAATCACATGTCTATACATACTAACGGTAGTAAAAGTAAAATATATATAATATTTTTATTCATCTGGAAAATAGATATAGATATATATGAGGAGTAGTGGACAGTACAACACATTTCTAGTAGAGATGTGCATTCGTTTTTGCCGAATTGGAAAATTGCAACGAAATTATCCAATTCAGCATGTTTAAGGGAGCCCGAAAAAAATCAGGATTTTCCTGTTTTTTCACAAAAATTCGTTTTTCCGATTAGTGCGCACTAACGGGAGTCAGTGCGCGCTAACTCCCCGTTAGTGCGCGCTAAGTCCTGTTAGCGCGCACTAACAAAAACTAACAAAAACTAACAAAATCTAACGGTTTTTGTTAGTGTGCGCTAACAGGAGTTAGCGCGCACTAACGGGGAGTTAGCGCGCACTAACTAAAAATTGATTTTTCGCGAAAAAAAAGACCCGAACCGAAAAAAAACGACATTTTCCATGGCGGCCGAAAAACGAAGAACGACATGAACACAAAAAACGATGCACATCTCTAATTTCTAGTTTTAAGATATATTTATTGTTGCGTGCCCCGTCTGCTCTCGGCCCGTGCACGGGCTTGCTCACCTCTCCAACTCCTCTGCAGGTCCCGGGTCAGCCTCTCCAGCAGCAGCCGCAAGCTCCTCCAGGCCTTGTTGTCCCACGGCGGTGGTTGCTGGGCGTTCCTCAGCACGCCAGGCCTCGCGGCGGGGCTCGTCGTCCTCCATGGCATTGGCCCCGCCCCTACGTGCACGTGGACCACCCGGTCCCTTATAGGGCCAGGGGAGGGTCCAAGCTCCGCGGCGCACCCTGATTGAATGCAGTACAAGAGGAAGTGCCTGCCTGCACATCCTTGCCTCGGCAATTAGGTCGACACCGTGTGTGTACTAGTTTGCCTCCGTGTCTCATCACCTGTTCCAGTGTCCTTCTGTTCCAGCAATCTTCTGTTCCAGCATCCTCCTGTTCCAGCTGTCTGTTCCTGTGTTCCCCCAGGTAGTACCTCTTGGACTGTCTCTCTGGTACTGACTTCTGCCTGCTCTTGACCATGCTGATTGCTGCCTGGATACTGACCTCTGCCTCCCTCCTTGACCACGTCTGATCTCTGGAATCTGACCCCTGCTTTGACTGACTGCTCTCGGACTGATCCTTGGAACTTGACCTCTGCTTTGGCTGACTACTCTCAGACTGATCTCTGGAACTTGACCTCTGCGACTACTGACCACGCCTCCTGGATTCTGGCCCTGCTCCTAGCCTTGTCATCGCAGACACTGTACTGGCCTTCCTTGATTCCTCAGGCCTCCAGTCTAGACATTGACTGCACACCCTTGATCCTGGTGGGCATACCTTTGGACTTCCTTTCTGGGAGACCCAGCAAGGCCCACCTAAGTCCAAGCAGCCCGGGTCCCCAAGGGCTCCACCCAGGGGGAACCACGGGCTTCCAGTGGTGAAGCTCCAGCTAGCCTCTGTCTCCTCCTATGCTCTGCCTCCTGGTGGCAGGTGCTTCCTGGGAGCTGCCCTACACTGCAGGGAGTCGCCCTATACTGCTCTAAAACAAGGGTCCACCTCCAAGCGCAACATTTATGGCATTATGATAATAAACACTTGATAACATTTTAGTAGCAAAAATGAACCTATCATGACCTTTTGTTCATTTTCACTGAAAAAGCTATGTTTCTTTTTCAGTATTTATACCTTTGAGTCATTTGAATATTTTGGTCAGGTTCCATCTTTCTCTCCTTTCCTTTAGGAAGTAAATTATAAAAAATAAGTTGATATACAAAATACAAAGAAAACATATAGTTCAAAAAGAGTAATACTTTAGTATATCATCTTAGTGCCCTCTTGGTCAGAAATGTCAGTTTGGCATACCTCATCTCATACTACTACTACTACTATTTGCCATTTCTAAAAAGCTACTAGACATAATATACTATTGAACATACACACATAAGAGATAGTCCCTGCTCCAAGTAGCTTAAAATCTAGCCGAGACAAACATATCACAGGCAAGAGTATATGGGAACTGTGTTTATTGTGAAGAAGTGGTTAGGATTTATGAGCAGGCTCAAAAAGGTGACTTAGTAGACTGGATTTGATTATGGTCAGAAAGGGTGTATGATATACCAACTCAGGAAGTCTATTCCAGGCACAGCAGTTAAGCAAGGGAGTTGATGGTGGAGAAGAAGGGCACAGATAAAAGCGACGTGCCTGATGAATGGAGTTCACAAGGAAGGGTATAAGGAGAGAAAAGATAAGATAAGTAATGAGGAGCCGTGGAGTGAATGCATTTGTAGTGAAGTAAGAAGCAGATGAGAATATGCAGTATTAACCTTTGAATTAGTCAAGATAAAACAGCTGTCAAAACTGTTCCCATAGACAATACAGTGTAGCTAAAATATTAAAAGAATGAAACTGGTGACTCACCAAGGAGACATTTCACTTTCCTTCTTGACTCACAAGTGCTCCCTCAGAATCTTGCCATAGAGAACGAAGGAAGGATTTTCAATAAACCATTCAGTGGCCAAATGTCTTGCCAGATTGTGATTGAAACTTTGCCAAAAGTTAGCCAGCTGTAATATTAGCTGTCAATCTTTAGGTAGACTCCTAAAGTTAGCAGGCTATATTAGCTTCCCAAATTTACCTGGCTGTCTTTAGTTAGCCCCCTTAAATAGCTAGGTATTTTTAGTTAGCTGGATATAGTTATCCCTATTATTTCTGCGCACAGACATAGGGCATGCTTTTCTCTGTTTTTACAATGTTTCTCATTTTATTTTTAGAAATGTTTAAAAATACAATGCAAGTACATGCTTTCATGAAATTAGGGAATAGCATATGGAAATTATATATTCTAGATCACTTCAACGGAAAGCAGATAGAACACAGGAAGTTAATGCTATATTGTTTACCTTTGCTAAGTCCCCTGAAAGAAGGGAGATTTCTATATAATAAGATGTATCACTAATTACTTAAGTAAAAAAAAAAGGAAAAAGGCAAGAAGGAGGAGTGACACTACAATAACATGCTATGAAACATGAAAACATTTAGACTGGAATGATCATTCCTCTAAATTGTCATCACAGGTTGTACAGTAATCATGGCATCAAGAACTGTATTAAGCTGTTTAGAGTTGAAGAGAATATATCAGACATTCATGGGCTTAATGAAATGCTTACAAGAATATTAAAATACATTCGCCTCCTAAAGAAATAATATTCAGATGCTGTTGTGGAGCGCTAGGAGAGCGATCCCACTCCTGGGAGATGTGTGTGCCCTTGGGCCGCGGCTCGACGCCAGAGAGGTCTGAAGAGGTGCCGCGGGAGGCGTGGCATGCCCGAGCATGGGCTGGACGGAAGCAAGCTGGAGTGAAGACTGGCTGATAGGCCCTCCTCCGGACCTGCACGCTTCGGAAGACCCAACAATGCAATGTTGGTCTTGTGAACAGTCCTCTGACCGTTCCCAGCCCTTTCGGACCTGCCGCAGGGTACGGCACGAAGCGGCAGGCCAGATGGAGGCCAGGGCAGCGAAGACTGGAACATGGATTTAGACGAGACTCAGGAATGACATAGACTCAGGCACAGACGTGGACTCAGGACGAGGTGCAGGATGCATAGACGTGGACAGGCACAGACGTGGACTCAGGACGAGGACTGAAGGAAGACGTGGGCACTGTCCCCCAGGGCGCCCTACTCAGACCACCCGCGGGACTGAGTCGCGGACCACCCTGTCTCATGCGCACCCTACTCAGCCCAGGAAGGCTGGTCGCGGACCATGCTGAGAGCGGGAGAGCACAGGAAAGAGGAAGCAGGTTTGCTGCACTCCTGGCAGCTCAAGGCAAGGATACGCTGCACTCCTGGCAGCTCAAGGCAGGTTAAAGCATCAGGATCAGGAACAAGGATAAGACAGACCTCAGGGCTGGAACAAGGACATCTGGAACAGCAGGTAACATCAGGACTGGAACACAGATACTGGAACAGGAGTCACACCTCAGGGCTGCAACATGGAACTGGAACAGTAGGTAACATCAGGACTGGAACACAGGTACTGGAACAGGAGACAGACCTTGGGACTGGAACACAAGTACTGGACGAAGAGACAGACCTTGGGACTGGAATGGCAGGCAGGCAGACATCAGGACAGGACGAGGAGCTCCGACAGGGA
Source organism: Rhinatrema bivittatum (assembly GCF_901001135.1). NCBI lineage: Eukaryota > Metazoa > Chordata > Amphibia > Gymnophiona > Rhinatrematidae > Rhinatrema > Rhinatrema bivittatum. Next base: position 695,408,763 of record NC_042616.1, read on the forward strand.
ACAAGAAACACAGGACCTTGCAGAAGTGCTGGAACACGGACGACTTCCTGGAGCGAAGGATCTCAGGAGTGACCAACTCCTTGCGAAGGCAAAGACAGACTGAAAGCTGAGCCCTTTAGTAGAGCTGAAGTGGACAACGCCCAGGGAGGGGTCAGCAGGGGGCCACACCTGGCTGGCCCTTGAAGAGGAGCAGAGAGGCGCGCGCCCGCGTCCTAGGGAGCTGGAGAGAAGAGCTGTAAGCTGGTGGCGTCCTCAGCCACGTGGAAGGCCAGGGAAGCAGTGGAGCAGCCCTGGTCTGGAGCTGGGTGAAGGCAGGTCAGTGGAGCAGCTCCCAGCTGCAAGGACTGAAGCAGGAAGAAGCAGAGAGAGGTAAGGCTGGCTGCAGGCACCGGCAGAGAGAACAGAGAGCAGCAAGGACTGAAGCAGGAGAAGGGCTGACTGCAGGAACGGCTCTATGCCGTGAAGACAGCCCCAGGAGGAGAGGTAAGACTGCAGGCAGAGTAGAGAGCTGTAGCAGGCTGCAGGCACTGGCAGGGACGGCTTCCCAGCCAGGCAAGGACCCGGGCTGTAGCAGGCACCAGCAGAGACGGCCTGCTGACTGAAGGGCCCGGGATCGCAGCAGCACGTCGGGAGAAGGCAGGAACAGAGGAGCCGACCGCATGGGAACAGCTGCGGGGACAGCCCCAGCTGATTCAGGAAGAAAGCAAGCAGCAGCATCAGCAGCCCGACTGGCTGTGAGAAGGTAAGAGCCTGCCCACGCTCCTTGCGGGCAGGATCACAACAGATGCATCTTCAAAAACAATTGGTATCTGCTCTGCATTAACTATGAAACTATTTCTTGCATGAAAGAAAAGACTTGACAGAATTCTTGTCTGTCTCAAGAGTATGGCAAGCTGGTTCTAAGCTTTTGTGCCATAGATGCTCAATGGAGAAAAACCTTAGTAAATCAGGTCCATAGTCAGCTAAACTTAGACAGTTGGCACTGAAACTTTTCTAGAGCTTGCTAGGTTTTTCCTCCATCATAGTCATACTCTCATAGAAACTGGCTTTAAAAGCAGCTGAGAGTCAGCAGAGCTGAAGGCAGCAAATCTTAGCCAGCCTTCTGCTTCTAAATGTTTGCCGCCCTAGGCAGAAACATAATGGGTGCTTATTGATAAATCCAGGGCTGTGTCATTCATTCTATTTATTTGGCTCAGTGATTCATTTTATTTGGGTTTGAGACCAAAAATTGTATTTATTAATGCCATTTGATCATTCCTTTTCTGTTAAAGTTGATGGAGGAAACAACAATGCATCCTATTTTGGGCTTGAACATTGGGGTTTTCTATTCAAATGTTAATGAAACTTGCAGGCAGGGATCAGAATGTGGAAAAGTAGCACCAAAAGTGGCATAAATAGCCCGAGGCACTGAAAGAGAGGCAAAGCAGAATGAACAGTCTCAAGGACTGTCAAAGGCTCTGTAAGAGGGGCAAAGCAGCACCAACAGTAGCATGAACAGCCAAAGAAGGGCAAAGCAACAAACCACAGGAATTAAGAGCCCAGGGTATTGTGAAATGGATAAAGGGCATCATCAACAACAGTGGCATGAACCCAACAAGGTACCATGAGATGGGCAGGAGCAGGTTGAGCTGATACAGTATACACAATGAATTCACTCACAGTGCTTAAACAATAATTCAAAATTGTATATTAATTAATGTGGGTCCACAAGCAAACTGAGCACAGCTAGCACTCTAAATCAGATCACACACTACGAATAAGTGCTAGATGAAAGGTTTACACAGTCCCGAAACTCCAAGCAGATTTAAATTTAAGATATTCTTTTTATTATTTTCAAATGGCAACTCCACTGTATAAAGCAGGCATGTTCTTAAAGAGAAGGGTCCCCCGACATGGACCCGTGTTTCGCCAAGGGCTGCATCGGGAGGGACGCACAGTAAATCTTAGCAAATTCTGTATCAGATTTACACAGTTACAGCCCTTTACACAGATGCAGCCCTTGGCGAAACACGGGTCCGTGTCGGGGGACCCTTCTCTTTAAGAACATGCCTGCTTTATACAGTGGAGTTGCCATTTGAAAATAATAAAAAGAATATCTTAAATTTAAATCTGCTTGGAGTTTCGGGACTGTGTAAACCTTTCATCTAGCACTTATTCATAGTGTGTGATATTAATTAATGTGACCATCATACTGGGCACTGATTGCACATGATTTTTTTATGTGTCTAATTTCTATGCAAAAAGTTGTAACAATGACAGAACAACACACCAAGGCACTGAACTAGAAAAGAAATGGGGTGGGAGGAGAAAATTTGTATTTTATTTTTGTTTTTTGGGCCAAAACACCCCAATATAACCATGAGAGAGACAAAGAAGGAGCAGCAAGGCATTGAAGGAAAATTCCGGGCATTGCTTTGATGCAGCCGCAGTTGTTCACTCAGTCCTCTTGCCACTTGCATGGAAATTCAAGGAAACCCAGCAAAGGGAAGTTTATTTTAAATAAATACAAAAAACAACAGTATGCATTCTACCATATTCATAACATGAAACAAATCTCAAGTGGAGAGAGGAAAAAATGATTCATGATGCAATTACAGACCCACAATATCCACACAAATATAATACAACTATATAAAAAAGAATCAAACATTGCAGTCATTCTTGCACACCAGATACCACCATAGTATGTCATCACTTGCTAACCTTTTTTTTTTCACTTTTTTTATATTTTACACTTTCTCAATACTTAAAGTTTCTCCTCTGCAGGTCAGATGGTCAGTTATTAGTTTCCAATTCACATATGTTTAAATAACAGTTTCACAAAACTTCTGTCCATGAAGCATTCAAACCACCAAAAGGAAACTTAATTTATATCTATAGTTTACAGGTTCCTTGAAACAGATCTATTTGAAATATCAGTGTCAGGACCTGAGCATGAGACTGGAGTGTTGGTCTCTCCAAATGTGAGGGATATAAAGTAATGGACATAATTTAGGTTCCCTAAATCTCTTTATGTCTAGGTTGTCCCTAATTATGCCCACCGGAGGCTCCAACAAGAGCATAAAGATAAGTGACGACAGAGGGCACATTTGTCTCATACCCCTACCCAAGACAAATTGCCTTGAATCTATCCCATTAACAGTGACCTAAGCATAGGATCCTTGTATACACTAGATATCCATTTAAGCAAGTTTTCCCAAAACTCATCATTTCCAAGGTGGCAAATAAGAGAGGCCCACTCAACTCTATTGAATGCTTCTCTGCATCCAGAGAAAGAAACACTCTGATTTCTTTTCCATATCACGATATGATAGGCTAACTGCCCTTCTAGCATTTTATGAACCAGACTTCCTTTTTTTTATTCTTTATTTTCTTTATTAAATGTATACAAAGAATCACAAACAGAGAATTGGCAATTATTGCATTTGGTGATCTGAAGGGTAAGCCTGCGAACCATTGCACTCACCTCCTGCCTGCAACCCCACTGCCCTTGCTCTCCGCTGTCATTTCCATTCGGCGGAAGGCTTAAAACCGCTTGGCCTTCGACCGACACTGCCACTGTCCTCTTTGTGCCAATGCCACTGCCCGCTCAAGCATGCAGCAGACCTCCTTAAGTGTGCGTGCATGCGTCTCTCAAAGATTTAAAGGAACTATGGTGGGAAAAGTCGCACGACCCCTGAGAATGATGTCAGGAGATCTAACCTATAAAGGCCTTTGCCAGCCTGCAGTACTTGCCTTGCCAACAGGTCAACCTGCTTCTAGTAGCGTGAGTTGCCTGCACCTTTGCCCTTGGTTCCTGAGTTTCTGTTCCAGTTCCAGCCTTTGTTTTCAGTTCAAGTTCCAGTCTTTATCTTCAGTTCCTGCCACCTTCTTTATCTTTGTCTTCAGCTCCAGTGACCTTTGTCTTGGTCTCCAGCTCTGTGGTCCTTGTCTTCTCATCTGTCTTTGTGGTTGCCTCTTCAGTTCTTCAGTGTGCTTCTCCTGCTTCTTCCGCTCCTCATCTACCTGCTCTACCTACCTGTTCTACCTGTTTCCTTCAGACAGAAATTTGATATTGACCTTGGCCTGATTCCTGACCAGTCTGACTGCCTCCTGCCATTGACCATAGCTTGCCACTAGATACACCTTACCTTCTCCTGTTCCAATCCTGCTGTGTCCACAGATTTTGCACCATGCAGAGGCCCCACCTAAGACCTGTTGGCCCCTGTACCCAAAGGCTTAACTTGAGGGGAACATAAGCTGGTAAACGCAAAGCTCCAGTTGGGCCTCTGCTTCATCTGAGTCCACCTGTTGATGGAGGGGACCTGCAGGGCTTCAACCTGCAGGTAGCACCAACTTCACCTTGGTCCAAGGATCCATACTCTCAATACCAATACAATAATATCCCCCATAATAACCCTCACAAATGGCAACAAGAAATTAGAAGAGAACAGAATCTGGGAAACAGAATTAAAGTTCCTTCAAATGACTTCTTCAGTAGAGAAATCTCATTCCCACATTCAAAGTTGCACCTTATTTTATAGATTTTGTGACAGACTAGCAATAAAAGGCTTCCAAACAGATAAATAAGATTCTTGGTTTTTTAATAGACTTCATTGCAATGGTACAGAATTCCAAAAATAAATTTTCTAACAACTTGGCTCTCTACAAAAAGATACAGGGAACCCCTAATATCCAACCATTTAAATATCAGATTTCCAAGTTGCACATCCTGAGAAATCCTTTTCAAAAAATGTAAGCCCAGATTTTAAAAGCTCTGAACGTGTAAAATCTGGGCTTTATGCGGTGGCTGAGTCTTGCTTGCGCCAAGCCAATTTTCGAAGGGGCCCAGCCATGCATGTAAAGCCCGTTACACGCACAAGTGCTGGGCTTCCTCAAAGGGGCAGGCCGAGGGGGCGTGTTCTGGGCGGGGGGGAAGGCCAGGACAGTGCCATTGTTCACTGTCCCAAAGACTCATGCACTGGCTGGAAGCTAAAGTAAGTTGCAAAATAAAGAAACATTGAAAAAAAACATTGAAAATAGGAGTGAAAAGTAAAAGGATTTAAGTGCATAAATTGATTTTACACATATAAATGGGCTTTTCAAAATTGTTTCTTTTACTTATGTTAACTCCTTTGAAAATTCACTCCATAGAGCTGATGGGTGAATTTTAAATCCCCCGCGAGCGTAAAATCCAGAGGTTACACGTGCGGCCGGGCCTTGTGCGTGCCACGTGCATTTTAGAAGGGGTCCGGCCACATGCATAACTCCCGTTACATGCAGAAGTGCCGGGCTGAAGGAAAGGGGCAGTCCGGGGAGTGGGGAGGGGTGGTCATCGGTACAGCGGCCATTTGCCACTGTAGTGGGGAAAGGACGGATGGCGCGCGCAAGTTGCTAATGCTCCAACGGAACAGTAAGCAACAAAATAAAAATAAAGACAGGTAGCGTAAAGGGTTTAGGGGGACTGTGAGGGAACTGGGATAGGCCCGTTCTTGTTGCCGCTCGCAAGTTATAAAATCGGCGCTTCCATGTGTGCACACCGGGAAGCAGGCACACATGGATGCGCGCGTGCACCTTTAAAAATATACTCCAGAATTTTCAAAAGGTTTTACATGTGTAAATGGACTTTACCCACATAAATGGGCTTTTGGAAATTGCTATGATATATGCTACTTTTATGTACATAACATTTTGGAAAATTCAGTCCTATTTTCAACATTTTACCGATAATGAATATAAAACACAATTTTCATTTTTTGAAGCCAAATTTAGTTAATTTGAAATCCCAGTTTCCATTTTAGTTTCAAATCAATGTGCATGCCTAGTATCTACTTTGCCTTTTAGAATGGGTGCAATGTCTACAGCAGTCTTTGAAGCTATTCAGATATTTAAACATTTCCCTTTTATAATCATTCTACACCATTTGGGATTTGGAAAACAAAACGGCATCAAAATGTTAAATTGATCAGATATCTAATGTACAAGCAGGGGTTACTGTGAGGATGACAGTTGGCTATTTTTTCTCTCCATTGAGGAATGTACATGAAGTAAACCCTTCAAAATTATAGTAGTGGATTTTTAGCTTAGAAATCAGAACAATCTACCTGTAAGGAATTGGAACACATCAGGGAGGTGGTAGAATCTCAATTATTGGAGAATAAGAACAAGTTTAGACAAACATTTGCCTGTGATAATCAGTACAGTGAATTTGGCCTAGAGGCAAAAAACTGGAGATTCAAAGACCCCTTTAATGAAAGAATTACATATTAAAAAAAACAAAACCAACTGAAAACTGAGTATTATATAATTGCAAAAATAAAGAGAACAGGGCACATTTTATTTATTACACTTTAAAAATTGAACGAAGACAAAGGAGACCAGGCTAAAACAAGGGTAAAAAAACCAGAACATTCTTTTCAGTCATACAAATGAGTATGTACAACTGTTAAATTAGAAGGAAACATTTGACACAAAGAATCACATACAAATTAAAAGCATTAAGTAAAATAATTACAAATATTTTCTCAGAACTTACTGTAAACCTTGACAAGTCCACTGCTGCTTTCAGTGTTTGAGACTGGTGTCTAATCATGAAACTATTTCTATAGCAAGTTTGTAACAGCATGTGTCAAGATTTGTTTGTGTGCTTCATTTTTGCCATTTGTTAGCAGGTATTTATTTATGGACTATGTTTTTATTATTTCCACAATTCATCTTTCCTGTGACGTGAGTGGCCATTATGTTTCAGAACATATTTTGTCAGAAAATGGGTTTATTTGGTTCTGAAACACATGGGGGTCTTATTTTCAAGCATTTTGCTGTAGTCACCACGTGACAGAAACTCTTTGAAAATGAGTTTCCCTGGTGTGCTTGAGCTGAACTACTGTGGTAAACAAAATCTGGAGGAAGGGCATGTTTGATGTTTTATGTAACAGATAACTACTGGGCATAACCTGTTAGAAAGTCATTTTGTTTTACTGAACAAAACTATATTTTGATATGAATTACTATAAAATGATTGCATTTACCATTTTATAGATAAGCAGACCTTTCACTATAGCACTTGCATTTGGTGCCATGAGAGATGATAAAAACTATAAGCAACTTGCAAGATGACTGCACTCTGAAGCTGGCATATGCTGATGGATCAATAATTGACATTGGCAGAGCTCTGTTCAAAGAAAGTTTATAGGAAGAAATAAATTACAGTGGATCACTATGGAAACTAAAAAAGCAATATAGCCTTATTCTCAAAAGTATTTCTTTTATTGGCCGTTTATGAAAAACCTCTTAAAAATAGAGCTTGCTGCATATAAATACTAAAGTCAGAACTAAGAGATTCAAAGCATCTCCCTTAACCATGGTGATTGACACGGAGTTCTCTTCATGTTGGAAAATAAGTGTGCAGAGTTATTTATTTAAGACAAATGTCATGAAGGCCACATATAAAATTATATTCTTGACAATGGCTGGCAAGAGAAAGTAATAGAGTTGTAAGCTAAAGCTACTAATGTAAAGGAAGAAAAACAGAACAAAAATATATAAAATGACTGAGACTGCTCGTCAGAAGAGATGGGAGAAAGATAAACTAGTTTGCTGCTAAAGATAATTTTGCAAAACCCTTAGATGGTTCCTCTCAGTTGGTGCCAAAGGAAATGTGGGCTAAGTTTTTAATAGGGAATCTAGCTGCAAAGTTCTGCAAGTACTTCTTCATTCTGCAAGCTGGTTTAAGCCATTTGACTTCTGGGTTGTTGTCAATTAAATGTACATGCATAACTTTACATGTTTCAAAATGATGGCATTAAGTAAAAATAAAAACATAATAGAAATAATAATTTCATGCTGAAAAATTTGTTTTAAATTTCTAATAAACTAACAGAGGATGGTGTACCTAATATTGGAACTTTTGGCAAGTATGTTGAAGTCAAAAGTAAGAGAGAGAATTCCTCATCGATACCTGAAGCGCGCACATGTACGCCCAATAGGGGGTGCACAGTTATGCACCTTGCGCACGCCGAGCCATACTGCCTTCCCCCCTTCCCTCCCAGGCCGCTCCGAGCCACACTTCCCTTCCCCTAACCTGACCTTCCCACCCCTTCCCCTAACCTTTCCTCCCCCTAGCCCTACTCTAACCCCCCAAAAAAACTTTTTATTTACCTTTTGCACCTGCCTCCGGGCCGGCCCGGTGCGTGTAAGGCCGGTTACGCGTGTAACCTTTTTAAAATCCGTCCCAATATGTTTCTATGCATGCAAATGAGTCTGATAGAAAAATATTCATGTATTTGTTCTACAGGAAACTTTACAAAAAATTCAAGTGTTTGTAAAATCAGGCTTGTGAAGCAAATTTTAAACAGGGCAAAAGTCTCACTGAAGCAACCATCACCATTTTTAAATTGGCTGATGGATCATGAGATAGAGAGGGGGTGCTTGCAGATCCGTTGTACCATCAGGGATTTCAAGGTGCAAAATCAGAGAGAGTCAGGTGGATGGGGGGGTTCAGAGGCCTGAGGAGGATTGGGGGCAACAAATTTCAAAGAGGGTGGGTTTGGGAGGAGGATGGGACCTGGTGCTGACTTTTTAAAATTGTATTTCTGCTTTTGACTACTTTGTCTGCCTGAAAGTATGGAGGGAGTTTGGCTAGGGAGTCTGGATAGTCCTCCAAGTGCTTTACCTTGATTGGGGAGGGAGTCAGTGTGCAGGCCTCTAGGGCATATTAAGAGATAGTGGTTTTGAGCTGTGGAGCTGCTAGTCATATGGTGTCTGGGATAAAAAAAACTGACACAGCCTATGAGGGAGTAAAAGAAAACCTCAACTCAAGCTAATGATGAGAAAACCTTGATCCCATGTGTATTCTGAACATTTCATACCAGACTGTCAGTAAAGCAAAAAAAATATGAAGAGATCAGATAAGGATACCCCTGACGCAGAATTAATGATTCGAAACACATGTGTCGGTGAATATCAATGGAAGTACAGCTTCTTTAAGAATGAAGCCCCTGCACAAGGGCACTTTTTTGATAAGAAAAGTGACTTTTAAAAAATTTATTAAAGACATTTTTACTTGTATTTAAAAAAAATTGAAAAAAGAATTAGATTGTGGACTGATGATTAAATATAAGGCAATGAAGGTTTTGATACCTGTAGTGCTTATTATGATGGTTCTTTTTTTCTAAGAACAATAATTTTGTGACTTTACTCATATAAATAATTGGTAATCTTGTGTAAATTACTACCTCTTAGTAAATAAACCCCTTAGTTTGAACCTGAGACAATGGAAAGACTTGCCCAATGCATATCAATGGAAGCTGTGAGATTCAAACCCTGACTGTACTGGATTTTAGTCAGCTGTGCTAACTACTGAGATACCTCTTACATCTGGCAGAGTATGAAAACTGAACTAGACATGAAAAAGAGGCACGAGACAACTGGGAAAGCATCAGAATAGTGGCTTATGAGTTTTCATAGCACCATCGTATCAGTTGTGGCAGATTTCAATTTCAATCAAGCTACATAATTAAAGAAAAAAAAGGAAGCTACTAAGCAAAAAAAAGGCTAAAGCAAATATATAAAAAATAAAATACCTTAAAGAAAAAAAACACCTCTAGAAAGGGGTAACTGAGTGAGAAAAAAGTTAAAATAATTGCAATAATGGTTTACAGAAGAACGAGGACAGTTCCTCCACTGTAGGCCTGCAAGCATGAAGCCAGTTTTAAAAATGAACATGAAAATATCAGTTCTTTAAAAAGGTAATTAAATAACAATGAAAAGCCCTGACCACTTGCTCCCATTAAAAGCTTGAGATTGATGCTTGGCTTCCCTGTCCATCCCACTGCCTTAGCACCCTAGCCTTACTCCATAGCTGGGGGGGTGTCTTCTGAGGCACTTGCTCCTTCTCCGTCATCAATATTTTTCAAAATGGTGCTGGCTGACTGGCAAACCCCATGCACCCCTTTGTTACATGAGGGGTAAGACAGAAAGAATTATAGCATCAACACGCCAAGGCACAGAGCAGAGTGAGGCAGTAAGAGGACGGGCTTCAGCATAACAAGACAATGAACTAAAAGAGAGGCAGGGTAAGAGGAGCAGGCCAGGCAGCAAAGTGAACCAAAAGCACAGCCAGGAACTGAACCAGAAAAGAGTCAGGGAATGAGGAAAACATTGGGTGATGGGCAGCAGCAAGGCTCCAAGATTGCAAGGCATACAGAGAGGGGCAGAAGAAGTTTTAAAATGCTTGGTTTTTTTGGTTTTTTGGTTTGTTTTTTTTTGGGGGGGGGCAAACCAGCAGGCAGGAAGTGCAAGCTAGGAAGTAGCAGTAAGAGTGGCAACCGTCAAAAATAAACTATGGAGGATATACATTATTTTCTGAGTTTAATAACTTGTATATTAGTTCTCTAACTTTAGAGGTACAAAAATTGTCATCTGTTGCTCATTAAATTCCTTTTCTTTCCTTTTCATCACCTGAAAACATGCCATTCTAAACTTAATGGTAACTATATACAGGGAATGCAATCGTAAACTTAATCTCAAAATCTTGAATTCCTATTACCCCAAATTAATCTCCAGGCTAATTATTTAGAAATGTAATGTACAAATGGGCTAACATTTAGTGGACCTGTTCTATATCCATGCACAAATCAATTATAGGCTATGTGACCACACCCTTTCCAGTAACTCTATCAGCTCCGGGCTATCATTTAAAAATAGGAATTCTCCCAAAATTTATTAACAAAGCTCACTACCTAAAACTGTTACTCTAAAGTTGCTACCCTCACCTAAGATGTATATCACCAGAAGTTTAGAAGCTTTAGAAGTCTGGCCAAACTTGTTTTCTGAGGGAGTCAACCTGTAGATATCTTATGCCGAGTTATAAGAAGAAACCTCCTTATTGACAAACTGTGGCAACATAGTGGAGGAGTGATGAAACAGGGATAAAGAATAGTGACAGATTTAGGTTTCTCTCCCACCCCCACCCCCCCCCCCCCCCCCCACACACACACACACATGCACTTTTGCTGCTGTTGTCATCTTTCTCCTCCCCTTCCCAGAAGGTCAGATATGTGAGAGTATATAGTCTAAGATAGTGGTCCCCAACCCTGTTCTGGGGGCCCACCAGCCAGTGGGGTTTTCAGGATATCCACAATGAATATTCATGAGAGAAAATTTGCATGTTAAGGAGGCAGTGCATGCAAATTTTCTCTCACGCCTCCCGCTCCAATTGCGGAGGTGTTGACTTCAACGATGAATGGATGTCTTGGGTCTGGATGCTGAAGACAAGGGCCGGAACAGAAGACTTCTTTTAACGTCTGAAAGGCGGCTTGTGCTTTGGGTTTCCACACACAAGTGTTAGCCCCTTTTTTGGTCATGGCGGTGAGTGGAGCAGCTAGGATAAAATAATTAGCAATGAAGCCCTGGTAATAATTAGTGAAACCAAGGAAATGTTGTTAAGCCCGTAGGCCTACTGGCTGGGGCCAGTCTTGGATCACTTGGACTTTCTCTGGATCCATGGAGAAACCTCGATCGGATATGATGTACCCTAGGAAGGGTAAGTGATTTCACTCGAAGAGGCATTTTTCTAACTTGGCATATAGATGATTTTCTCTTAGACGGAGGACAATTCAAACATGATCTCGATGAGATTTGAGGTCCTTGGAAAAGATCAAGATGTCATCAAGATATACGATTACAAATGAGTACAAGAGGTCTCGGAGGATTTCGTTCATAAGGTTTTGAAAAACCACTGGGGCATTGCATAGCCCAAAGGGCATCACTGTATATTCATAGTGACATTCCCTCATATTGAATACGGTTTTCCAAATATCTTTGGGTTCGATGCATACCAGATTGTATGCACCCCTCAGATCCAACTTAGGGAAGATCCATGCCCCTTGAAGGCAGTCAAACAGCTCACTGATAAGGGGCAGAGGGTTACAGTCTTTGCGGGTTATGACGTTGAGCCCTCTGTAATCAATACAAGGGTGTAGACTGCCGTCCTTCTTCTTAATGAAGAAAAAGCCTGCTCCAGCGGGAGAATCAGAGGGATGAATGAATCCTTTTTTTAGGTTCTCTTTGATATACTCAGACATGGCTAGGGTTTCTGGGTGAGACAATGGGTAAGTTCTGCCCTTGGGAGGCTTCGTGCCTGGCAGAAGCTCTATGGAGCAATTGAATTTGCATAACGGAGTGTTGCATCCATCGCTGCTCGATGCCCTCTCTCCACCCTCTTTAGCTCTGTGGCGACTCCCTGGGTCTCATGGATGGCTAGCTGCTGCGGTGTCTTCTTGCCGTCTCCATCCAGCGTACCTGGACCGGCACAACGCTGTGGATCCGCCATGTTGCCTGATGACGTAGGGCGCGCACGTGCGTGCGTTTCCATTGATGTACCAGCAAGTGTGCGAACCTCGGGGGCATCCCCGAAATGATGTCATCTGCTTCCAACATAAAAGGTCTCAGTATTCGCTAATGAATTGAGTTAGCAAGGACTCGCTTTGGCTGTCCAAGCTACTCTGCAAGGAGAAAGTCTTCGCTTCAAGCGGGGATTCATCCAAGCTACTCTGCCTCCTCAGACTTACCAGGGGTACCCGCTCCTCGGGGGCCTCACTCTCTTTTCTTTCTTTCAGATTGCAGATAGGAACCGGTACTCGCTCCTCGAGGGCCCATGTTCCTGAATACTCTGAAGATTCTCTACTGCCTGGAAGCTATCGCAGATACAGACATTTGTGAGTTACCATCGCTCTCTCAGAGCTTTCCCTGGAATCAGGTACTCACTTGAGGGCCTAACCCTTTCCAGCTACTGAGCTTCCTCAAGACCTTATGTGAGTTTTGTCATCTAGTTCTGGCTATGAATACAGCATACCTTGTCTACTCACTGTCTATAATTTCTCTACAGCTCAGCTACCCTGGGATTGCGGTTCCAGTACCTGAGGGACTTCAGCCCTGCCGAGCATATCAGCTCACTAGTGCCACCTCTGGTGGTTCTACTAACCTGTCTAATAAAATAACTATCTGTGTCTGTCTCCATATCCAAGCCTAGCCGGTGGTCCCTCTCAGGATATCCTCCTGGGGGCACAGTCATCTGCCATCGGCCCAAGGACTCACCTATCTACATTCCTCTACAGCTGAGTGCCTCTCCAAGCACTCCACAGGTAACAGATTGCTACTCTTTCTCCATCAGGAGTCTTCAACAACAGATTCATTACAGATTGCTAGCTCCGCAGTCTAAACTCTAACAGATTGTTATCTACACCCTCTACAGGAGCTGAGCATATCAGATTGTTAACGCCTCCTTCCTCAGGAGCAGTTCCATACAGATTGCTAACTCTGCCCATGGAGCATAACAGTTTGCTAACTCCTCCTTCACAGGAGATGTATTCATCACAGGAGTATCCAGCAACAGATCTACAACAGATTTACAACATATTGCTAACTCCTCCTCTAACAGATACTATCTAATCAGATACTGTCCTCATAAACCAACTCCCATCCTCCCTCTATGACATCTTCCCCATCCACCGACCTAAAAAAAGAGGAGGAGGACTCCTCCTAGCAGCCAAGAAACAACTTAACCTTAAACCCATCAGCATAGCAGCCCCGTCTAAACTTGAAATAGGTCTCTTTAATGCAGCTACCCTGCAAATATGTATAGTATATGCCCCCCCTACCGTCCTTGAGTCCAACCCCTCCCCCCTAATTGAATTTTTTATAGAATGGATAAAAACAGATACCCCTTCCATCATCCTTGGAGATTTTAATCTCCACGTTGACTCACTCCCCCCCACTGCATCATGCGAAACTTTCATTCAATCGCTCCTTGCCATAGGCTTCCGACAAATTATAGCATCTCCAACTCATAAAGCTGGTCATACGTTGGACCTAATGTTTATTAACTCCAGCTTCCAGACCACCAACTCATCCACCTGCACCCCGGTGCCCTGGTCCGACCACTACCTCATTGAAAGCCGTCTCGCCATGAAGAAACCCCTCCCAACTAACCATCCTGCTCACACCACCATCATATCCAGAAAAACCTGCCCCAGCGACAAATTAACAGACGCACTAGCCTCTTCCCTACCAAGACTTATCTGCTCAGACCCAGACACAGTCTTAACATCCTGGCATAGCCTCACAGAAGACATTGCCAACATACTATGCCCAATCACAGAACGTATCTTAAATACCGCAGCGAAACCCTCTAAGCCATGGTACACCCAAGAGCTAAAAACCCTAAAATGCAATCTCAGACAAAAAGAGAGAAAATGGCGCAAGGACCCAACCCCGCAACTTTCCTCCAGCTACAAAACAGCCCTACACTCATATAGACTGTCTACCCTTAAACATAAGCGAGACTTCTATGGTAAAAAAATTCACGACTATAGCTTCAACCCCAAAGTTCTTTTCTCCTATGTCGCTAGCCTTACCACACCGATCCCTCCTACCATTCCAGATTCCGAGGCTATGGCTAAATGTGAAGAACTCGCCAACTACTTCCAAAGCAAAATCGCCAACCTGCTCTCCAGATTTTCCCCCACCAACCCCCCTCCCCCCACTAACCCACTTTCAATCCCCTCCCCATCCCAACCCTCAATGGCCACAATTGACCTCACCTCCTCTAAAGAAATTACAGGCCTCCTGCGAAAACTTAAGCCAGCCTCTCACCCCAGCGACACCATCCCCACCAAAGCCCTTATAGCCATCCCCAACAGCATATCCAGCACCATAGCAGATATTATCAACTGCTCCATCACCCATGGGATAGTCCCAGATTCCCTCAAACACGCTGTTGTCAAACCCCTCCTCAAAAAACCCTCCCTAGACCCAAAAGAACCTTCCAACTTCCGCCCCATTTCCAACCTTCCTTTTATCTCCAAACTTATGGAAAAGGTGGTCAATTCACAACTCATGGACTACCTAGAAAACCATGATATCCTCCATGTTTCCCAATTTGGATTCAGGAAACACTTTAATACCGAATCCTTACTGCTCTCCCTTACTGACTATCTTCTCAGAGGACTGGGACAAGGTCACAGTTACCTCCTCGCCCTTCTCGATATCTCAGCGGCCTTTGACACCATCAGCCACCACCACCTCCTGACATGGCTAGAAAGCATCGGCATCTCAGGAATAGCTCTAGCCTGGTTCAAATCCTACCTCTCTAACAGAAAGTTCTCTGTTAAAATCGGAAACAACCTAACTGCCTCATACCCCCTACAACAAGGAGTCCCACAAGGCTCATCACTTTCATCTACCCTCTTCAATATTTACCTCATCCCTCTCTGCCATCTCCTCTCCGACCTTAAACTCAAATTCTATCTCTATGCTGATGATGTACAGATCATCATTCCCATTCACAACTCTATATCTGATGCCCTGGAGCACTGGGAAAAGTGCCTTGCAGCTATCAACACACTCCTCACCAACCTTCAGCTTGCACTCAACACGAACAAAACGGAACTCCTCCACATCTCCTCGCATCCCCCCGACCTCCTGCCTAACGACCCTAAACTCAACCTCCTCACAGCCCAACCTTCTGTTAGGGACCTCGGAGTACTTCTTGATCCCAATCTTAGTATGAAACCTCACATCAATTCCATCCTAAAAACTGGCTTCTTCAAACTCAATGTACTAAAGAAACTCAGACCCCTGCTCTACACCCATGACCTCCGTACAGTGATTCAAGCCACTCTCACCTCCAAACTAGATTACTGTAATGCTCTCCTCTTAGGGCTCCCACTGTCTTCGATAAAACCCCTTCAACTACTGCAAAATGCTACAGCAAGACTCATTACCAACGCACGCAAACACGACCATATTACCCCCATCCTCAAGGACTTACATTGGCTCCCCATCCTGTCCCGTATACATTACAAAACCTTGACCATAATACACAAGTCCATCCACTCCCACAATTCCAACTGGCTCGACCTCCCTTTCACTGCCCCCCAGTCCACCCGAGCCACCAGATCTACCAACAAAGGCACCCTACATGTCCAATCCCTGAAAATGGCTCATCTCTCCTCTACCCGCGACCGTGCTATCTCTATTGCCGGTCCGGCTCTATGGAACTCCCTACCTGACCACATGCGCATTGAACCGTGTGCAATTAAATTCAAAAAGAAACTAAAAACACTTCTGTTCAACCATGCTTACCCAGAATAACTCTTCCATCTCCCCTCGTAGTCCCCCCCCTCCAGGGGACTGCCCTCTCCTTATATTAAGGAGACTACCATTGTAAATTATAAATTGTATTCTCTGGTTATGACTTTCTTGTTTTATCTATCCTTCCTACTGCCTATTTATTTTACCCCCCCCACCCAGTTACATTCTCCTTGTTGAAATGTATTTTCCAAGCTTTAAGTTATTATGTGAACCGGTATGATGTACCCACTAATGCCGGTATATAAAAGTTTCTAAATAAATAAATAATAAATAAATAACAGGAGTATCCAGCAACAGATCTACAACAGATTTATAACACGGAGGCAAGGTATCCACCTTCTGCTTTGAGAAGACGTCTTCGAACTCAATATGTTGAATAGGCAAACCAGATAGAGTGGTATACCTCATGGCAGAGACTGCTGGGGATACTTGGCGTAGGTATGTCTTCTGGTATTTGGAACACCACTGCTCCAACTGCAGGGAATGCCAATCGAACTGGGATTCGTGGATCTGGAGTCAAGGCAGCCCCAGGATGACTGGATGTGTGGAACGTTTTAACACATGAAAGGACACTTCCTCCTCGTGGAGAGTGCCCATGGTAAGACGGACAGCCACTGTTCGATGGGTGATGAGCCCTGGAAGATGTTCTCCTTGAATGGAGGTGATGCGGAGGCTCACATCTAATGGCTGAAGAGGAATGTTCAGAAGCTTGACTATGTCATCCTTGATGAAGCTGCCACTTGCTTCTGTATCGACCAGAGCAATGTTGGTGAAGGAGTGGGCCTGGATGCCCAGAGAGACTGGAAGCAGGAGTTGGGGGCCAGTGACGGTAGCGCCTAAGCTCAGGACCCACGCTGGGCTCAGGCATTGCAGTTTTACGGACAGGCCTCACACAATTGCCGAAGATGTCCGGAAGTGCCACAGTAAAGGCAAAGACCCTCCTTCCTCTGACAGAAACGTTCAGTCGGAGTCAATCACCCATGGTTCACCTCCATAGGTTCCACCACGGAAGGAAATGGTGCTGGAATCTTGGCTGGAGGACTCTGGACATGCGTGGGATGCAGTGTAGGAGAGCAGGAAGCCTTTACTTCTAGGCGCCTTTGCCGGAGACGATGGTCGATGTTCCCGGTGAGGGAAATCAAGTCCTCTAGAGACGTGGGAGTCTCACGAATGGAGAGTTCATCTTTGAGAGCACTGGAGAGTCCATCTATTAAGATGGCTTGCAGACAATCATCTTGCCACCCGAGCTCATTAGCCAGGGTCCTAAACTCCACTGTATACTCAGAGAGGGTCCGAGACCCTTGACGGAGATGGAGTAGGCTGTGGCTGGCTACAGCTTGGCAGCCTGGGTCTCCGAAGGTCTGCTTGAAGAGAGCAATAAACTCAGGTAGCTTGGACAGCATAGGATCAGAGCATACCCATAAGGGAGAGGCCCATGCCAGAGCCTTCCCTTCCAGGCGGGAAAGGATGAAGGTCACTTTGGTTGATTTCTTCTGGAACAAGGATGGTTGCAGTGCAAATTGCATGAATCACTGATTAAGAATGACAAGAACATGGGGCCCCATTGTATTGGGGAGGTGCAATTAGCGCCAACAATACTTTGGGTAGCATAGAGGCTGATAGGCCCACGGGATTGGCCAGAACTGTATCTCGCAGCTGTGGATGAAGCTCTTCCACTGAAAAGGCTAGCAATTCCAAAGTCCTGCGATGTTCTTGGACTGTGGTGGCCAAACCCGGTAGGGTCTTGGAGGCGGGAGACTCCGCCGAGTCATTGGCCTTGGCAACCTGTTGCGCTTGGAGATGGACCCTTGTCCTGGAGCAGTGGAGAACGGCTCCCTGGTAGGAACCAGGAAGCACCTGCCCCAGGGGGGCAGAGCACAGGAGACAGAGGCTAGGATGAGCTTCACCACTAGAAGCCCGAGGACCCACTGGGTGGAGCCCGTAGGGACCTGGGCCACTTGGACTTAGGTGGGCCTCGCAGGGTCTCCCGGAGACGAGGTAGAGAGGTGTGCCCACGATCAGCAAGGAAGCATGGTTGGACTTCATGCTGATGGCCTGGAGAGGCAAGGAAAGCCCAAACCGCCTAGGTGATGACAAGGCAAGGGACAGAGCCAGAATCAGGAGACGTGGTCAATGGCAGCAGAGGTCAGAATCCAAGGATCAGTCCGAGGAATACTCAATGAGGCAGAGGTCAGACGAGGTCACAAGGCAGGCAGAGGTCAGGATGCAAGCAGCGGACAGGAAGGTCAAGGAGCAGGCCGAGGTCAGTACCAGAGGGACAGTCCGAGGGTACTACCTGGGAGGACGGACAGACAGATGCAGGAACAGAAGGACGCTGGAACAAGACTGGAACAAGGCTGGAACAAGACAGTGAACGCAGAGGCAAACTAGTACACTAACAGTGCTGACCCAATTGCCAAGGCAAGGAAGTGCAGGCAGGGACTTCCTTATATTGTTCCATCAATCAGGGCATGCCACGGAGCTAAGACCTGCGCCTAGCCCTACATGAGGCCGGGCGGTCTGCGCGCGCACGCGTAGGGTCACCACTGGAGATGCCAAACTCCGGCGTGAGGCCTGGTGCACAGCAGAAGGCCCAGCGACCGCCGCCACAGGACGCCAAGGCCTAGAGGAGCTCGTGGCTGCCGCTGGAGAGGCCGACCTGCGACCTGCAGAGGAGTTAGCGAGGTGGGCAGGCCCATGCGCGGGCCAGGCGCTGACTGGGTACGTAATATATAGGAATTAAGGACAATTGATTACATAGTCATCCCTGATCAGTAACTTTATCGAAGCATGGCCATGTTTGGTGTATTGGATCCATTGCTTTTAAAATCATGTAGTTGTGTTCTTAAGTATTAAAAATGATATTATTGTACAATTAAAAATGTCTTGATTTATATATTTTTTTTTATTTTATGTATTTTGATTATATCTATTTTAAATTATTTCTTTATTTTATAGCCTCTCTGGTTGATTTTAAAAGCCCTTCATGCGCCAAATCTGGGAGATACGCATACGCATGCATCTCAGCCTGGAGTGTACTGTGCAGATTTTAAAACCAGCGTGGGTACATGCATATCTCCCGGTACGCACATACAATTTTTTCTCACCAAAAGGGGAGGGGAGGGACATGGATGTGGTCTGGGCAGAGCATGGCATCCATGAGTGGGCCGAGTCTGGAGCATGAATCCAGTACATAAGTATTTATACGCACAAGCATGCCAACGTCCCCACCACATAACTTTTCTTCTGCTATGGATGGCATGTAATCATATAACAAAAAAAATAAGCTAGTTAGCCGTATTTTAAGGGTCGGGGATAATAGGGTAAAAGGGAAGCAAGTTAGCTAGGGGGTTTAGGAAGTTCTTTCCTTTATTGGGGAGAACTGGGGAAAAGGCCAATTGCGTCGCAATGTGTACCTACTAAAATTTGCCCCACTTATGCGCTCAAGATGGCACTCGCGCACACATGCGCGCATCAATATAAAATTGTGCATGCATGTACATGTGGATAGCCAGTTTTATAACATGCATGCATATATGCACATATACATGCATATGTTATAAAATCGGCACAATCATGTGCACGTGCTGGCAATGCACACGTATGTGTGCTCGTGTGTGGGTCTTAAATTTTACTTCTCAATGAATAAACAGCTGATCTATTGGACTCCCAATAAACCTTTAAAGAATGATTATACAAAAATTATATAAACCAGGAGAGTACAGTATCTGCAATACTAAAACATTTCAATTAATATACTAGCAAAGTATGGCTGACAGAGTTAAAAGCAGCTGACAGATCTATCATAATAATAAGAGAGTCAAGCCCTTTATCTGTTTGTAACTGAATATTATTAACCATGCTTAACAAAGCAGTCTCTCTTCCATGCCCTTTACAAAACCCAATTTTCTGGGGATGGAATGCTTAAATCTTATGCAAATGATCCTTAATCTGGGAAAAGACCACATTTTCTTTCATACTAGATAAAAAAGCTAAGTTGAAAGCCAGAAAATAATTTCACATCTCTTTTGTCAAGGTCAATCTTTTTTAAAACTGTACAAACCAATGCTTGTTTAAAGAAAACCAGGTAGTCTACCAGATTACAAACTCAAACTGGACAATTAACATAGATGTAGCAGAAGACCTAACACATTATTTTTATCAGTTAGACAGAAGGGGATCAGAATGATTGCTTATTTCAGAGGTTCCAAAACCTGACCTTGGGGACCCCCAGTTAGTCATGTTTTCAGTATATCCACAATGAATAGGTATGAGATTTTATATATTTATTTTAAAAACATTGTATTTTTTTAATCCACAGATCTCAGTGAATAACAAAGCTTGCATGTATAATAAAATACAGCAGTACATTAAAAACAAATAAAACAATGTACAATTATAGTAAAATAACACCAGATGGAAAATGCCATGAAGGCTCATAGATGTTCACTGTAGACATATTAAACACCTGACTGGCTGAGGTCCTTCAGGACAGGTTTGGAAACCACTGCCCTACTCAATTCTTTGATCTCAAAACTTTAGTCAAAGCCCCCTGTGAAATTTCCAAACATTGCACCTAGTCTCCACTCAGCATAGTAGCATCCAGCCCTCCCTCCTTATCAACTCCTTGCAAATCCACATTAGAAGAATGACAAAAGACAGGTTTTATTTTTTTTATTTATATGTTTCATTATCTTTATTCATTTATAATAAATAAATAAATAAATAGTATTGATTACAAAAGGAAAAACAAAAAAAAAAACCCCAACATTAAATCATTATATATTTTATAATTCCAATCTAGCTCACCTCATGGGGGAAACAAACCCTATCTAGATGTTGCTCAAACCAATAAGGAGCTAGTACATATTTAATATACCCAATAACAACTAACCTTCAACCCTATCTTTAACAAAGGTCAACAAAAATAAAGCTAATTTTTTTTATATGTTAACAAACATTTGCATGGATATTTGAGGAAAAAAGTAGCTGCCATTGCTACAACCTTCTGTTTTACTTGCAAAATCTGCTTTCTACGTACTTATGTAATATGGGATACATCAGGAAATACATACAACTGTTGTCCACAGAACAATCTGGTTTTTAATTGACAAAATTTCTAAAATTTCAGATCTCTGTCCTATTCTGAAACAAATGTAACCAGGAGGTTGCTGTTAAGGAAATGTCATCAAATGAAGATTCAGGAAATGTGGATTGGGAGGGACTTAGCCCTTGGGCAGAGTCCAACTCTCTTTCACAAGAAACTGCAGTCCTTCTCTTTTTAGGGAGATAATAGATCTTAGATAGATCAGGACATTTATATATGTGATAAGCAAGATATCTGCAATATATTTTTAAAATAATTCCAGGGTGGACATCAATCTGGTCACCAGTAAAATTCAAGAGACACAATTTCTTCTCACTTTATTAAAATTTTC
Source organism: Rhinatrema bivittatum (assembly GCF_901001135.1). NCBI lineage: Eukaryota > Metazoa > Chordata > Amphibia > Gymnophiona > Rhinatrematidae > Rhinatrema > Rhinatrema bivittatum. The sequence goes on from NC_042616.1 coordinate 695,430,332, forward strand.
CATCTTCTCAATCTGACCATTTAACAGCAAACTATCTTTAACATGTACAGTTTTCACTGCTTGCAAGACAGACATTTGAGATTTCAATTTTAACCTAGAATTGTCCATAGAACTGAGCCAGTGGTTTTGCTCCTTGATTTTTGTTCTAGTATCCACAATTAACTGAGTCAGTTGTACCATAGCAATTAAAGTCCGATCTAATTTGGATACCACTGTAAACACCCTTAGGAACCAAACTATCTCAAGCATTGTCACGTGGGTAGCCAGATGGTAAGGCTATTGGGGTTTCTACTTTTAAAGATGGTATGGAGATAGTTTGCACACCCAGTGTATCTGCATCAGAAAATAAATCAAAATAGAAAAATTATTTCAGAGGCACTTTTATAATTAAATTAAAGGATTTATTTTGCTGGCAAATGGATAATTTTTTAGGTGCTTAACCTCTAGAAACAAGTATAATTATTGAAAAAACAACCTTTCAATATGGGGTCGATTTAAAAAAACAAAACACATGGGTGTCCTTGTGTGCATGGTTCCCGGCGCACGCACATGGAAGTGGCTATTTTATAACACGCACGTGTCAGCGTGTGCATTATAAAATACAATATCCATGTGCACATGCGCACCCGATTTTATATTCAGTGCGCAAATATGCGGGTAGATGTCTCTCATGTGTGCAATGGGAGGGGATCTAAAAAAAATGCATGCTGTGACACAGGTAGGCCTTCTCCAGTTCCCTCCCAGTCTGCTCCAATTAAGGAGCAGACTGGGAGGGAACTGGCCTGCTCCCTGCCCCACCCCTCCCCACCCAGACCTCACCCTTGGCCTGCCCCTTCGGAAAGGCATGGCACTTCAGCGAGTAACAGGGGTTACGCTCATGGCTGGCCCCTTCTGAAAATGTGTGTTGCGCACGGAAGGCCCAGCCACACATGTAACCTGATAGGAAAGTGGACCCTGAGCTGAAGTGAGGTTGTTGCTACCCCCAGGGGTAGGCCCCTGGAGGTCCTCATCGTCGGCGAGGTGGAACAGGAGGAAAGGCCGAACAGGAGTTTCACCTATAACAACCCTTGTTCCCCACAGGTTGAGCCCTTGGGTACTGGGGCTGGCAGGACTTAGGTGCAGGCCTTCCCAGCAATGCCAGCAGGCGAGTAGATGAAGCAAAGGTGAGGTCCAATAGAGGAGGCCGGCATCGGACAGACAGCGTAAGGCCACAGGCGAGGAGCCGGATACCAGGCAAGGAGTCAGGGCAGGCAGAGTTCAAGCATAGTTGAGTACCGGGCAAGGATTCAGAACCGAGAGAACAATTCAGGGAACGAGGAGAAGGCAGGAACCGGACACAGGAACAGGAGCAAGGGCAGTGGAGCTGTGGAGCTGAGGATCTGGAGCAAGGCAAGGCGAAGGCAGGAACACAGAAACGCAGACAACTCGTACTATACCGGAGAGCAGGACCCGTTGCTGAGGCGAATCAAGAGTGGAGAGGCAGGGTTTAAATACCCTGTTAGGCTGAGATCATCAATCCGGGCTGCGGGGAACTTTCCCGCTGCTGGCCCTTTAAATCCTGCGCTTCAGCGCATGCACGTGTTAAGGCTACAACCATGAGGAGCAGGAGTCGGCGGCATCCCGGACGCCGCCGGAGAGGCCGTGAGCAGCGTCTGAGGCCGGGAGCGGTGGCTGAGTTGAGCCTCCAGCTGATGCAGGTGAGGGGGGCCGGTCACAGGCTGGTGCGGCCAGGATTCCTAACAGTACCTTATTCATTCCATTTTTTTGCATTTATTAAAAAGGAATATACATCTTTAGAAATGAACTCCTGAAGCATTGATCATCAAACCTGGCCCTACTTTGGATAACAAGTGTGGATGTATTACTTTGTGGGATTCTGCAGGATAGACCGGAAAATGAAGAACATCCCTCTCCAGCAGCTTCTCTCATTTGGACTTGAACAATTTTTCAATCATCTTCAACCAATGCTCCAGATTGTAAGACTCATGTGAAGGGACAGCTGGAAACAGTGAGAGGTAAACTGCTAAGTGAGAGGAACAAACTGATAGTGTGCATGTGGCAAAGTACTATGAGAGATCAGTCAGCATCATTTTTAAAAGTACCAGCTGAGCGGTGAGAGTGCAGCACAGCAATCCTGGCACGGAGAATGGGGCTCCTTTTGATGGTAACGGGTTGGTGGGAAGATATCTGCCTAGGGATGGAAATGACTGTTTGTGGGGAGGTGAAGGGGCAATTGAATGGATTTTTAATGGGGAGAGAGGGAAGAGGCCTGGGCCAGCAGTGATCTCATTTTGTAGGTCTTTGAAGATATCCAGGTAAGTAGCTAGTTATCTGCCACATGAGGCTGGATAACTTTAGGCTTAATCAGCCCTACTTAACCAAAGGCTGGTTAGGGTTAAAGTAAAGTATATGTAGTCAAATAATATTAAACAAGTATATTATTCAGTGGAACGTTTATCCCACTGAATACACAGAATAACTTGTCCATTACCCAGCCTACTGAATATGGATCTCGCACAATTTAGGCCCTAAATTTAGCAATCTACTGAAACACGCAGCCTAAGTTTAGGGACTCAAACCTTGAAATTTTGCCAGGAGGCCAATTTGTGATTCTAACTCTAAAAGTTAGAATCCTAAACCCTTCAAAAATTGGCATCAAATTAATTTAGGATAATCCATTACATTTAACAACCAGCGGCCCCCATAACCAAATACATTGTTCCACTCCTTAAATACACCCACCACTGTTCTGCATATCTTTGCCAAACAACCCTCACATTATATTCACAACACTCATTCACAAATTGTCAAATGTCACTTTTTGCATTTTATGAATATTGTATGCCATGTAAACAGCTGTCTTCTTTATAAAGTTGTTTTTAATTTTACTTGTCCTCTAGTACAACACAGATGGCAGTTTTCAGCTCTGTCCAAAATTTGGAAGAAGATATGAATTCTTAGAAATAATGCTGTAGGTTTAAATGTAAATTGATCAAACTTGAAATGCAGCACAGGGAAAATTGATACATTAGACTGTGCTGTCTGATCCCAAGCATATGGGAACATGTTCTTCTTTGTAGCTGATATTTTGATGGATATCCTTGAATTTTACAGTACAAGACAAATAAATATGAATTACTATAGAAAGGTTAAGATGGCAGAAATAGAACATGACATTTGTTAGGGGCCTATACACGAACCAGCATTAAAATGAGTTACTTGCCAGTTTTAATACTGGCAATACGGTGGACTTTAACTCCTGAGATGCAGAATACCATAACATTACCATGGCTAAGTTAATGGCAGCATGGACATGCTATGGCTCCTCCATTGGTCAGCCTAGGTTTCCCCACACTAACTGCCTTAAATACATCGGCTAATTAGCAGACAGAACTATCGCTGTTCCTCCCCCCAAAAAACTCAGATACAGGCATACAGAATCCTCCTGAAACTCCACTTCCCTCCCACATACACACAGCAGCACATCTGATGCTCTGACCTTCATGTGCTGCATGCAGATTAGAATATCAGTGGTGACAGTTTTATTTTGGCACTAAAGCCAGCAGGAGGAAATATGGATCCCTTCTGCTGGTGAATATTGGAAGACTTAAAAGGGTGAGTTTGTGGAGGGGTGGCGGGTTGTAGGGCTTGTTTCTGAGCTGGTCAGTGCCAGTTTTAGAGACATGCATATGAGGCAAGAGTTAATTTGGGATTCTTCCTGCCATTTTAAGGATACAGAGCAGAACCCCACAGAAGAGGTAAGTGGGTGCCTGGGAGGTTCCAAGCCCCAGTTCATTTCCTGAGGGCCGGTGGGGAGGCGGAATCAGAGGTGTCTGAAGAATCCCCACCTGGCTTTGGCTCAGCCTAGCTGGGTAGGCCCTGGCCCCAGGTTATTGGTGAGGTTGGAGGAGCCTGGAGAGGTCTCAGGAGAACCTAGGGATCTCTGTCAGGATCCCACGGGGCCTGGGAAAGACCAATTTGTTTTGTTATATTGTTTTGGGTTGGTATGTTTATTTCAGTTGGCAAATAAACCAAACTGGAACATAAGAACATAAGAAAATGCCATACTGGGTCAGACCAAGGGTCCATCAAGCCCAGCATCCTGTTACCAACAGTGGCCAATCCAGGCCATAAGAACCTGGCAAGTACCCAAAAACTAAGTCTATTCCATGTAACCATTGCTAATGGCAGTGGCTATTCTCTAAGGGGTAGATTTTCAAACCGCGCGATTTGGCGTACTTTTGCTGGCGCATCAGGCGCAAGCAAATGTACACGGGATTTTAGTAGATACGCGCGTAGCCGCGCGTATCTGCTAAAATCCTGGATCGGCTCGCGCAAGGCTATCAATTCCCTATAGCCGGCGCGCGCCGAGCCGCGCAGCCTACCCCCGTTCCCTCCAAGGCCGCTCCGAAATCGGAGCGGCCTCGGAGGGAACTTTCTTTTGCCCTCCCCTCACCTTCCCCTCCCTTCCCCTACCTAACCCACCCGCTCGGCCCTGTCTAACCCCCCCCCCCTTACCTTTGTCGGGGGATTTACGCCTCCCGGAGGGAGACGTAAATCCCCGCGCGCCAGCGGGCCGCTAGCGCGCCGGGACGCAACCTGGGGGCGGGTCCAGAGGGCGCGGCCATGCCCCTGGACCACCCCGGACCGTAGCCATGCCCCCGGGCCCGCCCCCGAACGCTCCCGACACGCCCCGAAAACGCTGCGCGGTTCGGGCCCGCCCCCGACACGCCCCCCTCAGAAAACCCCGAGACTTACGCGAGTCCCGGGGCTCTGCGCGTGCCGGTAGGCCTATGTAAAATAGGCTCACCGGCGCGCAGGGCCCTGCTCGCCTAAATCCGCCCGGATTTGGGCGGATTTAGGCGAGCAGGGCTCTTAAAATCCGCCCCTCAGTGAACTTAATAGCAGGTAATGGACTTCTCCTCCAAGAACTTATCCAATCCTTTTTTAAACACAGCTATACTAACTGCACGAACCACATTCTCTGGCAACAAATTCCAGAGTTTAATTGTGCGTTGAGTAAAAAAGAACTTTCTCCGATTAGTTTTAAATGTGCCCCATGCTAACTTCATGGAGTGCCCCCTAGTCTTTCTACTATCCGAAAGAGTAAATAACCGATTCACATCTACCCATTCTAGACCTCTCATGATTTTAAACACCTCTATCATATCCCCCCTCAGTCGTCTCTTCTCCAAGCTGAAAAGTCCTAACCTCTTTTGTCTTTTCTCATAGGGGAGTTGTTCCATTCCCCTTATCATTTTGGTAGCCCTTCTCTGTACCTTCTCCATCGCAATTATATCTTTTTTGAGATGCGGCGACCAGAATTGTACACAGTATTCAAGGTGCGGTCTCACCATGGAGCGATACAGAGGCATTATGACATTTTCCGTTTTATTCATCATTCCTTTTCTAATAATTCCCGACATTCTGTTTGCTTTTTTGACTGCCGCAGCACACTGCCCCGACGATTTCAATCTGTTATCCACTATGATACCTAGATCTCTTTCTTGGGTTGTAGCACCTAATATGGAACCCAACATTGTGTAATTATAGCATGGGTTATTTTTCCCTATATGCATCACCTTGCACTTATCCACATTAAATTTCATCTGCCATTTGGATGCCCAATTTTCCAGTCTCACAAGGTCTCACAAGGTCTTCCTGCAATTTATCACAATCTGCTTGTGATTTAACTACTCTGAACAATTTTGTGTCATCTGCAAATATTAAAATGAATTAGAAAATGAATTTTAAACAACCCTGAAATTAAAAAACAAATTGAAATATAACATTTTTGTCCCTAGTATATTCCTCTATTCTACAATGCTCTGACCTGACTATTAGGCTACCACACTCCTTAGGAGGGATCACAATGGGGTCCTACACATGCATCTAATAGCCACAAATATAAACATATTTTGAAAGAACATTTTACTTTCAAAAGCCTATGTAATAAATTTTAGCATGCACATTAATAACCTCTTGTGCATGTTAAAAATAGTATACTAATAAGTCTTAACATGTAGATTTAAGTGATCTGGAAAACTATTAGCATGAATTTGCCACAATTAGCATGTTTATGTATGCAAATAAGGAACTATATGCAATTAAAGATTTAGCATGGCATGTTTACATTACACACTATATGCCAAGCATTCACTAATGATCATTTTTTAATACCTGCCTCTGAGTAGGTGATAACTTATAGTACAAATACAGAACACACTAGTGAGATGGCTAAACTAACTACAAAAGGAGGAGTTGAAAAATGAAGGCCATGTTTATGAGGTAACAGTGGAGAACTGCACCCATAGGCCTTTAAGGATGAATAAATTTGAGCACACATTTTTGCCAACACAAAATACAGTTAATGCACACTTTTATCAGGAATTCTTACATACATATGCATATTCACTCCACAAAGATATCTTCCTTAAAAAAAATAAAGCTGTTGTACAGTATATTACAGTGGCTCTTCAAGCAGGATTATATCTACTTTAGGGGATCTGCTAGGTACTTCTACCTGGATTGGCACTGCTCAGGACAAGATCCTTGGCTCAATGGACCTTGGTCTGACCCAACATGGCAGTGCTTATGTTCTAACTGTTACACATCTCACAATATAGAAAGCATGGTGTGTACATGGATAGTATCCAAAATATTAGCATGACTTTAGGATCACTGTTCTCCATCCTGTGGTTAGTCTGAACAATTAGCACTGCAGGCATTCTAAGGCTTAACCACAAACAGCAGTTTTGGTAGGAAGATTAGTACCACCCCCTGGCTAATCATAAAAGCAAGAGCCTCCTTCCAGATGGGATTCCCCAGGGGCAAGGAACTAGCTAGTGGGACCTACCCAGTATTTCCTCTCCCAGCATAAAAATAAAGGGCCTGATATTGAAAGCACGTTCCGTGCTAGGTACCGGATAAGTAGGACTTATCCGGTACCTAGCAGTCCACTGAAAATCAAAGGCTGTTAGATAGCTGGATAAGTCACTTATCCAGCTATATTTTAGCTGGTTAATTTGTGGGTGGGCAATAGATGGACCTGGGCAGCACTATTTATCCATTTATCTTAACCAGATAAGTAGCGATTTTTGCTCTTATCCGGTTAAGTTAATCAGATAAGTTATACCAGCCAGATTTAATGTATCCAGCTAAGTAGTGTCTTGACCAAGGATATTCAGCGGCATAGCCATTTTGCAGAATATCAAAAGCTTTGCTAAATTCCAGATAGATCACATCAAGTGCACATCCTTGATCTAATTTTCTAGTCACCCAATCAAATAAATTAATCAAATGTGTTTGACATAACCTTCCTTTGGTAAAACCATGTTGCCTTGGACCCAACAATCCACTGGATAGTTCACTATCATTTCATTCAGAAGAGTCTCCATTACTTATCCCATTACTGAGGTATGGCTAATCGGCCTATAGTATCCAGCCTTCTCTCTGCTTCCACTTTTGTGAAGCAGGACTAGAACAGCTCTTCTCCAATCTTGTGGCACCACTCCCATCTCCAAAAATCTACTGGACTCGTTTTCAGGCTATTCCTATTTAATACGCAACAAATATATTTGAATACATACTGCTTCACTTGTATGCAAATCTATCTTATATGCATTCATTAAGGGGTATCCTATGAACTTATCCAGTTTATGGCCCTTGAACACTCAGGTTTTCGCACTTGTGATGAAACCAACTAAAATTAAAAAAAAAAAAAATTGGTACTTACTGGGAGTCAGAATAGCATCTACCACACTCTTCTCCCGGGATCCAAGTTTCCCTCCCCCAGTCAAGCAGACAATTCCATCTTAGTGTTCTTTCTTTGATAACTGGAAGGGAGTTTTGTGAATGATGGTCTCATCCAGAACGAGTAGGATGCAAGTTTTGTTCTGTTTGAGCGGTGTAACAGGAAATAAGAAAATGTTCTACTTTGAACTTTTTTAACACACAGTACAATATTACATTGTTTTAGCAGAATAACCATCATCCTCGATGAGCACTTTATTTGGAACTAGTCTCAATTCTTCCCCACCACTCCCTTTCCCCACCCCCCATATACCTCGTTATGATCTTCTGCCACAGAATTATTTTTCAGTATGAAGAACCTGTGAAATGGTTTTCAAAAGTGTAGGATTTTTTTTTTTTTTGCAGGGGAAACAATTATCAAATCCTTTACATCTCAAATATAATTAAAATTAGGTCAGAGCTGGAGTAAATATGTGCTGAGCTCTATTTTAATAACAGCAATGGGCTGAGTCAGTTGTGACCTAGGGAATCTGAGCCTGGACGTGAGCCATATGGTAACTGTCTCTCTCACATGCTGTATATGGAATCCAGCAAAATTGCTTCACTGAGCTCATACATTATGAGTTTATACTGAAAAGCTTTACCAAGTACATATATCACATTCATGACCTTCAAAAGCTTTTCTGCCTTTGCCATTCAGAGATTCAAGAAAGTAGTACTTAAACTGTCAAGCCATCAAGTTATCTCTTCATTTTTTATGCTTTTGAGTTGGTTTTTTTAAATAAAAATACCTGCAAGAAGACTTTACAATATTCAGATTTATATTATTATTTATAGTGGGAGGGTTATTATTATTTTTAGCTTGCCTTTCTAAATGATGCTCAAGACTACTTAAAGCATTATTAGAAGTCCGGTTCAATAAATCCCTGCACAACTAAGTTTACAATCTAAGTACCTGAATGTAAACCGATGTGATATGTCAGATTGAATGTCGGTATATAAAAAATAAATAAATAAATAAGTGGCAACTTGAGACAATGGGAGATAAAGTGACATGCCAAAGATCCTGCTGATTGCAGTGACGTGCCAAAGATCCTGCTGATTGCTCTAACCACTAAGTCACTCCTAAAACTATCAGGCATCTGGGAACTTGAACTGGCAAATGTCAGTAGCAGAGGCCAGAGGTCAAGCAGTAGAGCCACAGGGAAATTATACAATTTTCAAAATGTATTTAGTTTTTCAGCCATTAGAAATAAAACATTAGAAACAATAGACTTGCAGATTTCATATATAACATTTTGCAAAGGAATTTCACCTTCACAGATTTACTCATCAGTTATTGTAAACATATTCTTATCACTGGAATAGATTTTGGACAATCTCACTACTATGAATGTTCAAGTTATAAATGTAATACAGTTTTATTATAACCTGGTCACAAATGTTTACTGCATATTGCAAATGAGAATAATATTTCCTGGGCATATATTTTTACAAAAACCTATACAGTAAATATTCAAATAAGTGAATCTAAATAAAGAAGTGTATGTTTACTATTCTCATGCTTTTCAATGTAGGTGAAGTCAATTTTTATATTTGTGAAATGTAAAATAAGAGTTCTGAATAATTCTGTGGAAGTCTTTGTAATAACACATTGCATTGGAGCTCTTGCCGTTTTATCAGGGAGATTTGCCATTCAGTGAGGCACTCTTTCATTTCATTCTTTTTTCCAAAACCAACAATCAACTAGTTTATTTTTCATGTTCATGTGCAATGCTAATTCATTAATATAAAATTATATATCAGACAGAAGGGGGCCATTATTATCAAATTACTCCGAAGAATCGTATGAAACAGATCAATCAATATCCTAAAGGTAATCAAAGTGTCAATCTAATATAAATAAATATGCCTCCAATCAGAACAAAAAAATACTTCACTGAAAATGTTTCTAAAATGGGAGCTTACCAGTGTTTGATAATAGGACTGATTCACTAAAGCTGCTTTAGAGACCACATTAAGCAACTTTTAGTTTGAATGTATAGTGCACATGCAAAATATATTATTAGTGTGGGATTCACAAAATGTCCAGAGTAACAAGCATGCATGACACAGCCTTGCAAGATACTGAGGATGCCACATTAAAAGTTCTGCAGCACTTCCTCTGTCTGTGCCATTCTCCCATTCCATGGGCTTCCTTTATCAGTGCTGTGAGGAGGGAGGCTGACAGTAGCTAAACTAAGAGGTGAAGGAAAGCAGAGAGTGGGGGGGCTGAAAAATGATCACGTGGAAGAGTGAATAGGAGGAAGAAGGAAAAGAGAGAGTGGAGGAGCTGGGAAGAAAGACCACGAGGAAGAGAAGCCATAATATCAGCAGTAGCCAGAGGACTAGGTAATAAGAAAGAGAGCTGTGAAGATGAAGGAACAAGGAGAAAAAAAGGAGGATGAGAGCATCTGTGTGGACTTTTTGAGGAGAGCGGTTTAGAGGAGAAGAAGGACAAGGCTGGAGCTAGGCTCCAGAAGAAGCAACCCAAAATGTGATTGTATCAAGACCACCAGGGAAGGGTGGGGGAGGGTGGGGGAGGGGAAGACAGAAAGGGAGGGAGTCTTCACAAATGGTCCCATAGCTCGCTGCTACAACACGTGAAAGCCCAGCCTTACCCCACAGTCTCTGGTGAAAGAAAGCAAAGGTGGTGCTTCACCCACGTGGTGAATGAGATCCTGCTGAGCAATGTTTCAAATCCTTTTAGAAGGGAGGCAAAATACAAGTCCACTGTATCCAAATTCTGCATTTAGAGAGGCATTGCAGATGAGTTCACAATATCATACACCTCCACAGTGAAATCAAATGACTGCTGTGGGCAAGGTGCTCACTCTGCATGCACACAAATGTAAAATGAGGTGGATGCCCATGCTCTTTATGCCAGGATTGCATGGAAGAGTTCTCTGTTTCCTTCCTGAGATCAGAGGACCTTAAAGTTTTGCCTGAGGAGATTGGAATTAAATGGCAATCCTTTCTGGAGGAATTCTTGCATCCGCTCAGAGACAGAATCCTTTTCTAACTAGTCTGGATGTTTGGATAGGGACTTCTTAGGTCTGGGACCGAGTGGAGGGTATCAGGGGAATGATGGTTATTAATTTAGCCAGCTCAGTAGGGCTGCATTGTGTGATATTATGGGGAAGGCATGGCCCATAGGAGTTGATATCAACCTATATACTCATTTAATGGAAACATAAGAACATAAGAACATAAGAAATTGCCATGCTGGGTCAGACCAAGGTTCCATAAAGCCCAGCATCCTGTTTCCAACAGAGGCCAAACCAGGCCACAAGAACCTGGCAATTACCCAAACACTAAGAAGAACCCATTCTACTGATGCAATTAATAGCAGTGGCTATTCCCTAAGTATATTTGATTAATAGCCATTAATGGACTTCTCCTCCAAGAACTTATCCAAACCTTTTTTGAACCCAGCTACACTAACTGCACTAACCACATCCTCTGGCAACAAATTCCAGAGCTTTATTGTGTGTTGAGTGAAAAAGAATTTTCTCCGATTAGTCTTAAATGTGCTACTTGCTAACTTCATGGAATGCCCCCTAGTCATTCTATTATTCAATGATGGTGAAGCTGCTGATCTGTTACAATTACTTATGCTACAATTTTCATTAGGGCACAAAGCTTAAATCTAGCTGGCTATATCTTAGCCAGCTATATTTTAGCCAACTAGATTTAGGTGATTTTTTAGCCACATCTTAAGCTGTGACTGAAAATTCACCTAACTTAACTGTCAATAATATAACTGGATAGACTTTAAATGGGTGCCCTATTGAAAATGTACTTGTTCTGGAACCCCAATCCTTTAGATATACTCCTTCCCTCAAAATCACAGATAAGCCCACCCAGAAGAACCATGATGCTTTCAGTAACAATTCCCCTAGTGTCCCATCATGTTGCCCATACCTCTACACCCAGCCCTAAAGCCTCGATGCTAACACAAGATTCTTCCGTTATCTACTGATATCACCCCTCTAGTCCAGAAGTGCTGATTCAGGCACAACATCTCATCCCCAGTGTTCCAGAGACAATCCCTTTCACACCCCAAAGCACCATCTTGTGATCAGTTGGTTTGGAGGCGGATAAAATGTTGTTGGATAAATTTGCTTTTTATCTTGATGATTGGGTGGGTGGAAGGGGGAATAGTCACATTTGATCCACACTAAATTTTCAGGAGAGGTCATGATGAGTATCGTTTGGGGGAATCATGTATACCAGAAATATGAGTGCTCAGTTATACCACCTAATAGTTTTTCTGCAATTGCATGAACTAATATCATTTTGTTTTCCATCTGATCCATAAGAAATTTGCAAGACTTATTAGGGGACATACAAAGATTCTGACTCTTATTTTTAAATTCATATATTCTATGAATACATAGGCACAACTGTGGTTCCTTTAATAACATCTTGGATCTGTATCCACTATCCAATGCACACTTATATTTAGGCTATGTCAGGGTAATCCTGAAAGGGTGTGTTTTTAACTTACTATTTAAGCCTGTAGGGGTATTTTTATTCTACGAGTAGAACAAAGCTTATGAAATTGCTATGTCTCTGTGTGTGTGCTATTTATTTATTTATTAATTTGTTAATTTATTTATTTGTTTATCCCATCCCATTTATTTATTTATCCCATCCCATTTATTTATTTATTTATCCCATCCTTATGAAACCACTTTGAGTGGGTTACAATAAAATAAAAAAATTATAGCAAATTAAAACAAACAAAATATGCTACTAAATAAAAACAATAGCATCAATGCAATACATAACAAAAAAATGTAAAAAAAGTTAACAAGGAAGGAGAGCATAACCACACAACTCCTAACCTAGAGTGAATAAAAAGGTTTTCAAAGCCCTTCTAAAAAGATAACAGCTTTGATAATAAATACACTAATTATTTATTTGAACCCAGCTACAACATTTTATATTCAACATTTGATCTCAATTGAGATATCACACTGGTTTACATTCAGGTACTGTAGGTATTTTTCTATCCCCATAGGGCTTTAAGTTTTTTTACCTGAGGCAATGGAGGGTAAAGTGACTTGCCCAAGGTCACAGGGAATGACAGCAGGACTTGAATGCTAGTCTCCTGGTTCATAGTCCACTGCTCTAACCACTAGGCTATTTCTCCTCCCCCTATAATTATGGCAACCTATTCCATCCATAAGGGATTATGCAAAAAATAAAAGTATGATCTTGAGCAGTAACAATCTCATCTTAAGTGATGGAATCTCCAGCAAAGTTTCTCCTTGGGAATGCTGAACATGGATGGCTATATAGCGCATCAACCGGTCCACAAATATGCTGGCCGCAAAACATGTAGGATCTTGAAGGCCATATTTAAGTTTTTAAATTTAACCTGCTGATCAATTAATAGATAGTGGAGTGAATTTAAAATGGGTGAAAAATGATCTCTCAGTCTTGCCTGCACAATTAATCTGGCTGCAGCATTCAGTGTTAACTACTAACATCCTATGCTCCTAATTGGTAACCCCAAGTAGAAGGCATTGAAGTAATCAATTTGTGACATCATAACTGCATAAACGATTTTTGCAAAATGAACCTGAATAAAAGAATCTATAAATCCGCTTCAAATGGCAAAAATAATATAAGCAAATCTTCAATACAGGTGAAATATAAAGATCTAGAGAAAGGGCTCCCCTATGACAAAAGGCTGAAGAGGTTAGATCTGTTCAGCTTGAGAAGAGACGGTTGAGGGGGGATATGATATAGATCTTTAAGATCATGAGAGGTCTTGAACAAGTAGATGTAAATAGGTTATTTACACTTTCAGATAATAGAAGGACTAGGGTGCATATCATGAAGTTGGCAAGTAGCACATTTAAGACTAATCAGAGAAAATTATTTTTCACTCAAAGCACAATTAAGCTCTGGAATTTGTTGCCAGAGGATGTGGTTAGTACAGTTAGTGTAGCTGGGTTAAAAAAAGGTTTGGATAAGTTCTTGGTGGAGTTTACTGAGGGAATAGCCACTGCTATTAATTGCATCAGTAGTATGAGATCTTCTTGGTGTTTGGGTACTTGCCAGGTTCTTGTGGTCTGGTTTGGCCTCTATTGGAAACAGGATGCTGGACTTGATGAACCCTTGGTCTGACCCAGCATGGCAATTTCTTATGTTCTTATCAATTTTGAATCCCAGACTCTATACCTGATCTTTTGATTTAATTACTGCTCCATTCTAAATTAACGACAGGTGCATTGAATTACACATTCCGTTCCATACCTACAGAAACTAAAGCTTCTGGAGGCTAAGTTTTAAAATATTCTCTATCATCCAAGCATTTAAATCAGGTCTGGGGAGCTCCCACATTGGCCCCCACTTGCTCTCTTAATAGATCCTACTGCACATGGGAAAGAGTGAAGGATGGCACCAAAGTAACATCATGCCAGTGATTTCCTCCAGTGCAGCTGGTGCCATTTTGACATATGGACTTTGAAATTAATGGCTGAACATCAAAGGCCCTATGCTAAGGCCTGAGCCCTGTTCCCTGTGTTGAAGCCCTGTGCCAGGCTTAGGCCTAGGTCTCAGTGCTTGGCTCAGGCCTCAGCATTGGGCCTATGATGGATTGCCTAGGCTGGTGTTGTGTTTTTCATAATCAGCCATACATTTCTATGGCCATACTGCGAAATGGTACCAGCCACATCAGAGGAAGGCTATGAAATGACTTCACTTTGGTGCCATCCTCCAGGCACATGCAACATTTTTAAAGTGCCACGACAAAGGCAGAAACATCTAGACCATGTTCCTGCCTGTTTACAGCAAGATCTAGTAAGTAGGAGGCCGGGTTGGGAGTTCCCCAGATCTAGTAACTTTTCATACAGGCCTAGGCCTCAGCACCAGGACCAGGCATTTGTTTGTCTTGGGAAGGCCCAGCCAGAGATTAACAGTTTCCCATAGAAAGCTTTAGGGATTTTTTTTCTGGCTCATTTCTTCAAAAATACTGATCTAATGTTTCTGATTTTGGAACTCTTTTGAGATGGGGGTGTGACTAGGTGTATATGTGAGCTTGTTGTGTCTGTGGACTTGTGTTTGGATAACTGATCAGGTGAATATGGAGTATAGGGGTGAGAGTGTGTGTGTGTGTGTTAGTGTGTGTGTTGGTGTTTGTAGGTAGGGTAGGGTTGTGTTGGGTTGTTGGAAGTGTGTGGGTATGGGGAGTCAGGGTAGGTGGAGAGGCTGCAAGGGTGTGTGAATGGTTATATGCATATGAGTGTAGCAGGTGAATGTGTGTGAGTGGGAGTGGGAGGGGATTGAGGTGGGGAAATGGTAATTTGTATATGTCTTTGGAAGCATCAGGGGATGTGCTTCACTTGTTTCCTGTCTGTCTGCCTATACTGCTCAGGTCCAAACAGCTGGAATGGTGGGGGGATGAAGAAGGAAGGGGGAGAGGTGCTTTTAGAATGGAATGGTTGTCAGCATTCTATAGATTCTAGCATTGTCCCATAGGAAGCAAAGAACATTCTTTGTAAAGACTTGTTTCTCTGAAAATACTAACACAATGTTTCTGGGTTGTTTTTTTTTTTCAAAGTCATTTGAGAAATTCACATTTTCTTCCTGTGTGCCAAATTTGGTGAATTTCCACCCCTTGTTTGGAGAGTTATTGTGCCTACAGGTAGTTATATAGACAGATAGACAGATGGGTATTGATCCCTTTGATATATAGGTAAAGATAAAATTCTAATTCATTAAATGCCCTCAAGACTTATGTGGATACAGAGTTTGATGGCTATCCTAAGCTTTCAGTTTTCTATCAAATATTTCTTTGAGAGAATATTGCTTGAAATGATATACTTACAGGGAACTGAAATGAAGATCTTGAGGTGAATATTACTTTGCTTGATTGGTTTGATGTTTGGAATTTCTCTGAGGTGTCTTCTTCATTCATAGTTTATAGAAACATAGAAAATGACAGCAGTAAAAAGTACAAGGTGCATTTAGTCTGTCCATTATTGATGTACTTTCACAAAGCCTACCAGACTTCAAGATTTACTCTCACATTCTCATAGCTAAGGAATGTGTATAATGATCCTATGCTTTCTTGAATTCTGTTACTGATTTGGCATCTACCAGTTCCACTGGGAGAGTGATCCTTGTATCCAACACGTTCTATGTAAAGAAATAGATATATAGATTAGATACAGATATCTATCTATTCTATCTATCTATATATACAGTGTATATTATATAATGTGCTTAGGAGGAAGTGGAGTCTGCAGCAGGTGACTGAAAGACTCATCTACATATTTTTCCCAGCAGCCCCAGGCAGGTCTCTAGAGTACACCGTGAGCATCAGCTTCCACAGCCACCACACTGTTTCAAAAATTAGGGAACTGGAAGGTTCATTTGCATACTTTCTATAGCAGGCCTGGCAGACGATGCCACTTGACACTGTGAGCTGCCTAAGTTTCAGCTTTTACAGCCCCTGCACTCTTTCTAGCACAGAAGACTTGAAGGCTTGTTTGCATACTTCTTCCAGCAGGGGACTCTAAAGGCTACTACAAGCTGTCTAAGCTTCATCTTCTACAGCCCTCATACTGAATTCAACTGCAGAGAAGTGAAGAGCTCATTTTTGTATTTTTCCCATCAGCATCAGCAGAGGACTCATGAGGAGACTATGAGCTATCTAATTTTCAGCTTTCACAGCCTCTATACTCTTTTTAGCACCAAAGAACCTGAAGATTCATTTGCATACTTCTTTCAGCAGCCTTAGTAGTGGACACTGTGAGCCATCTAGGCTTCATCTTTCACAACCCCCATACTTATTCTTGCATGAGAGGACCTGGAGGCCCATTTGTGTACTTCTCTTAGCAGCCTAGCATAGAACTGCAGAGGATGCTGTGAGCTGTCTAGGCTTCAGCTCCCATAGCCCCCACACCGATTCTAACAGCAGAGAACTAGATGACTCGTTTGGATGTTTCTCTCATTAGCTCTAACAGAAGACATGATAAGTCATTCCTAGGTTTGAGATTTTACAGCCTCCATACTCTTTTTAGTAGCAGAGGGATAGAAGGATCATCTGCATTCTTCTCTCAGTAGTAGATTCCAGAGGACGCCATGAGCAGTCTAGGCTTCAGCTCCCATAGCCCATCTTTTGCATCCCCCGTTCTTCTTACAGCCAAAAGATTGGAAGATGTATAAAAAAAAACCCACTTCCTATAAATTTTCAATTACAGTTTTCTTTATTTGATAAAATAGCAGGGAATTAGTTCAAAACAAGGGTCAATAAAGTGTATAACTAAATAGTTATAAGTAAATTAATTGTAGTTTTCGGAGGATCACTAACAGACAAATATAAAATAAACCAATAGATTAGAAGTACTTTAGATTAATTTGAACATCTCTGCTCCCTTAGAAATGTTAAATTGCTAGCAACAAAATAAAATTAAAATGCAGACATTAGTCTAGCAGCGAAAGGGAGGCTATTCAGTCTTTAGCATCGAGTGCCACGTGTATGATAACCTACCAGCTGGAGAGAGGTTGTATTTGTGCACACAGTGCAAAGAGCTCCTAACCCTCACAGAACAAGTCTGATTTCTGGAGGAGAGAGTGGATGGATCCTCGGCTGGAGAGGAAGCAAGTTGTGCTGTGGCCTGGGGAGTGCAAGCTGTGCTGAAGATGCTGAAGGGGGGGTGAGGATAGGCTGTGCTGGGGCTGGAAGTGGAGAGCAATGAATTGGAGCCTATGGATGGCTGTGCTGCATTGGGGGGAGGGGGGAGGCTGAAAGGCTGAAAGGCTGAAAGGGGTAACCTGGGCAGGGGTTGAAAGGGGAGGCAGACTGTGCTGCTCCTATGACTGAGAGGGAGGGAGGCAACCTATGATGGGGCTGAGGAGGCTGAACTGGGGTTCAGAACAGGAGGATAGGCTGTGCTAGGGACTGGGTGGAGGATAATTCATACTATCCTTTTAAAATTATATTCCATGAACCCTTGTTTTAGAACTTACTTTTCACTGAAAAAATTATTTCCTCTTGTACATTATTTATAATTATGGAGTAGTTTCAGAAATTCCTTTCCACTGAAACATATCATTGTGCATTATTAATACACTTAAGATGAATGAATAACTTTCATATACCCCCCTCAGCCTCCTTTCTCTCCTAGAGTATACCTATTTGGTCCTTATTTTTTTTTGTACCTTATGATGCAGATTCTGCATCATTTTAGTAGCACTTCTTTGGACTGCTGCAAATCTATCTAGATCTTTCTCAAGATTCAGCTGCCAGAATTGGTTTTATTGCTATAGCTAAGGACATTTAAAATAGCATTATCACTAGGGGTGTGTAGGGAAAAAAAAACATTTTTGGGAGGGTTTTTCCCCACAATTTTGGCTCATGAAATGTTTGGGTTTTTTCATTGTGTGAAAAAAATGAATCAAACCGAAAAAAAATAATGAAAAAGAGGCCTCCAAAGGCTTCCTCTACCTCCCTCCAAGCAATCCGGAAAAATGCCAGGACCAGAATACTCCTTGGTCCCCACTTACCAAGTGCTGGATCTGGGTCCGGGCTGAGGCCCTGATGTAGGGATCTGGCTTCCAGGCCAGGTTACAACAATGGGCCTGGGCCTGGGCCGTGGCCTAGGCCAAAGCCCAAGCATCAGGTCCGGGCACCGATGTTGGGCCTCAGCCCAGGTCAAGGCCCCAGCCTCCAGGCAGGGCTGTGGCATCAGGCCTGGGCCCAGGCTCTAGCCTAGGCCAAGATACAGGCTTTGGCACTTGGCCTCTAGGCTAGGCACAGATGTCGGGTCCTAGGTCCAGTCAAGGCCCAGGTATTGGGACCCAGACTGGCTGCTTCTGCAGATCAGGTAAGGGTTTGCTCGGAGGGCCTCGGGTCTCGGCCAAGATCCTGGCATCAGCACGGGCTTAGGTCGAGGCTTTGGCATCACGCTCAGGCCTAGGCTGCGGCCCCTGCTTGGATCTTAGCCTATGCCTTAGGTGAGGCTCCAGCTTCAGGCCTAGGCCTAGGCCAAGGCACCAATGTTGTGCTTGGCGAAGGCCGTGGCCCCTGCTTTGGTCCTCGGCCTATGCCCTAGGAGAGCCCCCAGCCTTGTGCCTAGACCCGATGCTATAAATTAAGTTCATTTCATCGGGGATCCCTGAAATGAATTTTCCCTTATTTGTCACATGTTGTGCTTTCATTTTAAATGAATGCACATCCCTAATTATCACCTTTTTTCTACTGTGAGTCCCTTTTCCTATGGACCATATCATTCTTCAATACTCACCAATGCTTTTTCAGAAAGTGTTTCTATTTTGAGGTTTTCAGACATGATAACCCCAAGATCCCGCTCTTGTTTTTTGCATATCAGTACTACTTCATCCCCCATCAAGTACTTCTTTGGATTTCTGTATCTACATATTTTACATTAAAGTTTTGATTATGGCTTGCTGTTCTTATGTCACTACTCATTTTTCCTACTATAGCTGATGTGCCTGTCCTGTTGAGGATCTTTATACCTTCTGAAAAATACAAACTTTTCCTTCTAACTCCCCTGCATAAAACAATATGGAAAAGAACAGCATTAGACCAAAGAGTGTTTTCTGAAGCTCTCCACCGATGATCCCCTTTCCTTTACTACTATCCTTTGTTGTCTATCACTTAGTTTATACTATTCACTGCTAATAGGGGCACATGGGGCATTATTTGTATTTTTGCTTTGTTGGTGGTGGTGGTGGGGGGTCATTTTGCTAGCTTTTTTTTTATGCACACTATTTTCCAGTAGTGCACACTACAACATTTTAGTGGACATTGAAAAACTAGCCACCAGTCCCCCTCCCCCCAACCCAAACAACTAAATGCGAATGCAAAATTTGTAAAAAAAAATGTCACCTGGCCTCGCCCCCTCTCCCTAACCCTGGATACTCCTCCCCACCCGTGCCAACACACATCTTACCCTATCACTGTGGATTCCAGAAGGGGCAGAAGCAATCCCCAGTCACTCCTGCCTCCCCGATGCCCTACTTCATATTGGTGATGGATGACCACTCCTACCATGCTAGCTGTATACTCCAAAATGGTGCTGATCTCAGGTCATCCATCACCAATGTGAAGTAGGGCATCGGGGAGGCAGGAGTGACTGGGGATCGCTCCTGCCCCCTTTGTATCCCCCAGGAATGGAGCTGGAAGTGTCCAGAGGTGACAAGATGGATAAAGCCTAAGAATACATTTTTAAAAGATTTGCGATGAGGTTAATCAACCAGAGGCAGGAGTGTTGTGCAGGAACGTATATGAAAGAAAATGTTCTATTTCATTTTAAATGTTAAGACATTTGTAACCTTCATGTTGTTCAATTTATTTATAAGCTTCTTTTGCCTCTTCTATATATTTCACTGCCATTTAAAGACAGGTCTTTCAGGGTTTTTCAGAACAATTCAGCTTTTCCCCACATTTCAATGTCCACCATTGTGTCCCTAATATAGAGTCCCTATTGTACCTTATCACTTTTACCTTTGCTATCTCTTTTCTTTCTTGTTTATTGTTAGCACGTTATATATGCTGTAGGTTTCTGTATTTTTGTGAAAAAAAATTCAATAAACAGATATTTAAAAAAAAAAGAACCCACACAGTCCATATTCCAAGGGGTTTATCCAGCTAGTTAAAACTTTGAATTTTCTGGCCCTCCAAATAGGTAGGTTTTAGCAGGGTGAAACCATTACCCTACTAAAAACTTACCCAGAAAAGAAAAAGGTGATGTAGGGTATTCTGGGATGGGGTTTAAACACAGACGAGTAGTACTGATATTCAGTTATAGCTAAATGTAGATAATTTTAGACCTAACCGGCTACAGTCAGTTAACAGACCAATTCCCTTTCAGAGATCGGTTTTGAAAGGGGATTGGTCAACTGTCAGTGGATCATACCAGCATTTAGATATTTATCTGTTTAGGAGGAAATAATAGCTTCTCCTCCTCCCATTGGGGAACAGAGATACTTTAAGGGGGTAGGGTAATGGTATCCTACTTTTATGGAAAAGGAAAATGGGGAAAAGCTACAGGATATCTTTATTTTTAAAACTTTGGTAGTAAGGGACTGAGACTTTTGTGACCCGCAACTCTTTTTTTTTAATATTCAGTAAGCCAGCAGATTAATCAGGGTTACCTTAGCAGAACATATTAAGAAGAAAATAAGTTCTGCTGAATATTCAACTAAAGTTATTCACTTTAACTTTGCCTGGATAACTTTGCCGCTCATTTGCTTACTGAATATTGACCTCTGTATGTCATTATATCCATAACATATCTGCACTTTGACCACAATGGTTCTTGTCAAGGGTTGAAGTCTATTAAATATGAAATCTACGTTCTATTTATTTCTTTTCTTAAGAAGCCAGTTGTAAAGCCGTTTTGTGTTCAGCACCTCTGGGCCTGCAAGCTGATTTGCAAAGAGAAACTCCCCACAGAGTTTCCTTTTCAAAATCCCACAGCAGCCTGGGTCAAGGAGATCCTTTCACACATGCGTTTTACAGGTGCAAAGTATGCACTGAGATTGCAAATTGAAAATCCCCACATCTGCTTTACCTGGCCAGCCCTTATCCCACCCCATGTCACCACCTCTTTTGAAAGGACTTTTATCCATGTGCAAATACTTGTTTACTTGTAGAAATATCTTGCAAATTGTGCCATTTAAGACATAATCTCAAACACCTCTAACACTTCAGGAAGTGGTTCCCAGCATCTAGAAGGATGCATACAAAAAATTCAATTGTATTTCCCTGTTTGGTTTAGTACATGCTATTGGAAAATATCATGCCCTAAAGGCATTTAGAGTGCATTATTTGTGAATAACCTGCACCAAATGCATACAAAGGGTAATTTTCAAACAGACTACATAGCAGTAAAGTCTGTGTGTACATCGTATATGCAGGCTTGACCGAATAGTTTCAAAGCAAAGTTGCGAGCATAAGTTTGGTTTGAAAAGACTTGTATAATTGCCCAAAACTGTGCACACATTCACTTGCATAAAGTTACACCTTATCTTCAGAGGACATAACTTACACACAAAGGATTTGATTTTAAATAGTATATATATATGTGTGTGAGTGCCAACTCTGCTCCCACTCTTCCCCTTTCCCAAAACAGCTCTGTTCAGATTGCATAAAAGAATGCACATGTGAGAACCCTGGCAGCCACACAGCCCTCCTGTCTGGCCAGGCCCTCACTGGATCATCTTCATGCTTCCTTAGTCCTCCAAACATCCATGTTTGCAGCATGACACAATAATTCCATTCCCTTACAAGCCAGTCTCCAGATAAGCTCATTGCCTCAGCTTACAGTCTCTTTTATTCCATGTTGTGGCCATTCTGACCCTTGCCTTAGCTATTGTTTGGCTTTCATTCTTTGTGTGGCCTTCTGTTTTTGTTTGTTGGTCTTGTTCTTGTGTTCTCTTTTGTGGTACACTCCCATGTGTTTGTTTGTGGATACCTTTCTATTCTCCCCTTGATTCTTCAGGCCTGTCCTGGTCTAGTTGGTTCCCTCCTGTTCCCCTATCCCCAAGTGCATCTCCACTTGAAGTCCTGCAGGCCGTCAGATCGCAAAGGCTCAACCAGCAGGGGAGTTGTCTGGAACAGGTGAAGATTCTATCACTAGTTAGTACCTTCCTGCACAGTTTGATCCTTCACACTTGCTCCTTCCTGGGACCTGCCCGAGCCTGCTCTGGTGGTTACTCCATAACCAGCATTTGTGTCCTGACAGTATGCAATCAAGTTAGATGTGTACTTTTACAAGCATTCAGCCTGGGATATCTTAGTTCTTGGTTTTATGCATGAAAATGGCTTTGAAAACAGCTTTTAGTTCATGTTATTTTTAAATCTAGGTACCTGGATTTTCAGCTGAAAATTCCCCTAACTCTAGGCTGCCAAAATTTAGATTTAAGGCACCAAGCCATGCTGAAAATAGGTGCATAATCCTACTCCCTTGAACTGCGATGCTGCCCTCAATCAACCCTCCCCCCCCAAAAAAAAAAAAAGTGTCAACCCCCTCTGTCCCAATTTCCAATATAACAAAGATCATCAGATGGCTTTCCTGGCTGGGTCACCCTGCTACCACTGTACCCCTACTGCAGTCAGAATATCTGGGCCTCCTGCCTCCCCTCAAGAATCTGCACTAACAATTCCAGAGAATCTTCGCCTTCTTCTCCAACAGGAGAGATGCAATCTCCCTCCCGATGGAACTGTGGACCTTGTCAGGACAGGGGGTCCCACATTGTTTGGCTGCAGGGCTGGGGAAGGTTACCTGATGATTTTTGTTATATTGGAGGGATTGCGGCTCAGGGGGGCAGACAGCACTGTGGCTCAGGGTGGCTTGAAGGCAAATATCATTGGCTCCAGAAACAGGGGTAGAACCTAGATTTAGAGCTGTACCTACTTTTGGCCCCATAGATTAGGCACCTAGAACTGAAAATCAGCATTAGATTCTTAAATTTGCTCTCTTAACCTAACTCTGCCTATTTGTCCATCCATTTTCTAGACCCCTATGTTTAGGGACCTTGAGAGTTTAAGACCCTAAATTTAGGAAAACAGTAGGGGAAGGGGAGAAAATCGAAGTGCCCATCTCCTTAAACTAGGTGCCTAGATCTTTTTAATATCTACTGATTAGAGTCTGCTATACTAAAGCCAGTGGCGTAGACACTGGTGGGCCTGGGTGGGCA
Organism: Rhinatrema bivittatum; assembly: GCF_901001135.1. Lineage (NCBI taxonomy): Eukaryota > Metazoa > Chordata > Amphibia > Gymnophiona > Rhinatrematidae > Rhinatrema > Rhinatrema bivittatum. The sequence continues at coordinate 695,453,810 of NC_042616.1, forward strand.
GCTGCCCACCCAATTTGGACCCAGGCCCACCCAATTGGAACCAGAAGTGGAGCACCAGACCTGCAAGGCCATCACGGATCCCATCTCCGTGCGGCAAAGAGGAGGACCCATGGCCAGCTCGCCATTCCATGCATTTGCACGACACACATGGGGAAGCGATCCTGCGGCCATATGGACCACCGATCTTCCTATTTTTTGGGGGGGGGAGGGAGCAGAAGCGCCGCACACAGCTTCCGCTTCCTCCCCCTCCCCCCCAAGCAGGAAGATCAGTGAGCCGTATGGCCCAAAGATAGCAGGAGGCCAGTGGCAGCAGGAGAGGCCAACTTATCTTCCTGTTTGGGAGAGGGAGGAAGCAGAAGCTGTGCGCGGGCTTGAATGTGTATGTGTGGGTGAGAATGGGAGCCTGGGTATGTGTGTGAGTGTGAGAATGAGTGCTTGAATGTGTGTATGTGTGGGTGAGAATGGGAGCTTGAATATGTGTATATGTGGGTGTGAATGAGAACTTGAATATGTGTGTATGTGTGGGTGAGAATAGGGACATCGGTTTGTGGGTGAGAATGGGAATCTGGGTTTGAGTGCGTGGGTGAGAATGAGTGCTTGAATGTGTGTATGTGTGGGTGAGAATGGGAGCTTGAATATGTGTATGTGTGGGTGTGAATGGGAACTTGAATATGTGTGTATGTGTGGGTGAGAATAGGAGCATCGGTTTGTGGGTGAGAATGGGAGTCTGGGTTTGAATGTGTGGGTGAGAATGGGTTCCTGGATGTGCGTCTGTGTGTGCATAAGATTGTAAGCCTGGGGAGGGGTGAGAAAGTGAGAGCTTGTATATGTGTCTGCAGAGAATGTGAGATTGTGTGTGTGGGGGGGGGAGAGCAAATGAGAGTGAGAGCTTGAGTGTGTGAGAGAGTCTGTGAAAGAAAGTGTGTATGTGTGTGTGTGTGTATGGAAGGGAAGAAGACAGTAGTAGAAGAAAGACACTGAAAAGGAATTAGGAAATGAGCGACAAGGGAAAAAATAGTTAAAAGAGACCAGGACCAACTGATTAGAAAAATACAAAGATCAGACAACAAAGGTAAAAAAATTAATTATTTTGAGATTTTATTTTATTTATTTATTTAAGGTTTTTTTTGACCGACATTCATCAAGAGATATCATACTGGTTTACATATAACATGGGTAATATGGAAAAGAATAATAGTTACATATAACAGGGGTGCGAGGAACTGGGAGTAAAATGCGAGATAGAGGAGGAAAGGCAGGAGAGCTGGAGAACCAAGGCTGGTAAATGGGGAAGTTACTAGGGATGTGCAGCCCGAAAGTTTATGTTCATAAGTCCATAAGTCGAATGGGGGGCTCATTTGCGGTCAATATGGACATATGGAGAATTCCATAAGTTGAATCTATGTCCATATGTGCAAATAAAAATTTAAATAAAAATTTAAACCCCTCACCCTCCTTAATCCCCCCCAAAACTTACCAAAATTCCCTGGTGGTCCAGCGGGGCGTCAGGAAGCCATTCCTCCCAGTGGTTTTGCGAGGAGCACGTGACGTCCGCGTCACGTCGATGACGCGGCCGTCACGTGGTCCACCGGGGTTCCGCTCCCGGAGCCCTCGTTTTGAACAAACTGAACTTTTGGCCAGCTTGGGGGGGTCAGGAGGCCCCCCCAAGCTGGCCAAAAGTGCCTTTTGGGCCCAACGAGGGGTCCGGGAGCGGAACCGCGATGGACCACGTGACGTCGGCGTCACGACGGAGTGACGCCGACGTCACGTGATTCCCCTTGGATCCGCTCCCGGGACCCTCACGGAACTTTTGGCAAGCTTGGGGAGTTTTGGTAAGTCTTGGGGGGGGGATTAAGGAGGGTGAGGGGTTTAAATTTTTATTTAGATCAACAATCGCGATTTCCAACGTATTCAACATAGCTATGTTGAATACGTTGGAAATCCGATCGTTTAAGCCTCATCTTTTTTTTTAGTTTAAAAAAAAAAAAGTTGCGTTTTCCATTTAAGTTCAAAACGAATGCACACCCCTAGAAGTTACCAGTGGACTTTAATAACAGTATAACGATAGTGATAACAGAACTTTGTACATCTAGGCTAGCTTATTAAACGTAATACATCTAGGATAGCGCTTTAACCTTAGTTATAAAGCATCACAGAACTTGCAGTTTCAAATAAAAGAGCATCAGAAGAGGCTTAATGAGGGTGAGGGTTATTCGTAAGCTTGCTTGAATAGCCAAGTTTTAAGGTTTTTTTTTAAATTTCTGTGTGCACTGTTCAAGTCTGAGGTCAGGGGGCATGGCATTCCAAGCATAAGGGCCAGCTATGGATAAGGCACGATCTTTAGTGGAGTTGAGGTGTATGTGTTTGGGGGTGGGTGTGTGGAGGGTACCTTTGTATGCAGATCTGGTTGGTCTAATGGAAGCGTGGCAATGTATGAAGTCTTTTATCCAGTGCATGTTCTGATTGTGGAGGGTTTTGTGTATCAAAGTAAGAGATGTTAGATATGGCGTCTTTGGGAATGTGCATTTCTTATATTTTTGTATTTTGCTCTTTCTTCCGTATTCCACTGTTCAGAGACTTTAGTTTCTCAGGTTTTCTATTTTCGTTTTATCTGCATGTTTCTGTTTCTAATTTGTGATCTCATTTCTATATTAGGTAAAGATCGGTCTCTGTTTTGCCTGTTTGTGACTGAAATGCAGTATTTCTGCTAGCCTGTAGTTTCTCTGTAGAAGTAGTCCAGCTTGTTCTGTTATTCCCGTAGGTGATGTATTAATGTTCTAGGGCCTGGTGTAGTATTTGCATTGCTGCTTTTTCATCAGGTTGCTGTTTGAATCCTGATCGTCAGTGCTGTGACTGTATGGCAAGGTTCTAGATGCCTCCTTCTTTGCAAGAGTTTGTGTTACTTCACAAAATAGCAGTGGAGGGTTATTTTTTGCTGAGGGGGACACCATAATTTGTTTTTTTTTCATGTTAGTTGTAATGTGAATTGCCCTAGCTCTGTGCTGCACCTGTTTTGATGATTCATTATATTTTATTGTATTTATGAAGATTTCTGGTTTTCTGCAAAGATGGTTCATGAAAGAATACATTAATTTTTGTTTTATTACATGATTGGATCTGATTGTTTTCTATTCTTGTGCATTTATAAACTGCAATAAATATAAAATAAATTCTGATTAATAAGGAATTTTTAATGCTGGAAAGTGCTTGAAATAATTGACGTAAAATGTTTTAAAGTTTCACACATGATGCATAATGGCTGTTGAAAATTACTTAGAAAGCCAGTATATGGCATTATTTATGAATAAGAAAACAACTAGTAGGTCTCAGGCCTGCATGCCTACAGCCCACCCATGTTAATCTTGTGCCCACCCAAAAAAAACAATTCTGGCTACGCTACTGACTAAAGAAATTACTTAATTTTGTCCTCATACCTTTATACCAAAAATAATTAGCTTTTTCTGTTTTATATGTAGAGTTAGCAATGCTTAATACTATGAAAAAAAATCTCGTACAGAGGTCTTGTAGGCTAAGAAGGCCACATATTTTGATACAAATTCTACAAGACAGAATGTCATTTTCTCTTGCCTGAGTAGTAACTCAAAACCAAACTTGTATCAGTGTTGTCATTACCAGTAGCAGCAAAATCTAGCAGGCATTTTTCAAACACTGTTGTACAAATAGCTGATTTATGGTTACAACATTTAATATCGTGGGAATTGTTTTATTCTTTTTGCACATGTATTTTTCACTGAAGAAAGCTGACTGCTATGACAAATATTCACAGTACAATAAAAAAAACTTGCCAAAGCTAGTTATTTCTAAACTATCTTGGTTCATGCTATATTGTCTATGTCCAATATCCAATTCTGTTCAAGTCTCATATGCAGTATATACATTCTCAAGTCTTTTTGTTTGCTTTCAGCTCATTAAGTTACATTTACGTGACACATCCTACATGACTTAGTCAATCTAGGCATCGTTGATTTGGAACACTTATCTATTAATCAACATTAAACAACAAGGGTGAACATAATGCAAAGTTCTCTAGTTCCTAAAAAAATGTTGTATAGAGAGTACATAAATCATTCACTCTTTACATCTGTGGTTTAGTAACAGTGCACACCTAACATCCCAGTGTAAACAAAGAAACTTGACACATGCTTTGATCTAAAACAAATTGATCTGTCTTGAGGAAGAAATGAATGGTGAGGGTATCTAGTCAGGAACAGTGTACAAACAATGAAAAACTCATTCATATTCCCAATGTTTTATAATTGTGTTCTCATACTTTTTAGAGATGAAGACAATTTAGACAGCCTTCAACAATAAGAGCCAAATCCATCTGTCCATGTATCATTTTTAAGATATCCGGAAACTGAATGCATTTGTAGAATAACCTTCACTGTCATAATAAATTTGTTACCACCTGGCATTGCAGTGAAATGTGGCACAAATTAATAATATTCAGTGGAAACACAATAACAACCATTGAAAATATCCTTGCTGAAAACTCAGTCTAATGTGACTTTCAAACTTTTCCAAACTATGAGAACACCCCTGAGACAACCTTGCAAAAATACGGATGAAGGCAGTATTTCTTCTTTCAGGACAAATTGATTATTTTTAATTGCACAAATGTCTGAAGTTTAAACTGTGTTTTTATGTGTACACTGATTATCATTGTACCTCAGTTATATAGAGCGGATGATGAACATCCTCTAAACTATTTTTGTGCTGTAGATTAGTGTGCATTATGACAAATCTTGGTGTTAACTTTGATTGATGAATGAGCATTCTAAATCTGTTTTGTTTAAATATCTCAATTGAACCCATATTAGTGAAGTAAAAAATATGCTTTTTAGCTATTTTTATAATCATTTCATATATAAACGTTTAGCAATTACATTATCTGAATAAAACAATAAACCATTAACACAATATAAATGAAAGCCAATAGCCCCCAAGAAATGGTATATTTAGCACCAAGGGAAAAAACAAAACACTGGATCAAATAAGAAAACATGTTAGATAACAAAAAATGAGCCTAACAAAAGACAGATCCACCCATCAAATTACCGAAAAAGAAAAGAATGCAATGAAATACAATTACTTGTCAGCTTTCCAGCTTGTCCTTTTCTTTTGGAGTGGTGCCAGGCCCGTGCCCGGTCACTGCAAGTAAGCTGGCACCGCGCACTAAGCCGGTAAGGGGGGGGGGGGTCTCCAGTACATGTACCGCATGGTGGGGCCTCAACTCACTGCTGCACGTCGGCGTGAAACTGTGGTCCAATGCTCGATGTGTGTCATTGGCATGCTGCCATAACGGCACTCTGCTGGCACATGCTTGGGGGAAGGTAGGGTTAGGGATGGCTTTAGGCAACCCCGGGGAGGTTCCCTGCTGACATGGGGAGGCATAACTCCCTATTAGGTCATTTAAAGTGGCTGGGGTGGCCAGGGTGCAGATACTGCCGCATGGGGAGAAGAGCTGGGAATGTTAGGTTTTCCCCTCCCTTTGTGCCTGCTCCCTGTGCTGTGAGGTCATGCTTCATTCAGTTGCTAGTCTGGTGAGTGTATGCCACCAGTGACCTTAGGTCAGAACGGGCTGTGTTTTATTCAGCTAATTGGCAAATTCATGACAGCTCTGCAGGGCCTTTGTTTGGAACCACTCGTTAGCCCCAGTACGCCTTGTTTACACCCAGCAAACCTTATGCATGGCCGGCAACTTGGAGGCGTGTCCACTCTCAGGCCTTAGTCTCCTGTGCAGACCATGTGGTAGCATCCTCAGTCTGGGGGTTCCTGGTCACCTGCTCCAACTCCTCAAGGGGTTTTTAAGCATCTGCTTGCACATTTGGAGCCTAGCCTCCTTTTGCCAGCTCCACCTCCAATGCAAAACACATTCATCCCCATACTAGGCAGGAAAGGTTCATCAGAAGCCTAGTGGGCCCGGTCATTGGGAGTTTAGATGATCATGGATGTTGCTGTGCCAACTGAGGCAGTCCAAGACACCACTGCTTACCTGTCAGTGACTGCACAGTCACAAGAGGTTAAGTCTAATGCAGATTTAAATATTATTGATGAGGAGGCATCCCAGAACACCACTGATAATGTAGGAAAAGTGAAAGGCCATGGGCGAAAACACAAGCTTAGGAGCAGACGATACTCTAGGGGTTCTTACTCATCTAACTGCAGGAGTTCCTCCTCAGCATCATCTTCTGTATCACATGATTCTTCAGTGGTACAGGATGCAGGAAACCCAGTAGCAGCAGGTTCCGGACAGCTAGCCCTAAATACCAGTAAACATCTTAGTCAGGGGTCCCACATATTTGCATTGGCGCATCATACATTAGCAATATGAGGACATCTTTAGCTTGCTAGAGGGGCGCAGGAGGGGAGATAACTCCTGGAAATGGCATAGGCAGCATGAGCCACTAGCAGGTGGGAAAAGAGTGGTCAGGAACATTAATAACTGGGCTGTTCCTTTGCCCAGGTGGCATCTATAGTTGGCAGAGCCGATTCTTCACAGCACATGGCCATGTGGTCGTATTTAGACACTAGTCAGTGCCCACTCAAAATATGAGGGTTTTACTTGGCTCAAATATGATGAGCGGTTTAGTGACCAAATGGCGGACACTCCGGCCATGGTCATTCGCATGATGTTGAGCTATGGCTCACTAATATGATAGGGAAAAACACGGATGTGACAGTGAGCATCTGGCCATTTTGTGGCCACAGCACCATCCAGGGACAAGGATGAGCAAGAAGTAGTGCTTTGGAGGCATGTTGGCGGTACAATACTGGGGGCTGCATGATACAGGACTAGAAGCAATAGCATATTTGTATCACCAGTGCCGCAGGCCATCTAGCCACCAGATGCCCCAAAAAGAGTCAGAGTGAAAGAGGAAAATAGGGTAGGGATTAGATCCCCTATCCTGGTACTGTGGCTTCTGCTAGACAGGAGTTAAATTTGTAACCTGACCAGCAGTCTGCAAGGGTACTGAGTGATGGTTTCAAGAAGGGTTTCATAATATCTTACATAGCTCAGGATCACTCTCGCCAAATCACCTTTGGACCATTGAAGCTTGGATACACTTGAGTTGTTGTGGGAATCTGTCACTCCATCGACATGGCTGTCCTATATGAGAGGCTTCACGCTATCATCCAGTTCATGGGCATCTCAGATTGGCAACAAAGCCCTGTGTTGTCATTTCAGATAGTAAACTATGTGGTTCAGGCACGGCAAGAACCACAGGGGTCTGGTGCAGGCAAACCTGGCAGGTCACTCCTTCTTCACGAGGGCTCAGAATTGGCCCAAACCAGTCAAGGACTTTGCTGTCAAGAACATTCTGACAGATTGGGCAAGGTCTAAACCTGCAGCTTGGGTGAGCAAAGACCAATTTTACATAATCACTTGCTTTTGCTATGGCACACATTACCAGCAGTACTAGAGAATGATTATGAACTTGCCCTGTTCCATCGGCCTTCACATTGGCTTTCTTTGGCGCTCTAAGAATAAGCGAGTTAGTGGTGGCAGCTAGCCACAGGTGTGACACCTCTGGCCTGCGTGCTTCTGAGGTCTCCCTGGCTGACAGATTAACGATATGTATCAGGAGATCGAAAACAGATCAGATAGGTTGAGGTTCGTAGTCACACTAGCTGCGGTGGAGCAGCTGCCTATTTGTCCTGTGGTGACTGGTGAATGCCACTGCTTTGCTATCGTAAGGGCAAAAGGGGCAGTACAATTCCTAGTGCACTGCCTCTAAGCAAGTACTAATTCAGTGCCAAGACAAGATGGAGGCGGTACAGAGAAGGGCGACCAGGAAGGTGGAGGATCTTCATCGGATGACGTACGAGGAGAGATTGAAGAATCTAAATATGTACACCCTGGAGGAAAGGAGGAGCAGAGGTGATATGATACAGACTTTCAGATACTTGAAAGGTGTTAATGATCAAAAGACAACGACAAACCTTTTCCGAAGGAAAAAAATCAGCAGAACCAGGGGTCACGATTTGAAGCTCCAGGGAGGAAGATTCAGAACCAATGTCAGGAAGTATTTCTTCACGGAGAGGGTGGTGGATGCCTGGAATGCCCTTCCGGAGGATGTGGTGAAGACCAGAACTGTGAAGGACTTCAAAGGGGCGTGGGATAAACACTGTGGATCCATAAAGTCAAGAGGCTGCCAATGAAGAGTGGGTGACTCGCCAGAATGATGGCTACTGCCTGGAGTCAATACCCTTATTAAATAAACATACACAGGCTTACGGTGACTCCAACATCGCTCTAAGCTTCAACAGCAAGAGGAAATGTGGAAAAAAGGATTCACACTCACAAAGAGGGGAGTAGCTGGCTTGTTACAGCGGTTACTACTCCAAATCAAATAAGCCTGATACTTCACTTTCAATGCATATACAGCAAAGTTCTCTGATTCAACGGCAGGGGAGAAGAAAAACTGATACTTCACACATCCAGCAGAGCTCTCTGCTTCAACGGCAGGGGAGAAGAAAAGAGGGTTCGCACTCACAAAGCGGGGAGTAGCTGGCTTGTTACGGCGGTTACTACCCCAAACCAAATGTGCCTGATACTTCACTTTCGATGCACATCCAGCATGGCTCTCTGCTTCAACGGCATGGGAGAAGACTTATACGTCACACACATCCAGCATAGCTCCCTGCTTCAACGGCAGGGGAGAAGAAAAACAACCAATAAGGGCTAATAACATAGTCTGGGTAAAACAAATAAGCATGGGTGCAGCTTGCTTATTGCGGCGGCTACTACCCCTAACGAATCAAGCTAGATATTTCACTTGGATGCAGCTCCATCACTGCTCTCTACATTAAAGGTGGGGGTGGAAGGGAAATAGAACCAAGAGCTAAGAGAAACAGATAAGTATGAGAGAAAATATGTGTGAAGCTTGCTGGGCAGACTAGATGGGCCATTTGGTCTTCTTCTGCCGTCATTTCTATGTTTCTATGTTTCTATGATCTCTAGAGGTGGCTATCTAACAGGCCGAGAAATTCTGTACTCACTCATTCAGGATAAGTGTGAAGTCCAGTGCTGCTGCATCCTGATTTCTGGGTGCAACAATTCAGCACATAGGTAGTTGGCGATCTCTAGCTTACCTGACCTACATTAGACAGACAAATGGGGCCCTGAATCACAGCACACCACAGTAGATGCTTAAAGTTGTCTTCCCTAGCCCTCCCTCTCCCGCAGGATCTTGAAAGATAAGTCCATATGCTTTGGTTAACTAACACCATCATTGCTGTTTCATTTCATGTCTTTCCCGGCAATGAAGCATCATGTGGATCACAGGGCATTCATTTGTTTTCTAGCACTTGCACCGTGCTAGAAAACAAATGAATGGTTCGGGACTGCACTTGAGTCTGGCGTCAAATGATATGATGGTACGATGGCTTGGCAGAAAAGGTATTTGCTGGACCAACTCAACCCACTCCTGCAATGACTGCTGGTCAGATCATCACCCTCCAGAGGTACTCATAATTCACCTTGGAGGCAATGATCTGGAGGATATTTCTTGCCAGCAGCTAAATAATAACATCAGGAATGACATTGCCTTCATTTAGGAATTGATGCCAAAATCCCTTGTTGCTGGTTCCAGCACGAACAGCTTTCGGGGAGTAGGATAGGCAAACTAAATAAGCAAGTTGGTAATTCCGTGAAGCAAAAAGGGGGTTATCATATCAGACATGAATGGATTTGCATGGGATGTGAAGACCTGTTCCAAAGAGACGAGGTATACCCATCTGACATGGTGCAGGATTTATTCCTAAATGCATTGAGATTGGCCATTTATCATGCGCTATTCTGACAGTGAATGGTGGCTGCAGCTGTATGTGGAGGATCCCAGGGAAGTTGTCAACTACCTGAGCCCTTTGGCTGGGTATCCAAACCAGATAAGGAGGGGTTTGATGTTTTAGGGGGGCAATGCATGGTTCACCGGTACACCATACCTAGATGCTAGGGATTGTCTGTAATCAGGGCCACGTGACCATGATTTGACAGTAGACCAGATGTCCCATTCATGTGGGTTGTTGGCTTGCTTGTGTGTGATGGGCTGACCCTAGTACTTACGAGGAGTGAGCGCCTCTTGTGAGGACAGGCTTTGCTTTGCCAGTTTTCATTTCCAAACCCTTGCTGGCTTGAAATCTGTGGTTTTCTGTGTGCAACATTATTTCCCTCCAACACCTTGTGACAAATTGGTCACAGCTGCCCAGGTTATGGAGCATCACAGGGCCTGTGCACGGAAGCCGCAGGTAACCTTGTGCCATGCATGGAGCCGGGGGGGTGTCATCACTGGGACACTTATCGCATGGTGGTGCGGTATGGAGCCTCCTATCACTGCTGCACATCAGCATGGAATGGTGGCCCAGTGCTCTAATGCACATCATTGGTGTGCGACCATTGCAGTATTAACATCACCATGCTGGTGACATGATGCTCTGGGGGCACACACTTGGGGGAAGGTAGGGCTAGGTACAGCTCTAGTCAACCCAAGGGGTTACCTACTGAAGTGGGGAGGTATTTTGACACACCATTGGGTCAGTTGAAGTGGCGGGGGTGGCTCGGGGGATGATACTGCTGCATGGGTAAGGGAGCTGGGAATGCTAGGTTTTCCCATCCCTTTGCTCCTGCTCCCCATGCTGTGAGGATGTGCTTCGTTTCCACACTCACACCCAATCCTCTATTTCAGTTAGTACTCTTGTTAGGAAGATATTGTTGAAGTTATGCTTATGTTGTGGCAGCTTTGGGGGAGGGGTATCTGAGCTGGATAAGTGGGGTTGTTGTTTTAGGGGGGGCAGTGCATGGTATCACTGGAATGCCATAACAGATTGGTAGGGATTGTCTGCCGTTAGGGCTGCATGGCCCTGGTTTGGCGATAGACTGGATGTCCCGTTCATGTGGGTTGTCGCCTTGCTTGTGTGTGGCAGGCTGACTGGAGCATCCATGAGTGAGTGCCTCTCGTGAGGTTGGGATTTGCTTGGCAGCGAAGAGCCCTGGAGTCCAGAGGTGATACACTGCCCTCCCGTTGATAGTGCACCCGCTAATTAGTAAGATTTCTTATGACTCGGGTACCAAGGTCATTACTATAACCAGGCTATATATTAACAAAGCTGTGGCCTATATTAATTCCAGTGACTTAGTGTGTGGTTTTTTATGTGCGGTATTATTTCCCCCTAACACTTTGCAATGAATTGGTTGTGGCTGCCCAGGTTGTAAGAAAAGAAAATAATTGCTCAGCAGTCTATAAAAAACACATCAATTATCTAAATGTGTACTAAGACACTTAGAGGGATGTTATAAAAACAACTGAAACCTACCACAGCATCTAATGCCCACATCTGAAAGTGTTTTGTTGTTTTTTTTACCTAAAATAAATTTCACAACAATCCCATGAATCTGGATTGGAAGCAGAAACTTTATACAAAACACTTTCCTTATATTTTTTGAACCCTGCAAAGTTAAAATTTTCTATGATTAAACTGAATTATTTTTCAAAACAAAAATAGCGACTATCCATTAAATCCTCAGCAGTAGCCAAAAAGACTGTTCTGCAGTCCACACAATAAAACATATTGACTGTGGTGTTTGAACATTTTCATGATTTCAGATGGCCTAAGGTTACAATGAAATGATTTACCTTGGAATATACAAGATGATATCCAGAAGACAAAAATCAATTTGTAAATATTTGTTGGACAAGGTTGAATATTTCAGGTAATAATTTCCCATTCTAACAATCTAGCCAATTCAAATGTAGATAGAAATCATACATCTATCTATCTATACCAACTTACAATCTTTATTATGTATTCAGAATACATTGGTGACAGAAGATTTATCTATTCAAGACTTTGTGTTCACAGCATTGCAGAAGTGAGATTGCAGAATGCATATTTTCCTTGTTGACACAGTATCATTTATCCTTAATCCATTATAGGTCTGTGTACAGTATATACTGTATCTCTTATAATAAACAAAAGTATTCAAAAGGCAACAGAAAAATATCCTAGGTAAGAGAGGGATGCAAATAATCCACAATTACTGGCAAACAGTAGATAAATTACTGAAAATAAAGAAGCTTTGTAATGTCTATTTTCAAGCCAGGGAATTGGAGGTTTCATCCTTAACCCATTATGTCCCAATGTCCTATTTAGAGGACAACTTCTATAAAAATTGGGACATAATGGGTTAAGGTAGACTCACTTTTCCTAAAACTTTATTTATTTTCTTAGATTTGATTTTTTGCCTTTCCCTATAAACCTCAAAGCGAGTTACAATTAATGTAACAATACACCTCAATATTTATTTATTTAAATCTTTTTTATACCAACATTCATGAAGCATATCATATCGGTTCACATAGAACAGGGGTATTATAACATCAGAAAGAAGATTAAGTTACAATATAAAGATATATATCAATATAAAGATAATATTAACATAAACATATTAACCCATGCCCTGAGATATCATATTATATACAACTATTAAAACCACCCCACTAATCAAATGCTTGTGAGAATAACTAAGCTTTTAATTTCATATGGACTAATAGGTAGTTATTTACAACCAAGAATGAGGAACACTCTTCCAGAGCTGAAATAAAGAAACAGCTATAAGCCTGAAGCCTAGTTACAACACAGGTTAGTTGATGACAGAGGGGGTTTATCCATGGGTAACAAGACTTGCTATGATGATCTAAGAGTTCTGCCCAGTGTTTAAGGCAACAATAAGTCCACCAAAGTCTTTGAGGATATCTAGTGTAGGCAGCGAAAAACATACACAGAACTTATATTTCAAATAAAGTTTAACTAGTAGTCATTTCCTTTAAATAGTAGTAGTATGGTCATTAATCTTAACATCTGTAAGAAGTCTATCATCTGTAGGTACAAATATTTCAGGCATAAGAGTAGAAGACCTGATACAATGAGTTAGGGTAGTCTAATCGAATTGTTACCAAAGAATGGATAACCATAGCTAAATCTTTATACCCACAAATGGATATGATTACTAAAGAAACCAGGTTCTGAATAGATTGCTGAGATTCTAACTGGACTCCTGAACTCCTCACAGCATCCTTTGGAACTAACTCAAAACCAACACAAAAAGACCAAGAGGTATTACCCTGGCTGATCACTCACAAATCTTCTAATTAGCAGGATTAAACTTGAGCCAATATTGGTTGAGCTATACTGCTACTACCTCAGATAGCTTTTTAAGAACATAAGAACTTGCCATACTGGGTCAGACCGAGGATCCATCAAGCCCAGCATCCTGTTTCCAACAGTGGCCAATCCAAGTCACAAGTACCTGGCAAGAACCCAAGTCATTCAGAAGTGACAAATGGCTCCATCAGTGAAGAGGTCTACAAATGGTGACTCAGTGGGTCACTAGGTGAGTGTGTGTGGGGTTAATGTCAAAGGAAGCTGGTGAAAGGTAGCCGTGGGCTGTGGTTCTCACTGGGTTCCTGGAAGAAAGAATGCCATTTTTCTCTTTTCCAATTCTTCAGATTTGCAACTGCTGACACATCGTTATCTCTCTCAAGTGCCACAATATAAATGCTATCAGCATTCTCTGAAATGCTCCCTGTTCCATGTGCAGGTCACCAGAGGCAGGCAGAGCTCCAGAGTCTCAATGTGTGCATGAGACGATGGTGCAAGGAAGATGGATTCAGTTTTGTTAGGAACTGGGGAATCTTTTGGGGAAGGGGGAGTCTCTTCCAAAGGTATGGGCTCCACCTTAACCAGGTGGAACCAGACTGCTGGCACTGAACCTTTAAAAAGGAGATAGAGCAGTTTTTAAACTAGAACAAAGGGGAAAGTCGACAGTCACTCAGCAGTGCATGGTTCGGAGAGAGGTATCTTCAAAGGATACTAATGATGCATTAGAATTAGGGCATCCCGACAGTGAGGTTCCAATAGTAAGAAAAATAGTCCAAGTGCCTGTAACTAATAACTCACCTGAGCTAAAAAAAATTCTAACTTATTCCTATCAATTAAAAAGCAGAATGAAAATACAAACAAAAACCAAACTTTGAAATGTTTGTATGCTAATGCCAGAAGTCTAAGAAGTAAGATGGGAGAATTAGAATGTATAGCAGTGAATGATGACATAGACTTAATTGGCATCTCAGAGACATGGTGGAAGGAGGACAACCAATGGGACAGTGCTATATCGGGGTACAAATTATATCGCAATGACAGAGAGGAGCACCCGGGAGGTGATGTGGTGCTTTATGTCCGGGATGGCATAGAGTCCAGCAGGATAAACATCCTGCATGAGACTAAATGCACAATTGAATCTTAATGGGTAGAAATTCCTTGTGTGTCGGGGAAGACTATAGTGATAGGAGTATACTACCGTCCACCTGGTCAAGATGGTGAGATTGCCAGTGAAATGCTAAGAGAAATTAGGGAAGCTAACCAAATTGGTAGTGCGGTAATAATGGGAGACTTCAATTACCCCAATATAGACTGGGTAAATGTATCATTGGGACACGCTAGAGAGATAAAGTCCCTGGATGGAATAAATTATAGCTTTATGGAGCAATTGGTTCAGGAACCGACGAGAGAGGGAACAATTTTAGATCTAATTCTCAGTGGAGCACAGGACTTGGTGAGAGAGGTAACGGTGGTGGGGCCGCTTGGCAATAGTGATCAAATATGATCAAATTTGATTTAATGACTGGAAGGGGGAAGTAAGCAAATCCACGGCTCTCTTGCTAAACTTTCAAAAGGGAAACTTTGATAAAATGAGTAAAATAGAAAAAAACTGAAAGGAGCAAGTACAAAAGTAAAAAGTGTGCAAGAGGCGTGGTCATTGTTAAAAATACCATCCTAAAAGCACAATCCAGATGTATTCCACACATTAAGAAAGGTGGAAAGAAGGTGAAATGATTACCGGCATGGTTAAAAGGGGAGGTGAACAAAGCTATTTTAGCCAAAAGATCTTCATTCAAAAATTGGAAGAAGGATCCAACAGAAAAAAATAGAATAATGCATAAACGTTGGCAAGTTAGATGTAAGACATTGATAAGACAGGCTAAGAGAGAATTTGAAAAGAAGTTGGCCGTAGAGGCAAAAACTCACAGTAAAAACTTTTTAAAAATATATCTGAAGCAGAAAGCCTGTGAGGGAGTCAGTTGGACTGTTAGATGATCGAGGGGTTAAAGGGGGCACTTAGAGAAGATAAGGCCATCGCGGAAAGATTAAATGATTATTTTCTTCGGTGTTTACTGAAGAGGATGTTGGAGAAGTACCCGTACTGGAGAAGGTTTTCATGGGCAATGATTCAGATGGACTGATTCCATAACATGGACCTTACAGAAACTGGATTGGCAAAAATGGAAGCCTCTATTCTGTCAGATAGGGCAGAATCTGATTGTCTTCACACTTGATAATCTTGTTAAGGAAAGGCAGATTTAATATTGGTCAATATTGGTCTAATATATATGGAATCACATCCTGTATTTTAAGTGTTCTATTAAATAATTACCCATTTATAAATGAAAAGAGAATGCCTAATGGATATATTGTGTCCATCCACCTGTCTCTGACCTCATTTTAGCTCCTAAGCAGGGAAATGTACCATTCACTGTATATCTTTAGCACTACCACCAATCATTAGGACAGGTCTGGGGCCCAGTACATGCTGATTACTGTATATACTGTACTTGACCAGAACAGCAGGATAAATTGCTGCATAGCTGTCATGTAAAGCAGAACTGTGATGTCATGGAGAGGGGGAAGAAGATAAGCAGAGTTGACATTTTGCTGAGCAGAAGAGAAGAACCACAAGTGGAACAGATAGAAGAACAGCTGCTTAGGTAAAATCTGGTCTCTCGGGATGCACAGCTGATGGGTAAATTTGAGCCAAAGTGTCAGGGAGAGGAAGAAGGCAAGTCAAGCTGAATAGATAATAAGAACAGTTCCTTTGAGGAAAAGTTGGTTTTGGACTGCACAGTTGATGTTTAAACCTGAGTGGCAGTGCCGTATGGAGAAAAAAAGGAAGTCATTTGGATAGAACTTATTTTCTAATTGCATAAGAAGACAAAGAGAGATGGCCAAGAAATTTGCAAAGGGTAGAAGTGCATTGAGGACAGAGGTCATCATTACTGCATTGCACAGCTCATCACAGGAAAGTAGAGATATCTGAGAAACCTACAAGACACAGAAGTGATGAAAGGACTTTCAAATGTAATTTCAAACCCACAACATCAGATCCCTGGGTTGCTAGTTGCTGTTAAGTATGCCTGGAAGACTTTGATAAGAACATAAGAGGTGCCATGCTGGGTCAGACCAAGAACCATTGAGCCCAGCATGCTGTCTCCAACAGTGGCCAATTTAGGTCACAAGTACTCGGCAGATCACCAATAGATAATTTATGTCTTGTATTGCATGCCCAGGGATAATCGCTAGGTTTTCCAATTCCACCTGGCTAATAACTGTTCAGTCTTTTCTTTCAGGAACTTGTCCAATCCTCTTTTGAACCCCATGTTAGTACTGCCGGCACTAACGGGCCACGGGCACCTTCCATTACCCGTGGTCCGCTTCCTCAGTTCTCCCTGGGCCGTCCTGCTTCCACGCAGGCTCTGACGCCACCGACCCGTCTCCTCCAGGCGTCCCCTAGCTTGTGTGTGTGCCAGAAGCCCGCCTCTTAAAGGGGCCATGGTGGGAAAACCTAGCCCGGCCCCTAGCTGACGTCAGGACTCTCTGCGTTTATAAGGAGGCTTACCTGGATACTCTCTGACTTGGCAACGAGTCTGCTTTGCTTCGGTTGAGTCCTCTGTGCTTCGTTGGTGCCCTGGTTCCTGTTTCTGCCTTCTGAGTCCTGTTCCTGCCTTCTGAGTCCTGTTCCTGCTCCTGCTCCCATCTGTTGATTCCTGCGGATCGATCTTCTGGCTTCTGACCTCGGACTGGCTTCAGTGACTCTTCTGGCTTCGACCTCGGACTGGCTTTCGGTGACTCTTCTGGCTTCGACCTTGGACTGGCTCTTGGTGATTCTCTGGCTTCTGATCCTGGACTGGCTATCGGCGACCCTCTGGCTCCTGACCTTGGACTGGCTGTTGACGATCCTCTGGCTTACAACCTTGAACTGGCTATTGGCAATTCTCCTGGCAGTTATCCAGCCGTCTTCTCAGGAGCCCACCTAAAACCAGCCAGCCCCGGCACCCAAAGGTTCAACCCATGGGGAATGAAGTTTGTATTGGAGAAGCTCCAGCTGGCCCCTGCACCAGCTCAGCCTCGCCTCCCGATGGTGGGGACCTGCGGGGGTTCACCCTCTCAGGTAGCGCCAACTCCCCCTCGGGCAAGGGGTCCACTCTCAACCATCAGCATAACACCCCACTATGTTAGTTCTTTAGACCACATTTTTGGCAATAGATTCCATAGCATGACTGCATGAAAACCTATTTCCTACAATTTGTTTGAAATCCGCCAATTGCTAACTTCATGGAATGTCCCCAAGGGCTAGTGTTATTTGAAAGAGTAAATAACCATTCTCTATTTATCTATTCCCCTCCATTCATGATTTTCTAAACCTCAATCATATCACCTTTAGTCATCTCCTCTCCAGTCTAAAGATTCCTAATCTGTTTTGCCTTTCCCCATAAGGGAACATTTCCATTCCCTTTATCATTTTTGTCATCCTCCTCTCTACCTTTTCTAGTTCTACTATTTCTTTTTTTGAGATGAAGCGACCAGAACTGCACACAGCTCCCAAGGTGCAATCGCTGCATGGATTTATACAAAAGCATTATGATATTCTCAGTTTAGTTCTTGTTTCCTTTCCTATTAATTCTTAACATTCGATTTGCCTTTCTGACCACTGCCACATACTAAGCCAAAGATTTCAAGATATTGTCTACCAGGACTCCAAATTTCTTTTCCTGGGTGGTGGCTCCTAACACAGAAAACAATATCATGTCTTTGTAGTAGGGATTAGTTTCCCCTTTATGAATTGCTTTGCACTTTTCCCCATTAAATTGCATCTGATATTTAGATGTCCAGTCTCAAGAAGAACCTTTCCTTTTGCAGTTCCTCACAATCAGCTCAAAACAATTTTGTGTCAACTGCAAATTTGATCACTTCACCCGCTGTTCCTTTTTCCAGATCATTGATGAATATGCTAAATAACACAGGTCCTAATGCAAACCTCTGGGACACTCCACCAATGACTTTTATCCATTTAGAAAACTGACCATGTGGTTGTACCCTCTGTTTCTGTCTTTTATCCAAATACCTAGCCACAATCGGACACTGCCTGCTATCCCATGACCCCTCAATTTCTGGAGTCACTCATGAGGGACTTTGTCAAATGCTTTTTGAAAATCCAAATACATTATGGGGCAGATTTTCAAAGGGTTACGCACGTAAGATACGCGCGTAACCCCCGAAAAGCTGCCTCTTCCACCCCTGCGCGCGCCAAGCTTATCTTGCATAGGTTCGGCGGTGCATGCAAGCCCCGGGACGTGCATAAGTCCCAGGACTTTCCTGAGGGAGCATGTCGGGGGCGTGTCACAGTCGGCGTGTCATCGGTGGCATTCTGGGGGTGGGGCTGCGGGTGTGGTTCCGGCCAAGGGGCATTCCGGAGGTGTGGCTACAGCCTCTGGACCAGCCCCTGGACCAGAAGATGGCACGCCAGTAGCCCACCAGAGCAACGCAAGTTACGCCTGCCTCAGGCAGGCATAACTTGAAAAATAAAGGTGGGGGGGAATTAGTTTAGGGCTGGGGGGTGGGTTTATAGGGGGAAGGGAGGGAAGGTGGGGGGGGGACCGGAAGGAAAGTTCCCTCCAAGGCTGCTCCGATTTTGGAGCAGCTTCAGAGGGAATGGATGATGGTGGCGTGCACATGTTATAAAATCGGGAGTAGATTTGTTCGTGCTGGGTTGCGTGAACAAATCTACTCTCGTGCGCACCTTTTAAAATCTACCCCTATAGTCAACAAGCTTACCTTTTTTTATCTCTATGTTTATTTATACCTTGAAAATAATCTAGTAAATTGGTAAGGCATTTGCAAAAACCATGTTGACTTCCCTCTTTCCCCCCCCCCCCCCCCCCCCCCCAGTTAAACCACATCTATCTATGTGGTCAGTAATTTTGTTTTTAAGAATAGGTTAAACCATTTTGCCCAGCACTGACATCAGGCTCACAGTCTATATATTTCCAAATCACTTCTGGAACCCTTTTTAAAAACTGGCATCACATCGGCCACCCTCCAGTCTTTGGGTACTGTGTCTATTTTAAATGATAGTTGATCACCTCTGATTGCAGTGGTCATAACCATCACAGGGTAGTCTTCTTCATTTGGAACTACAAAAATCGGATTGAATGAAATTTCTTTATCTTAAGTGGGGAAAAGGAGTCCCCGGCCTTTGCCACCATGCTTCAGAGCTTTGCCTCCAACTGCATCAGAATCACTCTAGAAGCAAATCTATGCAGATACCTCATTCCCTGGTTTTTTTCTTCTCTCAGCCTGGAGGAAGGCTGGGCTGGGGTCAAATGAAAGCTCACTACCCTACATTGGAACTCCCACTAAAAGAAGGTTGGAGCGAATGTAAGAAAAGACTACAACAGTGTTACACACCAGCCTTATGTACACTAGGAAACATCTACAAGCTTATCCATACAAAAAATTACAGAATCTGTGGCCAGTATAAACCAAAAACACCTGCAACCTTGTATACAGGCAAATGACAAATAAATAACAAAGACATCACATGGATGGCTACTACATAGTGGCTTGAACACTCATGCAAGTCAGGTGTTTTGCACTGTCCAAGAGGTCACACAGTAGAAGAGACAATCCTTCAACTGTTTTGGGTGGCTGATGTGGTTGCAGAGACTGGCAAACCCCTCATTCGTGATCTCTTCAAGAGAGCAGACAGCTCGTTCCAGGGCTGGGGCCCAGGCACCCAGAAACATTGCTCCTACTGCAGCACCCACCAGCCTTGTGGCATCTTCCACATTGGGTGATACTCTGGGGAATGTGTGGTGGTTTGTGTGTTGGGAGGGGGGGGGGGGGCAGAGGTTGTTATAATTAAAGAAAGAGAAGTTAAGGAGTTTCTTTATGTATTCTAGTTTGATATTGCATGCTATATTCTGCCTAACGGGGATTAATACCATGGATTAGTGGTATGTTTAATAAAGTTATTATTGCCAGCCCTGCTCAGTCTTATTTGTTTTGGAGTCTCCCTGGGGATGGGAAGGGAATCTGATCCATATTACCAATCTTCCCCAGACAGAGGCAGCAGGCACCTGCATTGCTGAGATCAACAGAATCTACCTGATGCTGGGCATTGCCACCAGGTAGATCACAGATCCATGGATGCTTGAAAAATAAACTGGCAAAGGGACATTACATTAATTAAACAGTTTGAATATGTGAATTGCTAGCTATAATATAAGCATTGTGTATATATATATATATATATATATATATATATATGTATATATATATATATATACACAATGCTTATTAAAGAAGCATCAGTGCTGGTAGAACTGAGACTAAAAAAATGACAGACATAACTTCATGTGCAGATTTGAATGCAGTGTAATATATTTCTATGACAATAATGGGCATGCAATCCAAAAATGCCCATTACAAATCCATATTTATGTAATACAAATTATCAGTCTTCTGCTAGGTTCTGAATCTTTATATTAAACCACATGAAGTAATTTAAAAAATAGCTGGTTCTTCTAGGGCCACCCATACACACTGTTTTGGATTTCCATTTTTTGTAGTCTAAAGTAGTGGTTGCAGTGAAATTCTGATCATGACATAATAATGGATATGTGACAAATAAACTGAATGCAGTGATACTTGTCAAAACTATCCAGGAGTCATTTTTATGAATAATCAGAGATGAACTAGCGAAAAATGATAATGAAAGTTTGGTGTTTTTTCCATTCTAGGACATTTAGAGGACAATTCTTAAAGCAATTTGCATGGGTATAAAGTGTTTTGCACGTGTAAACCAGCTAACAAAAAATTACTCCCTTGATGCAGCTGAAAATTCCACAGCATACATATTATACTTTTGGATGCATTCATAGGATACAGTCCCATGGGTTTGTTTAGTAGGGATGTGCATTAGCTTACAATGAATGTCACATCCGCAACAAAAAGGTCCCTATTTATTTCATTTGTGGGGCCGTGAAACGAATGATGATCCTCCCCCCCCCCGAATGAAACATATCATATTAGTTTCATTTGTTTGGTCCACAGTGCTTTCTTAGCAACTTTTGCAATAGCAGAAGGTCATGTGGGAGTATTTATAGCAACTAGCCCTTTCTTTTCAGTCATAAGTGACCTCATAGCCCTGTCATAGAGTGGGTTTGACAGGTTAGCAAGGAGACCAGAATGCCAACATATCAGAGTGAAACAGTTTTTTAATTCAGCCAATCACTGCTCATCCTGGTGTTTTTCTACCTTCAGCAAGTATAACACAGTGCACTTTCTTCTTGGGTTCTATCTGAGAAGGTTGTTTACTGATTGAGCTCTCTCAAAGTGTCTCAGTTATCTATTGAATTGCTGCAAATCAGCGCTATTGCTATTGCTGAAAAATATTTTTGCCCTTTTGTGCTGTTGTGCCAGGCAGCCAGCTTTTTTTACTGCACTCAGACTTTTCTCTCTGTCTCACATACTGAGACAAGCTGCCAGCAGTGGCATTTTACTGCTGAACTTACCCCCCTGAGATAGGTTGCAGGCAGGGTTTGGGTGATGTTGGTGGGAGATAGTGTGAGAATTGCAGTGGCTGTCTGGCATTGGGTATTTTTCAACTATAAGCAGCATCACAGTGAGTACTGTAAGAAGCCCCCGCTTGCAGACTCACAGCAGGAGTAGTCATGCTGAGGCTTCCAGTGTTTTATCTGGAGTTTCAGTACTGTTTTTGTGCACACAGAGCAGTCTCAATTGTAGTGTACAGCAAGACAATGCACTGTGTGTCTGTGTGTGTGAGTAGTTATCCACACTCACATATATTGGTACAGTGGTGTTCTT
The DNA here is from genome assembly GCF_901001135.1 of Rhinatrema bivittatum. Taxonomy (NCBI): domain Eukaryota; kingdom Metazoa; phylum Chordata; class Amphibia; order Gymnophiona; family Rhinatrematidae; genus Rhinatrema; species Rhinatrema bivittatum. Next base: position 695,475,833 of record NC_042616.1, read on the forward strand.
TTAATCCAAATCCCCAATAGGCATCTGGAGTTTTAGGGGGTTTTTTTGTGCACATAGAGCAGTCTCAGTTGTAGTGTATAGCAAGATACTGCACTGTGTGTCTATGTGTTTGTGTAGTTCACCACACTCATATATATTAGTACAGTGGTGTTCAGTACAACCAATAAAGAAATAAACCTTTTATTCCAAATCCCCAGTAGGCAGTGACATTAAAATCCATGATGTCAGGGAAAAGTACAGGTCGAGTAATTGGCACTGGCTGAGGAGGCACTGGCAGAGGAGGCACTGGCAGAAGAGGCACTTCAAAAGGCAGTCCCCCATTAAAGTTAAAAAGGGACCTATTCCAATCCAAAATCTCTGGAGGGGCAGGCAGTTCCATCCAGAAAAAAACAAATTTAAAGATAATGCACTACCACCACCTGTTTCTGATCCTGTTTTGGAGGTGAGGGAAGGGGAGGCTGAGCCATTCAAGGCAGTTGGGGTAGTGAAGAAAGCAAACGAGCCAGACCCAAAAGCAGCAGTGTGACAGCATACTCTAGTTAGCGCTGACGATGTAGCGCAGTCACTGTTTGCTTCTGATTCCGATGAAGAATCATCTTGTATGGGATTCCCTTCATCAGAAATGGAAGACATAATAGCTGAAGAAGGTTTAGGAGGATTAGTTAGTTCCATCTTAGCCTCCACTTCAGTGCTGCAGGGGAGAGATGAAACTGATGATGAGGAGGAAGAGCAGTCAGCGCAGGCACAGAGTGTGACTAATGCCCCTGGCATTGCTTCTCAGGGTGCACCCACTACTTCATCTCCAGTGCCAGCATCCATCCCGAAAACTATAGAGAAGAGATCACGAAAGAAATCTGTGATCTGGGAGCCACTTTAAAGTGACAGAGGGACCCACGTTTTGCTCAGTGTAATTACTGTACCAGTGATATTAGCAGAGGCAAGCAAGTAGGCCATCAAACTAATTCTGGAATGATGCATCATATGCAGAAGCAACACCCAAAAGTACTGACATCTGGGGATGTTGGCAGTACCAGTCAGGGGACCCCTTTTTCCAGGAAATGTAAAGTTGTTGAAAAGGAGTAGAGTCATCCCATGCCCTCAGCCCCTTCTAACAGTCAGGTGGCAGGCTAGCAGCCCCCTGCCATGCTTCAGAAGTGACAACCCACCATGGAGGAAATGGGGTGGTGTTTGGTAGCACTATCCCGGGAAAGGAGGCAGGCAGCCTCAAAAGTTGTAATCAGAAGCATAGCATCGGGAAAATGATTGCCCTTAATGAACAGCCCCTGCAGGTAGTAGAGAATGTGGGTTTCAAGTGTTTGCTGCAGGTCTTAGCTCCAAATTACAAAGTCCCTTCCAGAACCACATTTAGCAGAAAGGTCATCCCCAGTTTGTACAACAGTGTCGCAGTCAAATCCAGGCACTGCTAGCTAAGGCAGAGGGGAGTGTGCATTTCACCTGCGATATCTGGACCACCATGAACACTTCACACTCTTACGTCTCCCTGACAGCACACTGGTGGGACCTGGCTGAGGCAGGGCAGGCAGCAGCTCTATTAGTGACCAAGTATCAGGGTGCAGGTGGGCTTTACTGCACATCCACCTGACAGACGAGGCCCATACCTCGGCCAATATTCTATCATGCATCAGAGATATGCTGGAGGGGTGGCAGCTACATTAGAGAGCCAGGAATCTTCAGGCAGGGTTCTTTGTCACAGACAATGGTGCAAACATGGTAAAGGTAACCGTTTATTCTTTCCTATCTCTTCCTTCTTCTCCAAGTTCTGCTACCCTTGTTATTTGTAACTGCTCCTTCGGTCACCACAGTTCGAATTGATGTATTTAATGCACTCCCGTTCCATGTAAACCAGCAAGATATGTTTTCATGATTGCCGGTATATAAAAACCTTAAATAAATAAAATAAAATAAATAAAAGGCAATATGTGATGGGGGCTTTCAGAACATTCAATGTTTTGTACACACTCTGCACCTGGTAGTGAAGTCAGCTCTGGGGTTGGGGTCCAAGCACCAAGACAATGAATACCTGCATACATTAATACAGAAGTGCAGGAACATACCAGGGTTCTCCCACAGAAGTGTGAAGGCGGGGCAGGTTCTCCGACAAAAGCAGACTGATTTAGGGATACCCCACAAGCGTCATATTCAAGACATTGGTACCCGGTGGAATTCTACCTATATGATGGTGCAGAGGTTAGTGGAGCAACATGACCTTTCTCTGGAAATGGAGATAGGTGTGCATAGTCCCCTAGGGCATCATGATTGGGTAGTCATGAGTCAGCTAGTAAAAATCCTGAAGCCCTTCAAGGATGCCACAGAGGAGCTGAGTTCCAGAAGTGCCACCTTGGGTGATATCATCCCTATAGTTAATATTCTGGAGTAAAATTTGGAGGTCTTTAAACAGGAAGATAGAATGACAGCAGAAGTGCTGTGTTTGGATGTTTGCAGAAGCACGTGCAAGACAGATTAGGACCTTTAACAAAAGACGACAGATACATGGTCGCCACAGTCTGTGATCCCCATGTGAAAGGGAAACTCGCCCTACAGTCCGATTGTCTCACATTTGTGAAGAACCTGCTATAAGAAAATGTCTGTGAACAGGAGCGCCACAGGCAGAGACAAATTAGGCATGAAGCAGAGGAAGAAACAGTGGGCACTTCAGAGAGTAGTGCAAGCCCAAGCAGGAGCAGCACTCTGTCAGCGACAGATAGTACTTCCTCCTCCACTTCAGTACGCCAAAGCCATGTTGCCCCTAAAAATCATCTCTTCTGGCACAGGCGAGAGCGAAAACAACTGGCAAGAATGGCTCTCAGCCCACCCATGCAAAGGACACACCAGCACAAATGTCAGTGACATGGTATCTCACAGAGCCCACTGAGAACATGGAGACAGATCCACTGGCATATTGGGCACACAAGTCCACTGTCTTGTCACATCTAGCCAAAGTGGCTCAGTGATATCTGTCCTGTCCACCAACCAGTGTGCCCAGTGAACATGTCTTTTCAATGACATGGGATATCATAAGCCCTCATCATTCAAGGCTGGCACCAGAGTTAATGCAAAAGCTAGTGTTTTTGAAAATAAACATGCCTTTGCTTGGGTTTCCAGATTTTCCCTGTGAATGGCAAGATGAATAAAAGCACTTTAAAGCCTTGCAGTACCTCTGCCTGCCTTGTATGCTCCAGATATATCAGCACATAGACCTAACCTCATTGCTGTGCCTGTCTGTCTCACACCGTATGTCACACTACAAGGGTCTGACCTCATTGCTGTGCCTGTCTGTTTCATGCCTTATGTCATACTACAAGGCCCATACCTCATTGCTGTGCTATCTGTCTCGCCCTTTACGTCACACTGCAAGGGCCTCACCTCATTGCCGTGCCTGTCTTTCATGAGCCTTATGTCACACTACAAGGGCCTGACCTCATTGCTGTGCCTGTCTGTCTCACCACTTACGTCACACTAGAAGGGCCTGACACAATTGCTGTGCCTGTCTGTCTTGCCCTGTACGTCACACTACAAGGGCCTAACCCCGTTGCTGTGCCTGTCTGTCTTGTGCCTTATGTCACACTACAGGGGCCTGACCTCATTGCTGTGCCTGTCTGTCTCCCCCCTTATGTCACACTAAAAGGGCCTGACCTCATTGCTGTGCCTGCCTGTCTCGTGCCTTATGTCACTGTACAAGGGCCTGACCTCATTGCTGTACCTGTCTGTCTTGTGCCTTACGTCACACTACAAGGGCCTGACTGCATTGCTGTGCCTGTCTGTCTTGTGCCTTATGTCACACTACAAGGGCCTAACCTCATTGCTGTGCCTGTCTTTCTTGCACCTTACATTATACTACAAGGGCCTGACCTCATTGCTATGCCTGTCTTTCATGCGCCTTACATCACATGGCAAGGGCCTGACCTCATTGCTGTGCCTGTCTGTCTCGCCCCTTACGTCACACTTCAGGGGCCTGACCTCATTGCTGTGCCTGTCTGTGATGTGCCTTATGTCACACTACAAGGGCCTGACCTCATTGCTGTGCGTGTCCTTCATGCGCCTTACATCATACTACAAGGACCTGACCTCAGTGCTGTGCCTGTCTGTCATGTGCCTTAGGTCACACTACAAGGGCCTGACCTCATTGCTGTGCCTGTCTTTCTTGCACCTTACATTATACTACAAGGGCCTGACCTCATTGCTATGCCTGTCTTTCATGCGCCTTACATCACATGGCAAGGGCCTGACCTCATTGCTGTGCCTGTCTGTCTCACCCCTTATGTCACACTACAAGGTCCTGAACTCATTGCTGTGCCTGTCTGTCTCGCCCCTTACGTCACACTTCAGGGGCCTGACCTCATTGCTGTGCCTGTCTGTGATGTGCCTTATGTCACACTACAAGGGCCTGACCTCATTGCTGTGCGTGTCCTTCATGCGCCTTACATCATACTACAAGGACCTGACCTCAGTGCTGTGCCTGTCTGTCATGTGCCTTAGGTCACACTACAAGGGCCTGACCTCATTGCTGTGCCTGTCTGTCATGCACCTTACGTCACACTACAAGGGCCTGACCTCATTGCTGGGCCTGTCTGTCTTGCCCCTTTCTTCACACTATAAGGGGGTGACCGCATTGCTGTTCCTGTCTATCTCACACCTTATGTCACACTACAGGGGCCTGACCTCATTGCTGTGCCTGTCTGTCCATGCGCCTTATGTCACACTACAAGGGCCTGACCTCATTGCTGTGCCTGTCTGTCTCTCCCCTTATGTCACACTAAAAGGGTCTGACCTCATTACTGTGCCTGTCTGTCATGCGCCTTATGTCACACTACAAGGGCCTGACTTCATTACTGTACCTGTCTGTCCTGCACCTTATGTCACACTACAAGGGCCTGACCTCATTGCAGTGCCTGTCTGTCCATGCGCCTTATGTCACACTACAAGGGCCTGACCTTATTGCTGTGCCTCTCTGTCATGTGCCTTACATCACACTACAAGGGCCTGACCTCAATGCTGGGCCTGTCTGTCTTGCCCCTTTCGTCACACTATAAGGGCCTGACCGCATTGCTGTACCTGTCTATCTCACACCTTATGTCACATTACAGGGGCCTGACCTCATTGCTGTGCCTGTCTATCTCACACCTTATGTCACACTACAGGGGCCTGACCTCATTGCTGTACCTCTCTGTCTCACATCACACTACAAGGGCCTGACCTCATTGCTGTGCCTGTCTGTCTCACCCCTTATGTCATACTACAAGGGCCTGACCTCATTGCTTACTGTCTGTCATGCGCCTTATGTCACACTACAAGGGCCTGACCTTATTGCTGTGCCTGTCTGTCATGCGCCTTATGTCATACTACAATATGAGCAAAACAGAATGTATACTAATTACAAGGAAAAACTCTGGTATAACATACACTCCTCCCTTCCAATTTGACAACATTCAAATTCAACTCAAAGACAACGTTAAAGATCTGGGTTTCTGGCTAGATAATGAGCTAAATCTTAAATCTAAATCTTAAAAAACACATCGCAGCAAAAACAAAAGAAGGCTTCTTCAAAATTCAAATACTCAAACACCTTAAACCGCTGCTTCACCCCCGGGATTTCAGAACCGTTCTTCAAACCCTCATCTTCTCCAGTATTGACTACTGCAACTCCCTTCTAATTGGCCTTCCCAATGCAACCTTAAGACCACTGCAGTTACTCCAAAATGCAGCTGCCAGAGTCCTGACTGGTAAAAGAAAATCCGACCATATATCCCCAGTACTCCACAACTTACAGTGGCTTCCTGTTAAAAAAAGAATAGAGTACAAAGTCATCACAATTCTACATAAGACAATTCACAAAGCAGACTTCACTGCCCTGGACAATATTATACATCTGCATAAATCATCACGTACAACAAGATCTACATATAAAATTCAGCTGGATGTTCCTTCATTACCACAAGCCAAACTTTCCTCCACCAGATATAGAGCCATCTCTATAGTCGGCCCAAAATTATGGAACTCTTTACCTCTACACCTCAATTCACAAGAAAATCTTAAATCCTTTAAAAAGGAACTTAAAGAATGGCTACTCTCACAGTCTTACAATGACTGTTCACCCAATGATAACAGAGCATAAAAACTTTTTCATATCCACCTCTCGCCCCTTTTTATTCCAACAATCCTTCTGACTCTCGCCCGACTTGCAGAAACCTTCTTTCTCATTAACGGCTTCAACCGTCAATTTCAAGCACTGCATACATACTTATCTAATGTTCAATATACTTGTTAACTTTTACTAAGTTAATACTCTGTTTCAATCTGTTTTAATGTTATGAATTCAAATGTAACTGGTTCGTTGTAATGTAAACCGGAGTGAAGGCATTGTCAGCTGTACCTCGGTATATAAACAAATGCTAAATAAATAAAAAAAATACAAGGGCCTGACCTCTTTGCTGTGCCTCTCTGTCATGCGCCTTACATCACACTGCAAGGGTCTGACCTCATTGCTGTGCCTGTCTCGCGCCTTATGTCTATATCATCCAACACCTTTTCTGGGGTCTGATGAGCCTCGCCATCGGGTGCCTTAACCCGGCGTTCTGTTCATCCCACAGAGCCAATTCTGCTTACCATAAGTTGCCCACTAGGTACTCGCATTCCATGCCTAGCTCCACACCAGCGAGCCGGGCATCTTACCCATTTAAAGTTTGAGAATAGGTTGAGATCATTTCAGCCCCAAGACTTCTAATCATTCGCTTTACCAGATAAAACTGGTGGACGGCCTGAGCGTCAGCTATCTTGAGGGAAACTTCGGCGGAAACAAGCTACTAGATGGTTTGATTAGTTTTTCGCCCCTATACCAGGTCGGACGACCGATTTGTACGTCAGTTTCCTCTGGATTTGCCCTGCCCAGGCAGAGTTCACCATATTTTTGGTCCTATCACGTGCTCATGCTCATGCTCAAGGTTTCCTCCTGCCCCGGGATACTGGTACTGATCCTTCCACAGGTTCACCTATGGAAACCTTGTTACGACTTTTACTTCCTCTAGATAGTCAAGTTTGATCGTCTTCTCGGTGCTCTGCCAGGGCTGTTGCCAACCCCGGCGGGGCCGATCTGAGGACCTCACTAAACCATCCAATCGCTAGTAGTGACGGGCGGTTTGTATAAAGGGCAGAGACTTAATCAACATGCGCTTATGACCCGCACTTACTGGGAATTCCTTGTTCATGGGAAATAATTGCAATCCCCAATCGCTATCACGAACGGGGTTCAGCGGGTTACCTGCACCTGTTGGCAAAGGGTAGACACACGCTGATCCATTCAGTGTAGCGTGCGTGCAGCCCCGGACATCTAAGGGCATCACAGACCTGTTATTGCTTGATCTCGTATGGCTGAATGCTATTTGTCACTCTAAGAAGTTGGACGCTGACCACTGAGGGTCGCATAACTAGTTAGCAGGGAGGAGTCTCGTTCGTTATCGGAATTAACCAGACAATTGCTCCAACTAAGAATGGCCATGCACCACCACCCACAGAATCGAGAAAGAGCTATCAATCTGTCAATCCTTTTTGCAGCTGGGCCGGTCCCGAGAGTCATATATTTGGGTTGCTACCTTGCGCAGTATGGCAGCAGTAATAAACTGTGAATGACAAAGAGCTGGAACAATTTAATCTTCCTGGTGATACCCTTCTGTCAATTCCTTTAAGTTTCAGCTTTGCAAACATACGCCCCCCCGGAACCCAAGACTTTGGTTTCCCGGAAACTGCTTGGCAGGTAATGGGAATAATACCACCGGATCGCTAGCCCACATTGTTTATGGTCGGAAAGATGATGATATCTGATCGAACCTCTGACTTTCATTCTTGATTAATGAAAACATTCTTGACAAATGCTTTCACCTTGGTTCGTCTTGCACCGGTCCAAGAATTTCAACTCTAGCGGCACAATACGAATGCCCCTGGCCATCCCTCTTAATCAAGGCCCCTGTTATGAAAACCAACAAAATAGAACCAGAGTCCTATTCTATTATTCCTAGCTGAAGTATTCAATGGAGGCCATCACACATCCCTTCCAAACGGTGCTCGCCTACCTCTTAGTACCGACTGACCCATGTTGAACTGCTGTTCACACGGAACCCTTCCCCACTTCGGCCTTCAAAGTTCTCGTTTGTATATCTGCTATTTCCCCCAGATTTTCAAAGACCAGCGAGAGCTCACCAGATGCCAATGGAACCACGACACTTTCCAAGGCACAGGGCAAACCCATTCCAGGGCACCCTGTCCTTGTTTGAATATTTGCTACTACCACCAAGATCTGCACCTGTGGCGGCTCCACCCAGGCATAGTTCATCATCTTTCAGGTGCTAGCACGTGTGTTAGACTCCTTGGTCCATTTTTAAAGATGGGTCAGGTGGACAGTACGACCCAGTTGACAGTTGCGCCCAGAGCGGGAGGCCCCGTCTTCCTTCCCTCCAACCCCACCCCCCCTCATGAGGGGGAGGGGGTTCTGGAGGTGGATGCGGCAGCAGTCATCTCTCTAGGCCTGCCTGTTTTCCCCTATCAACACCAGAGGGGCCTGTCTACTTCCACTGTGCCTGCCTGTCTTGCCCCTATCAACGTACAAAACAAATCAAATAAGGTTTCGGATTAATTTTACAAAATTCAATACGCCATATGCAGAAATATAGTTATTATGAGGACAAATTTTGTAGGACCACTATCAACGGGCTCTGTATAGCAATCAGACCCGACATAGAAGTGGTCACGTTACTTTATTAATAATATTGAAGTCTCTCAAAAATTATATTGCCACGGGAAGGAAAAAATTGAAAGTTCAAAACAAAGCCACAAAACAGCTTTTGTTTGGATACAAAATCATGCGCAACAATTGCAGTACTTAGCTTCAAACCGGGATTGAGGCTAAAATCCTGACGTGATCACGTTTCGGACCACCACGGTCCTGCTTCAGGGGTAAATCCTCCGTAATCGAGCTTCCAAAGTTCATTCCCACGACGGCAAAACAAACTGGCGTTTCTTCTTCACAAATATTCTTCGGCGTTCCGTTCTTCGGCGTTCCGTTCTTCGGGAAGAACGGAACGGAACGCCGAAGAACGGAACGCCGAAGAATATTTGTCTACTTCTAATATGCCTTCCTGTCTTGCCCCTATCAACACCAGACTATAGCTCCACTGTGCCTGCCTGTCTTGCCCCTATCAACACCAGAGGGGCCTGTCTACTTCCACTGTGCCTGCCTGCCTTGCCCCTATCAATACCAGATGGGCCTGCCTACTTCCACTGTGCCTGCTTGTCTTGCCCCTATCAACACCAGAGGGGCCTGTCTACTTCCACTGTGCCTGCCTGTCTTGCCCCTATCTATACCAGATGGGCCTGCCTACTTCCACTGTGCCTGCTTGTCTTGCCCCTATCAACACCAGAGGGACCTGACTATACCTCCACTGTGTCTGCCTGTCAAGGCTCTATCAACACCAGAGGGACATGTCTATACCTCCACCGTGCCTGCCTGTCTTACCCCTATCAACACCGAAGGGACCTGCCTATACCTCCACTGTGCCTGTCTATCTTGCCCCTAAACACCAGAGGGGCCTGTCTACTTCCAATGTGCCTGCCTGTCTTGCCCCGTCAACACCAGAGGGACCTCACTATACCTCCATTCTGCCTGCCTGTCATGCCCCTATCAACAACAGAGGGTCCTGACTACCTCCACTGTGCCTGCCTGTCTTGCCCCTATCAACTTTCTGCCACTCTGTCCTGCTACCATACACTAGACATCAGATGACTCTGCTCCTTGTGGTGTTCTTGCCACTATCATGGTTCCTCAGTGTGTTGGTGCTAGTCTTTCTGCTTCTTTGGCCCTTTATCGGCACCTTGGGGTTTTTTCTGACACCTTTTCTGCTTGCTATGTTCCCTCTTCATTGTGCAGTCGGATGTCGATGCCACTTGTCGTGCCACTTTACCTCTCGTGTTGCCTTCGATGGTTCATGCAACTGTTATTGGTGCCCTCTTTTGATGCTGTGGGATGTTTTTGACACTCTCGCTGCTGCTTTGCACCTCTGGTAAAGCACTCTTGCCACTCCTGGTACCCTTTTCCCCTTTTTGGTGCCTTAGGCTATTCATGCCACTTTGGTGCCACTTTGCCACAGTCTATGTACCTTGGAGCTCTTTTGCCCTTCTGATGATTGCTTCCCAGAAGTTTTTTTCCAAATTGATAAGAAAACCCCAATCCTGCAGGCAAAAATAGGCTGCAATACTTCCTCCAATAACTTTAATGGCAAACAAAAAACGAATCAAACTAATAAACAAATATATATATATATATATTTTTTTTTTTTTTTTTTTGCTTTGAAACTAATGAAATGAATTGGGGTCCAAACGAAATTAATTAACGAACCAAAATGACTTTTTTTCTTCCGCACATCCCTACTGTTTAGGTCAGGGGAAGAAAAGTACACCAATATCTGGCTTTTACAAATCTTTGTACTTTCTTAAATATCTAACCACAGAAAAAGAAATTACAAGTTCTTTGTTCCTGTTGCAAATTTCAAAGTGAAATTACTTTTGTACTTTGGATTTCAGAATTGGTGCAAAGCATTCATCCAAATGCAGATAGTTTGAAAATTAATTCAGAAAGGCTTTGATGTGTTTTATAAACATTATTCTCTAATTGAAACAATTAGCATCAATGAAAGAAAAATAATAGCGTTGAGATTTGTAGAAAGCCTAAAAGGTAATAGATATTGTGTATTTTGAAAAATCTGCCATGTAGTAAAAATGCCTGTAATATCCCTAAATTTATATTGAAACTGCTTAAAATCTGCTTAGTATTTAATTTTATCAATACATTTGCATATTTGCATTACATACATGCTTGGAAATCTTCTGACACATTTTTTAATATTTGCACAATTCCAAACAAGACTATTCTTGCCTACTTGAAAAGGAAGATAGTAGTTAGTGTAAGATATAGGGATATAAGCTTAAAAACTACAAAAGATCTTGGTGAGATTCCAATTGCATAATGTACAAAAGTGACAAAAATATATTAACAGTTGTCCGTATGTCATGTTTCCTCCACTGTAGGCTGAAATCTGTCAGTGCGGCATATGCCAGCACCGCAAATGCCAGAGGACTTTATCAAGAGGTAGCAGCATGAAGGATTTTTTTTTCTAGTAAAATAAAGCAACAGAAGGCATGCAGTCATTCTGATCGTCAGATAGGTTGCACAATCCATACCTGTTTACTCAACATGTTGTCAAATTGCAGGATGCTTGGTAATATGGGACAGGTGCAAGAAGAGTTAACAAAGAAGCTTAGCATGTCAACTGCAATTAAGAAGAACATCTGGTATAAGCAAAAGTTCAACATCACAACTCTAAGAAAAAAACAACAACAGAAAGTTACTGTGGCAATATTAACTATAAAAGTCAACAGATGTCTACTCGGCTGCCTTGTGATTAATGCCAGTAAGCATAAAACAAGATCTGCTTAGTATTATACACATGAAAAGTGGTGTGTTCTCTTTGCTTTGTCCCATCCATATGGATCACTGTGAAAAGCACATGAGTTTTTATGAATTTGAAAAAAACAATCACAAATTCTTCCAAATACTGCTAATACTGTAAACATTATTATGGACAGATTGACATTCCTTCAAAGGAGAAAAAAAACCAATTTGTTTATTTATTTATTTATTTGTTGACTTTTCTATACCGATATTAGTGACGACATCATATCGGTTTACGGCAGAACTAAAGTGTGGAAATTACAACGAACAGGTATCGGGGGAGGGATTACATAGGAACAGAGAAATAGCAAAGAAATGTAAGAGTACAAACTCCTGGGGCTGCTTGGAGTATACAATTGAGAGCCTGTAAACAGCAAAATAATTGTGTAACAATTGTGACAAAACTATGTACAAGGATTCAGTTAATGCTGGCATGGCAGGAGAGAAAGGGGGGGGGGGCAGGAGAGAGCGGGGGGCAGAAGGGCTATTGAGGGTAAGCTTCTTTATATTTGATAAGCTGAATAACTGAAATTAAAAACTTAGGAAAATTTACAGTCAAAAGTTATCTTTGTTTATCATCATTGAAGGTCAGAAATATCTGCATTTGTGTATGGCGCAAGCTCTGTCCCACACAGTGCTGGTGCAAGGGTGTCCAGCTGCCCCAGGCAGTGATGTCATGATGATGTCATGATATCATATTCCTTCATATTCTCCCCCAAGTCAAAGTGCCTACGTCGCCAGAGCTCCCTTACTTTGCTGACCAATGCATCCCAACACTCGAATCCTACAATTTCAAACCTGCTGCCCAACTCCTTCATGTTAAAAAGAATATTGCTCTCACGCCCAGCAACGGTGCCCTGCCCACTTCTGGTAACCTAGGTGACTACCCAGTCCACCTAATGCCTTGTACCGGCTCTTTCACCACCATCCCACCCCCAACCCAGCCCCTTTACTCAGAAAGCCCAACCTCTGGAGGCTGGGATGCTAGCATCCTCATCTACCTTGGCACCCCCTTTTGAAAACATTGTATTTATTTATTTAGATTTTTTTATATTATGCTTTTTGCACTTTTCAATACTTCAAAGCGGATTTAGATACTGTAAGTATTACCCTATCCCCAAAGGGCTTACAATCTAACAGGCTGATACAGAACAGTGTGGCCATGTATTTCTGTCATGCGTCTATTACCCCTTATGCTGTAAGGGGTAATAGCATGTCGAAAAATAATAGCGCTCATCAGATCCGCGGCCAGGTTCACTCACCCCTGACACCGCCTGTCCGGTTTGGCCCCTGCTCCTTCGATGGAGGTGGGCAGTGGCTCCCGCTCATGTTCTGCTCTCTCGCCTCCCGGAGCTCTCCACATGGAGGGGAGTCCCTCTGGGCCCAGCTAGGCCTCTTTCCCGCCACACGGCCAGACGCTGCTGCCGCCTCATGTCAGGTCCAATGGCCATAGGCACGCATGCATGCGATTCCTCTGAATTTAAAGGGAACCCAGCAGGAAAGCCACCTGCGGCCCCTTCTGATGATGTCTACAAACCCTTCTATATAAGGCAAGCTCTGGCAGTTGGAGTTCAACAGGTCTCCAGGCTGTTTAGCTGTGCTCTGCGTTGCCTGCATTCCTGATCCTGCTTCAGTTCCAGTTCCTGAATCTGCTTCAGTTCCAGTTCCTGACCCTGCCTCAGTTCCAGCACCAGTTCCTGCCTCCATTTCCCTTTCAGGACGGATTCCTCAGTTCTGACCCTTTGCCTGGACTCAACCTTATGCTTTGCCACCAGCCTCTCATCCATTGCCTAGACTCGACTACTTGCCTTGTTGCCTGCCTCTGATTCTTCACCTGGCCTGACCTGTGCCTGAGCAGGTTCCACCTTCCTATCCAGATTCCTCCCCACGCCTAGCTGCCTACCTCTCGCCAGCCCTCTGGTTCTGCCTCTCAGTCTCGATGGCTGCTTTCCCACAGTTGGACTCCTTCGAAGGCTTCTGCCCTCCGGTGTGTCACCCTCAGGCCATATTTACGGGATCATCCATGCGGAGACCCCACCTAAGTCCAGCCAGCCCTGGAACCTAAGGGCTCATCCTGTGGGGAACGAGGGCTGGTATTGGCCAAGCTCCAGCTGGCCTCCGCCAACACCACCTCAGGCCAAGGGTCCACCTCCGCAACATCTGGCCTATGGGATGTTTTTAAGCTTTCAGCCCTCAGACACAAAAGATGCTAATTAATCATGGAACCATAAATAACTTATGACATATAATTAATTATTGCAGAAAAAAATCTCATGTAAGTGCAAGGCAATTATTGGCCACAACAAATAGCTTTGTAATTAATGACATATTGAAAGAATTATTGCATATCGGGTGAATTATACCATAAAAAATAAAAATAAATCATCCATTACACTTTAAAAAAATACAAAAAATATATCACAATGAGAAATATTAAATCCATGGATCAATATATAATAACTATAAAAAAGAATGCCAGTTGAGGCTTATATTTAATCCATGGTGAGCAAGTCTCTGAAGTAAAAATCCAATAGTAAAGTAAAAAGACTAACACTGGATTTTTACCTTAGATACTGTTGTTCCCCATGGATTAAATATGAGCCTTGATTGGCATTCATTTTTATAGTTCCAGGCTTGGAAGAGAAATGCTATGAAATGGAAGGGGAATTGTAAAACTAGGTGTTATGATATGAAGTTCCAAGTGGGTAGATTCAGAAACAATTTCAGGACGTTTTCTTTTTCCCGGATAGCATAGTGGATGCCTAAAATGCCCTTTTGGAAGCGGCAGTATAGACAGAATCGGAAATGGAATTTAAAAAAACAGCGGCATAAACACAGAATGTCTCTGGAGATCAAGCATGATAACGAAGCACTAGGTAAGCTGCACTGAGAAACAGTTCAGCCCATAACAGCAGTGCTGTGACTGCTCTGTGCTTCCAGGAATGTATTGCAATAACCCGCATGGGGCAACGGTTATAACCCTAAACAGCACTGGAATAAGTTAGTTATACATTTGGAATAAGGTACCACTTTTTGACCTGATAGATTTAGCCTGATTGTCAGTTGAAAACCTAGTCAGTTAGGTGTAGCTGAAAATGTGCCTAAAGATAACTATTTAAAATCAAACAGTTATCTTAGTTGTTAGGCTGCATTTTTGAAAATTGACCTTTACTGTTCAATCTGTCTGCAAAACACTTCAGTCAGAAGTATGCAATGCTGTCACCTGAGAAGCTGTGAGAAGCCCATGACTGACTGTATGGATCATATAGGCATGCCATTTATCTCATTCAATAGCTGTGATAAACCCTGGGATTTTTATAAATGACTGCAGTTTTTTACTTGCAACCAGTCTATGCTGTTTAAGGCAATGCAGATTTTCCAAACTACAGCGGTATCTTACCAAATGTACTCAATTTGTTGCTATAAAGTCATGCACAATATGGACACAAACAAAAAGCAATAGAATATATTGTTATAACATCAGTGCCTTTCACAGTTCACTGCTGAAATTAATGTGGAATAAATGCAAACCATCTCCTCTTTAATGCAAATGTTCAGAAGAAACTTTCAAAGGTTAAGTAGATCCAACCAGAAAGTAAAATTGACAATTAAGTCCTCCTTCTCTACAAGCAATAATTATAACTCTCTGCCAAAGTTATTTTCCTGTGAGTAATGCTACTGCCATAATTATATTGTAAAATTATATGGTTATCAATAATGTCTTCTTTTTTGAATCTAAAGAATACTTCATGATTTGAGGTTGTCAAAGTGTCTGGGTCAAGGCTGTTTTGTAATAAGAAAGAATGATCTGGTAAGTTTTTCTACATAATAATCACACTTCTCTACAGAGGCAAGCAGAAAGCTGTTTGGTTATTAACATTTACAGGTTTCTTTCAGGTGCAACATTATTTTTTATATTTCTTAGTCCTTATGTATTGCCTGTGACAAGAGTAGATAAGTGGTTGAAAATAATATGCCTATCTGCTACAGCCTTAATTACCCAGTGAGAAGGAAGGGATGATACATGTTCTTACATCTCTATTGATCTTTTTGTTTCTCCAACTTATATTGTATGCCAGATCATGCTGCAGGCAGTAAATTTTTCAATCAGTCAATCTTGCTTTTCACTATTCACATTAAATCAAGTGACCCATCACTATTTTAAACATAATGGAAATTAGAGATGCTGCAAGAATACACATACTTTATTTAAAAAGATATAGATTGTGCCTCTTGTGGCTTACTCGTCAACCTCCACTACAAGTTGGTTTGGTATTTAACTAAAGCCAAGCTCAATACTTGTGAAAATAAAAAGGCAGCTTCTGTGTTAAAATTAAAAAGCAGTGTCAGGCTACCTGCCCGGATATCACCTATAACCAGAATGTCTGTGCAGAGCTGGCATGCTGACCACCATGGGAATGAAAGAGGGAGCAGCAGTGTCATCAGGACAAGTCACTCATCACCATGCTGAGTCACATGGGGATCATGTAGCAACCTGCTTCTGGGTAGTGCTGCCAGAGCTAGCAGCCATCATGCTGTCCAGTGATATCCCAGAACAGTCTTTGCCATCAAAGCATCATGTCCCCATTGTCTTGGAGGTCTGGGGGTGAGAGCCTGAGGGAGAGAATAAAGAGGAGAATCATTGCTAGTTACATCTTCTGCCTGTCTTCCTCATGTCTCCTGCATCTGGATGGTCTGGGCCATTTTGATGAGTGCAGCTGCAAGATAAAAAAAAAACAACAAAAAAACTAAGAAACCCAGGCCTATTTTAAACAGCTCATGATTCTGCTCCATTAGGATCCTGCTGAGCTTTACTCCCAGACTCTCTGGTCCTGTAAAAAAAAAAAAGGAGCATGTTGGTCCAGCTTTTCTCTCTTACAAAGATAGTGTGTAGGATTGCCTTTGGCACAAAAGGGCCTAAGGGCACAGGTAATTTATGGAAATGTTCTGTCAGTCTGGACTGGTGGTCCCAGCTTGCCAAGTGTCATATTTATATTTAATCTGTGCTGCAGCCAATAGTGATGTGGATCATGCTGGGCATAACTGTGATGCAGAAGGATGCCACCAAAGCAGCCTGCATTTCCAGTAAGCTGGACATGGGGGGGTAGGGCTATGTATATGTCTTGATTATTTACAAAACACTCTTTGTGCCTTGTAATTTATCATAATTTTTGATATAATACTATGGTAACATAGTAGATGATGGAAGATAAGGGCCAATTGACTCACCCAGTATGCCCCATTGTTCTTGCTTCCACTGTCTTAGCTAAGAATAAATCCCAGCTGCCAGCTATTCAAATTGACTACTTTCAGGATATCATTCCCCACCCAAGTCAATTAGCTTTGTTATTTTCTCTCTTGGTCATTTTAATATTCTGTGTATACTTATCTATATATTTATCCATTTATATTTCTTAATCACCATCTCAACAAGTACCCAAGATGAAATGGGCTTACAAGTTTCCATATTTTATCCATATACTGCCCTCTATATCTGTCCCAAACATACCTAAATTCTGTCATGTTGGTTTTCATCACCACTGCTGGTAGATTTTTCCTGGCATCTACCCTTTCTGTAGGTCTTCGTCTTCAGTGATCATATGATGGAACTGAAAGATTAGGTAAAAAGGCTGAGAAGCATCTGAGGCAATGAGAAATACATTGATAAAATGCTTATTGAGGCATCAAAGATAGAAAATTCAGGAAAGAGGGCAAGTTAAAACAGGAACCACAAGATGACAACTGAATCCAGAGTACCATAGCTATTACACTCTATACCCCGATTCAAATTTCCCTCAAGCAGAAGAACCAGTAGGTAGCGCTGTAAGGGCCTGATTTTAAAAAGCATTTACTCGAGTAAAAACCAGGTTTACTGGAGTAAATTCACTTTACTTGAGTAAGTAGGTTTTTGAAAATTGCTACAATATATGCCATTGACTTGTCTATAGGATTTACTCACATAAGTGCACTTTACTTGAGTAAATGGTTTTTGAAAATTGCTACAATAGTAGCTACATTTACGCATGTAACTCCTTTTGAAAATTACCCCCTATGTGAACAAGGAAAAACTATTCCAAGAAGAGGAAGAACTAGAACTCATAAACCCCAGCCCTACAGGCTCAACAAACACTGCACCTAGGAAGTGAAGGGTACTAGTAGTTTGTGACTCACTTCTGAGGGGTGCAGAGATATCTATCTACCAACTCAACATGTTCCAGGAGGTGTGCAGTGTACTGGGCCTCCAGATCGAAGATATTACAGAGAGACTGCCAACATTCATTAAGTCTACTGACTACTGTCTGATGCTGCTCATCCACATTGCCATGAATAATACTGCTACATACCACATCAAGCATATCAAAAGTGACTTCAGGGTTCTTCGTGAGAGGGTAAGGCAGATAGGCACATAGGTGGTATTCTCCTTAATCTTCTCATCATAGGATAAAAGCCAAGGTAGGGAGGCTCACATTCTGGAAACGAATTAATGTGTAAATGATGTCAATGAGAACATTTCAGCTTCCTGGACCATGGGACAATGTGCAAAGGACTGCTAAACAGAGAAGGGGTACACCTGTCGAAGAAGGGGCATACATCTAAGGAAGGTTGTAAACTAAGATCCTTGAGGATATGTGGACAAAGCCCTAAGGTAAGTAAAATTACTCATTAAATACATGTTTAAACACTGATAGAGAAATGGGAGAAAAGGATGGCATCTGGAAAGCTATGAACATAAGAAATGCCATGCTGGGTCAGACTAAAGTTCATTGAGCCTAGCATCCTATCTCTGACAATAACCAGTCCAGGTCATAAATACCTGGCAGAACCCATAAAGCAGACCTAATTCCTGTTTCTTGTTTCCTGGGATAATAATTGCTAGGGGTGTGCATTTGGTCCCTACGTAATGGCAATCCGCAACGGATGTGCCAATATTCATTGTATTCTTGGGGAAGCGAAACGTATCATGATTCCCCACGAATACAACGAATTTCCGCTGAATTATTCGGCTGCCAATTTAAACAACCACCCCCCCACCCTCCTGACCACCCCAAGACTTACCAAAACTCCCTGGTGGTCCAGCGGGGGTCCGGCACCCATCCTCTGTACTCTCACACCCTCGATACCACTTCAAAATGGCGCCGGATAGCCTTTGACCTACTATGTCACAGGGGCTACCGGTGCCATTGGTCAGCCCCTGTCACATGGACATCGGTGCCATCTTGTGCTCCTACCATGTGACAGGGGCTGACCAATGGCACTGGTAGCCCCTGTGACATAGAAAGGGAAAGGCTATCGGCGCCATTTTGATTCCTGGCACCCGACGGCATGAGTGCAGGAGATCGCTCCCGGACCCCAGCTGGAGCCCCAGGGACTTTTGGCCAGCTTGGGAGGGCCTTCTGACCCCCACCAGACTTGCCAAAAGTCCAGCGGGGGTCCAGGAGCAACCTCCTGCAATCGGGCCGTTTTGCCAGTATTCAAAATGGCACCGGCGCTACCTTTGCCCTCACTATGTCACGGGGCCGACGGTTGGCCCCTGTGACATAGTGAGGGCAAAGGCTAGTGCCGGTGCCATTTTGAGTACTGGCAGCTGCTAGCCTTTGCCCTCACTATGTCACCGACCATCGGCCCCTGTGACATAGTGAGGGCAAAGGTAGTGCCGGCGCCATTTTGAATATTGGTAATACGGCGCGAGTGCAGGAGGTTGCTCCCGGATCTCCGCTGGACTTTTGGCAAGTCTTGTGGGGGTCAGGAGACCCCCCCAAGCTGGCCAAAAGTCCCTGGGGGTCCAGCGGGGGTCCGGGAGCGATCTCCTACACTTGTGACATCGGGTGTCAGGAACCAAATTGACGCCGACGCTACCTTTGCCCTGTCATATGTTAAGGGCAAAGGGCCACCGGCACCATTTCTATTAACGCAGCCGCGGCCCGAGAGCGGGAGATCGCGGGAGATCGCGCCGGGACACCCCCCCTACTGGACCCCAGGTAATTTAAAACATTTTGGGGGAGTTCGGGAGGGTGGGGGATTTGTTTTAAAGAGTCGGGGTGGGTTTTAGGGTTGTTTTGGTGTGCCAGTTTTCCCACCCTCCTCCGATTTATGATTTTTAACGATTTTTAAAAAAAACAAAACATGACGATCAGATTTCCCTCCCCCCCCCCAGCCAAAACCGATCGTTAAGACGATCGATCACACGATTCACATCCCTAGCTAAGACCACAATCATTTTATATTATTATGTACCACCTGAAAGGGCCTGCCAAAAATGACAGGCAGAAAAGTTTGTCTCCATGAAGAACTCACTATCTCTACATTTTCAGCCTCTCCTTTCTTAGCACATATTATATGCTTTTTCTTAATAGTATGTATTATCAGTTGGTAGGGTGAGTTATTGGCTCTAGCATGAGTTATCAGCATTCAGTATACATTCCTTTCCTCTCGGACCTGCCAGAAAGATGGTAAAGTATAACATTTTCAAACTTATATGGTCCAGCTGTTTTTGCAAAATGGTGAGGACATCCAAGGAGACAATCCATCGTGTCTTGCCCAAATGCTCTAGAAAGTGGTCATTTTCAGCGTGACAGAGACCAACACACAAAAACTTGGTAATTGTAGATAAAGGATGATCGTTACCCTTATTTAATACTGTTGCTTATGGATTTTTCTTTAATAAACACACATTTCATTGGCCTTCTTTTCCTTTTGACAGTTTCTTTCTCTCTTCTCATTTACCCTCCTATTCTGCCTTTAGCTTCCCACTTTCTCACAAGCTTTTATTCTTTTTTTCTTTTCCTGTTTCTTCTGCTATCCCCAGATGATTTCATTTTAACCCTGGTGACCTGTAAACTGGTCAGCCTTGGAACAGTACAACATAAAGCTAATGCCCATGTTTTACAGAGTGATAACAGTGAGCCATATTATAGAATAAGTTATAAACTGCCCAGCAGCAGTGCCATGGAATTTATCGTTCGGCCTATTCTTTTTACTTCTTAATATAACAATGCATTGCCTGCCAGGATCTTCACTGTGATCAAGAACTCTGTGTTACATTGAGGGAGATCTCATCAATGACTGCTAACAATGAGACTCAATTAAGAAGGAAATGAAAGGAGAATCCCTGCAAGCACTAGTAACCTTAAAGAAAGGAAAGCAACCCTGTCACTGTTACTGTAGTCATCTGCAATGCAATATTCAAGCATAAAGATGGTTTTTTTCTCCATCATCAGTAAGAATATTCCACAGTTTATTTTGCATGTGATCTGATTGGAGTTTCTTTCTGGAAGCCTGTTTGCCATCTTAATGAGTTCTCAAGAGATTCAATGAAAAACTGGACTTCTCATTTCCACTGCTCATGGTGATTTAGTGCATTGATTAGGAAGCTGTCTACTATGAATTTATCTTTTTTATAGAATATCTTATGAAATATTGTATACTTCTGGGCTGAAATTACACCCAGGTTATCTAGAGAGTCTTTCTTTCTTCAATGCCTTATTAATGAAACAATCCTTTAGGGGATAAAGTACTAAAGTCAGAAAACATAATAGAAATAGGTTCAAACAGGCATACAGCTTTAGTATTCTATGAGGGAAGTACTTAAAAAATCTTACGGAATATAAATAAAACTGAACATATTTTAATGTACATAGAAATGAAAACATATATTTGATCTCAGCATTGTTTTTGAATAATACTTTGATAATAATCCTTTATTTTCTCTCCACCTCTGAAGGTTTTATATGAATTATGGTTTCATTTATCACAATTTTCTTTTTATTCACTGTATTTTATTATTTTTTTATTTATAGTCCACATTTTCATGCTCTTCAGAGCAGATTAGATTCAGGCACTGTAGATATTTTTCTGTTCCCAGACGTCTCACAAGCTAAGGAAGAGGGAGGGGGTCAATCTGCTAAGCATTTTTCCAATAGACATAGAATGGGAAAATACATTTTAAGGTTGATTTTAAAAGTGCTGCAGAGATGCCCATAGACACGCATATCTCGCCATGCATAAAAATATGTGCTATTTAATACCCTATACTGCATTGTACAAATCAACTCCTTTTCATCACTTATAAGGTCAAAAGTTCTTTAATGAGGTCAGTTTTACAATGGATACCTCTGAATGCATCTGTGATACCCCCCCCCCCTAACCCTAACCCACCTCCCAAAAACTCACCCTGAATCAAAGTGCCCCCTTACATTGGTCCATAAACAGAGTATCAGAATGAGCCCAATAAAGAGGTTTTTTTTTCTCTCTCCTTCAACTATATCCATCAGTGCTGGCTCCACAAGTGGAATGCCCTACCACCTTTTCTGGGCACACATACATGCCCTTCCTGGCTGTTTTTGCATGCACAAGGCTTTAATATCTACCTTATAGTAAATATAGGCCTAAGTTTGTACCTGAAGCAATGGAGGCTGAAGTAACTTTTAGAAGGTTACAAAGAGCAGCAGTGGGATATAAATCCTGACTTACATGGTTTGTAGCCTATTGCTCTAACCATTAGGCTACTCCATTAATAAGTATTGTACTTTTTGCACTTGTATGAAACATGACTTATTAAACTAGTTATCTATTCTTTGGGTGCAGTTCTCATGTAAGACATCAGAATGTGTTTCTTTTAGGGATATGCATTCATTTGAAATGAATGGGTAATCAGAAACGAAACAGGACATTTTTGTTTTGTTTCATTTAAAATTAAACGAATGGACAGTGCCCAAACAAATAATAACACATTTTTGTTTCCATTTGTTTTCAGATTCCATTCAAGTTATGTGGCAAGCAAAACTACAGAGTTTTTTCCTATTCAATGTGAACCAGACAGAACATAAGATTTTCATACTGAGTCAGATCATAGGTCCATCAAGCCCAGTATCCTGTTTCCAACAGTGACCAATCCAGGTCATAAGTACCTGGCAGGATCCTAAAAATGTAATGGATTCCATACTACTTATCCCAGAAATAAGTTATGGATTTTATCAAGTCTACCTTACTAACTGTTTATGGAATTTTCTTTCAGTAACTTGTTCAAACAATTTTTAAACCCAGCTACACTAAAAGCTTTCACCATATCCTCTGGCAATGAATATCCAGAGTTTAAATACACATTGAATAAAAAATATGTTCTCCTATTTATCTTAAATGTATTACCTAGTAGAGATGTGAATCGTGTGCCCGATCGTTTTAACGATCAGGTTCGGATGGAGTGAGAAAAAAATCGGATCGTTAGAGATGTGAATTGGAATCGGTTCCGATTCCAATTCACATTGTTAATTTTTTAGTGAGGCCTGAGCAGATAAATAAAAACCCCACCCTGACCCTTTACAAATGACCCCTTTGCTCTCCCACCCTCCCGAACCCCCCCAAAAATGTTAAATTACCTGGTGGTCCAGTGGGGGGGGGGGGGGGGGGTGTCCCGGCGTGATCTCCCACTCTTGGGCCATCAGCGCCATTTTGGCTACCACTGATAAAAATGGCGCCGATGGCCCCTTAAAAAAAACCCAGCCCGACCCTTTACAAATTACCCCTTTGATTCTCCCACCCTCCCGACCCCCCTAAAAACCTTTTACATGTACTTGGTGATCTAGCGGGGGGTCCGGGAGCCATCCCTTCAATCATACCCTCAGTGCCGGTGCCGGTGCTGGACTGGTTTCAAAATGGCGCCGATCGCCTTTGCCCTCACTATGTCACAGGGAGCGACCATCGCTCCCTGTGACATAGTGAGGGTAAAGGCGATCGGCGCCATTTTGAAACCAGTCCAGCATCGGCACCAAAGGTATGATTGAAGGGATGGCTCCCGGACCCCCCGCTAGACCACCAGGTACATGTAAAAGGTTTTTGGGGGGGTCAGGAGGGTGGGAGAAGCAAAGGGGTAATTTGTAAAGGGTCGGGGTGGGGTTTTTTTTTATCGGGCCATCGGCGCCATTTTTATCAGTGGTAGCCAAAATGGCGCCGATGGCCTGAGAGCGGGAGATTGCGCCACCCCCCCCCCCCCCCACACTGGACCACCAGGTAATTTAACATTTTTGGGGGGTTCGGGAGCATGGGGGAGGGTAAAGGATTGGTTTTAAAGGGTCAGGGTGGGTTTAGGGGTTGTTTTGGTGTGCCGGTTTTCCCGCCCTCCCCCCAAATAATTCCCATACTCGATTTAACGATTTTTCATGATAAATCGAGGGAATTCCAATTGTATCGAGTCCCTTACCAATTAATGACGATTTTAAAATTATCGGACGATAATTTAAATCGTTAAAAAACGATTCACATACCTATTACCTAGCAACTTCATTGAATGTCCCCTAGTCATTGTACTTTTTGAAAGAGTAAATAACCAATTCCCATTTACCCATTCCACTCCACTCATTATTTTATAGTCCTCTTATCATATCTCCCCTCAGCTATTTCTTCTCCAAGCTGAAGAGCACTAACCTCTTTAGCCTTTGCTCATAAGAGAATTATTCTATCCCCTTTATCATTTTGGTTGCCCTCCTCTGTACTTTTTTAATTCTGCTATATTTGTTTTGAGATGTAGTGACCAGAACTGTGCACAATACTCAAGATGTAGTTGCATCATGGAGTGATACAGAAACATTATGATATTCTCTGTTTTACTCACCATTGCTTTCCTAATAATTCCTAGCATTCTATTGTTCTATCTTGGCTATTGCCACAAACTAAGCAGAGGATTTCAACATATTATCCACAATGATGCCTAAATTAGGGTGGTGACTCCTAATGTTAAACCTTGCATTATGTAGCTATAATTTGGGTTGCTTTTCTCTACATGCATTGCTTTGCACCTGACCACAGAAATGGGGTTAAAAGAGACAAGAAAGGAGCAAGACCAATCAAGGTAAAGCATTTTTTTCAACCAGCTTATCCTAGCTGATACCTGCATAAATTGCAAATGAGTTCCTTATTTACTTTTAACTTGAAACTGAAATAAAAAATGTAAGTTTGAGCAGTCACATTTTTTTTACTTCATTTTTTTGATGGATTTTAGATGGAATGGTTATGGTTCTGCAGCTCTCTTTTTCAGAGCCAAATAAGTTAAAAAAAAAGATTTAGAAAGGAAAGGAGGGAGAAACTAAAAGCAAGAGTCTGACCCATTGTAAAAGTGTCCCTCTGTGAGAGGACACACTGAATTTAATCTTTTTGTTCAATGTTATAGATATACTGTATCATTGAACAGGCAGGAGGAATATGAGTGTATCTCTCTATATGCACTTGTAGCACAGTAAGAGAGATCTTTTTATTTTAACACCTGCAATTTCTCTGACCACTAACCCAGATAGAACACCAGCCTTTTTCTTTTTTTGTTTGACATTGTGATTGGAAAAAGGAGTCATTATATAGTGACTATATTGTGCATAACGCTTTTCCCACAATCTGTCATTTGCTAGTGAAATTCTACTGGTCATAGTTAGTAAGCCAATAATGTGTGACAAACTTTTAAACAAAAGTGACAGTAATCTATTCTGCTGACCATCTCCATACAGGTACTAGTACACCCAGTACAGTATACTACATTATAACACTAAAAATCCCTAGACAGTAATAATGACTGTTTCCACTGAGAGGAAAATGTAAATATAGCACAAGTGGCAATAAAGGAAGAAGGAAGGATGTCCCTCCAAAGAGACCTAGGATGAGAACTACTAATGAAAGCTATGAGACTACGTGAAGTCTCCTGCTCTAGATAAAGAGAGATTTATTTTTATTTTTTCTCATGGGAAAACTACAGGAAGAGTTGGGAAAGTAGAAACACAATCTGTAAGAACTTCTGCTGCTTACCACTCTCATCTCTGTTCCTTGGGTGCAGGGGCAGAAGAAAGCAGATTCAGTAGGGGTATCATCAGCAGTGGAGAGTCAGGAGCACTAGGAGTGTAGAACACAAAAAGAACACAAAAGCAGCATAGTGCTTAACCCCTGCTTCCACAACCACATTGATTTCTCCTGAGCAGTATCTGCAGTAGATGTTAGGTTCAGATGAATCATGTCAGGGATCGCAAACTCAGAGGATATTGAACTTCTAGTATTCCAGAAAGGTTTGGAGAGCCTAATTAGTGTACTATAATCCAGAGAATAGCCAAAGGAGACAGAAAATCATTCTGCTGGGAAAAGCATCATACAACAAGATGACCAGATAGTGGAGAGCATGAGAAATGCCCCTGGCCTTTTCTCTCCTGGTCCAAGCACTACCCCAGTTGGAGCAGCAGCAAACAAAGGTTCCAGAGAGGAGATCCCATAAACAAAGATGTGGAGACACTTTACCGTTAGGGAAAATTAGTGTATTGCAGAATGCATTCACTGATGTAAGGATATCAGAAGAGGAGAGATACTGGCCCATCTAACAAGCATTGGAATGCAGAATGATTTCAAGAAAGAACATCCAGTAGCATTGGTTTTAGGGGAGGCCACTAGTACTACAATGTGGACTCTGTCTACCAGCCAAAAAAGCAGGAGCAACAGGAAACCAGAGAAAAAGGGAAAGGTTGTCTCTGAATTTGACACCCTCCCCCAGGCCCCTTTTTCCAGTGAGGTGACAGGTAAGTAGTTCAAGTCCACATCAACGACAAGCCAGCATAGAGCAGATGGGGTGTACAACCACATTACTGTCATATAGTAAGAGGCAGGAAGCATCAAAGGTACAAAAAATTTAGATTGTAAGCCCTCTGGGGATAGAGAAATACCTACAGTACCTAAATGTAAACCGGTGTGATATCTCAATTGAGATGAATGTCGGTATAAAAAAAAAAAAAATAATAATAATATTATTGATGCATGCATGTGCATGCAAATTCTACCTCTTAAGTGGGTGGATTTTAGTAGACATGCTCCAAGGTTAATATCTGTTTTCCCAGTTCACCCCAGTAAAAGAGAGGACTTCCTAAACCCCCTAGCTAACTTATTATTATTTATTTATTTATTTCTTTTGTATACCGACATTCGATCGAGATATCACATCGGTTTCCAGATGTGATATCTGGAAACCGATGTGATATCGGTTTCCAGATATCACATCGGAAACCCCGCTGACTAACCTAGTGTTTTTTATTTTAAACTTACACAACATCCAAAGCCAAAGTAAATTCACATGGTAGGTGACCCTGGCGCGCACTTGTGCACATAAATATATTTACATGCAGATTTCATGGAGCAAACCCGACCCTCCCATGTCATGCCCATGCCCTGCCCAGAACCCATCCATGCTCTACCCTTTTCTGAAAAAATATTTTGTGTGCATACTGGGAGATACATGTATACTCATGAGGTTTTTAAAATCCATGTGGTGCCTGCCAGCCCGAGTTACACGCATATCTCCCAGCTTTGGCACATGTAGATTGTTTAAAATCAACCAATGAGCTAGACCTCAGAGGATCATGCAACCTCATCAGGATCCAAGAGGCTGATGAATGGAAAACTGAGTTCAATACATGAGATGGTCATTACGAATACTTAGTGATACAGTTTGGGTTGTGCAATGCTCCAGCATTCTTCCAAAACTTTAACAATGTATTCAATATATTCCATAGACAACATATTATTCTTCTATTTCTCCCTTCTGTAGCCAAGTGAAGATGGTGCTCCAAAGGTTACAGGACCATGGCCTATATGCCATGTTGGAGAAGTGTTTTTTCAAACAGTCTGAACTAACCTTCTTGGGATGCATTATATATGTTCAGAGTCTCCAGATTGACTCCTCCAAGCTCTTGGTGATTCTGGATTCTGGAGCCTTAAAGCACTACAGTATACTCTGGGATTTATCAACTACTATAGACAGTTTATTCACTGGTATTCCACTCTTACTGATTCTCTCACCACCATGACCAAGAAAGGGGGGAAACACCAGGGAATGGCCACTTGAGGCAATCCAGGCTTTTAACCGGCTAAAGTCTGCCTTTCTGACACCTCCAATATTACTCTGACCAGACACTTCTCAGCCTTTTGTTCTTGAAGAAGATGCCTCCTCAGTGGGAATGGGTGCTCTGCTCACCCAGGCATCTTCCAATGGTAAACTACCACTCTGAGCATTCTTCTCCAGGAAGTTCTTGTCCACCGAGAGGAATTATGGCATCAGCAACAGGGAATTATTCACTATTAAACTGTCTCTAGATGAGTGGCTCCACCTCTTGGAAGTGGCCACACACTCATTAATGATCTTACAAAAATCTTCTATATCTGCAAACAGCCAAATGACTCAACCTTCACTAGACCAGATGGTCCCTATTCTTCTCGTGCTTCAGTTTCCAAATCAACTACCATCCAGCAGAGAAGAATATCAGCTGATGCCATTTCCAGGTCTTTTGATGCAAATGACACTGCCTCTGACCCACAATTTCTCATTGGCCCAGCTAAAATAGTGGTCACTACCTCCCCAGAAGCCAACACTATTTGGTTAGGCAAGATTGTGGTACCTAAATGGCTTTAGGGAAATATTTTTTAACTGGGCCTATGATTCAAGGTAAGACAGCTACCAAGGAATATGCAAGGCTAAGGAACTCATTTCATGCTACTACTGGTGGTCCAATTTGGCTAGAAACCTCCGACTAAACATGGCTTTCTGCGATAACTGTGTCTGAAGTAAAACTACCCACCAATGCCCTTGGGGTGTCATGCAATTCCTTCCAGCACCTGAAAGGACCTGGACCCATATCTCAGGATCTTATTACCGATTTATCCTTCTCTGCAGGATGCACAGTCACCTGGGTAATTTTCAACTGCTTTTCTAAATCTAAATCTAAATCTAAAATATTTTTAGATTGCACAGACCCCTTCAACATAGTGAGTGACCAATGGGTGCAAGTCATGTCAAGGTTTTGTCATAGACTCTGCAAGAACCTAAAAATAATCTTGGTCTTTTCTTCAGCATACCATCCCCAATCAAATGGCCAGAAGGAAAGATTTAACAAAATCCTAGAAGGGTTCCTCAGAGCCTATATCTTAGCTCAGCAGAATGACTGGACTCAGTTACTTCCATTGGTAGAATTCTGCTACAATAATCATGTCAGCGAGTCATCTGGGTTCTCTCTATTCCAGACAGTGTTAGGCCGACACTGCCTCTGCCTCTCTAGTTATCCCCGCACACCCCCGCAGATGAACAAATATCCAGCAAATTGCAGGGGACCCCGAAAAAGATACAAACTCTCCTTAAAAAAGTCACTGAATGTTACAAATATCTTGTGGATAAGAAGAACTGACCTGACCCTCGACTCCTTCCAGGGGACAAAGTGTGGCTTAATACAGATACTGTTAAATTTGCATCCAGATTTCTTGGACCATATCAAGTTTGGAGGCAAATTAATCTGATAAGTTATCAGCTCAAATTACCTCCATCTCTCTGCTTCCATAACGCCTTTCATGTATCTTTACTCAAACCCTTGTGTTGTAATGGGATCACTAAGAAAATTCCTATGCCCACCCCCTTTGCTTTCAACCCAGACATTGAGTTTAAAATTAATGATGTCCTTGACTCTAAATTAGTGAAGGTTAAGCTCCACTATCTAATTGACTGGAAATGTCCTGAAGAAAGGGCGTGCAAGCCAGCATCCAAATTCAATGCTCCAAGATTGTTCAAGATATTCTACTGCCTCTTCTCCCACAAGCCTAGAACATCTGCCCTGGAGAAGGGTTTAGAAGGAGAAGCACTGCTCACTGCACCGCTCACCACATACCTTGTTGGTGACGCTACTTATTTTCCCTTTATTCCAACATGGCCCCCAGCATCATGCTTCATTCTGTGGATATGACTTAAGGCAAGCCAGTTGCTTCTGAACCTTATAGACCCAGTCGCTGGGACTTCCTGTAGTGCTTACTAATGACATCATCATCTCTCATGCTTTTAAGAAAGCTCAGTGCAACAGACCAGTGACTCAGCAACATGTCTGTTATGGTTATGAGGTGTGGGAGTGGATTCTTGGGTACTGCGGTGATGGCCACTCCCACGGGGAGGAGCCCCGTGAGGAACTGCAGTACTAGGCTAGACTCTATACATGCAGACACAGAGAAGTTGTATTTTTTGTACAGCTCGATGGTACTGCCTGGGGAGCAGGCAGCTGTGAAGGTAACCAAGCAGAAGTAGTCCAGGGGTCCTCAGCAGAGGAGACCAGCCTTACACTTGAGTAGGTGATAGGCAGCGTGGCGTAGCAGGGATAAGTCCCAGATGTAGACACAGAGCGCTGAAGCTGAAGGTGAGACAGACTGAAAGGGTTAGTACTCAGTGAAGTAGAAGCTGTATTGTTGAAGGTCCTGGCAGGCAGAAGTTGTTCAGTGGCAGGCACCAGATTAGGGAGAGCAGGCCCTCGAGGAGCGAGTACCTGGTATCCCAAGATAGGCACCTGAAATAGAGCAGAAGGGCCCCCGAGGAGCAGGTACCCAGGTTAGTGAAGAAATACCCCGAAGGGCAGAGAGAGCTTCCTGCGGCAGCTGGGAAGCGGCAAAGCAGCTTAGACCGGAGGAAATCCAATCCTTGCTAACTCAGTTTGTTAGCAAACGAAGGGCAGGCTAAATACCAGGATGTGATGAGGTCACTCGGAAGAGAAGCCCCCAAGGTTCCCGCCATGACATGGATAAAGACATGGGTGGCATGCGCGCGCGCACCCTAGGAGGCCCTCAGGAAAATCATGGCGAACACCGTCGCCATTGCCGATCCGGGGACACCTGAGAGAGCGGCATGAAGACACAGCAGCAGCCATCTTCCCAAGGCTTGAGAAGGAAGAAAGGTGAGGCACAGAGGTCGAGGCCGTCTGAGACCGACGGACGCAACAAGGTCCTTCCATGATTCTTCTTCCAAGGTGGAGTTGTCACACCTGTTCCTGTCTCCGCTCCAATCCTTGCTATTTTCCCATCTTTCACTGTTCCTGTCACCTTGCCTGTCCTGGTTCCTGCTTGCCCTGCTTTTGTTTCACCTTTGGACTGACCTCAATGCTGATCTGTCACGGACCTTGTACTTTGCCTCGCTTGCTACCTGCCCTGACTTCAATCTGCCTCCTCATCTCTGCCTGAACTCTGCGTGCTCTGACCATAACCTACTTTTTGTTTCTGCCTTGCCAGTTAGAGTATATGGCATTGTTTTTGTTTATTTCCATACAAGCTACTACTATGGCTACAGTAGTGTCGCAAAAATTTAGCATGCACAAAATCTTTGTATAGCTCATTATAATGTGTTTTACCAAGCATGTTATATTTTTAAAGATTCACACAATAGTTTGTTTTGCCATGAGTTGTATTGCATAGGTTTCATAATGTAATCAAGGAAGACATTGCTCAGAGAAAGCAATAAAAAAAGTGCCTTTCCAAAGCGGAAGAAGGAAAGATGGCCACAGTACACATATACACATACATGGAAGCACAAGAGGGAGGTACAAAACAAGGGAGCATGCTCTCTATTAAAACTGGACTAAATGACATACACAAATAAGGCAGAATAACACAGCAGGTGCAATACCGGCATGACAGACAGATAAGGCACCATCCTGCAGAGTGAGAGACATGTACAGAAAAATGCTCACTGTCTGGCTCTCTTCCACCAACCATTTCTGCCTCCTAGTACCCAACAGGTGTGCTGAGGGGTGCAGGTTGATTTGGAAAATATCAGTAAAACAAGACTCTCACTACTGGCCTGAATCGAAGTGCAAAGGAAATTTAGTCTAGAGAAAAAGGCTCACATTCACTATAACAACATATAAAAAATGCATGCAGACCCTACCCTTCTTACACAGATAGGTGAGAAGACATGCCAGACTTACTGTAGTTGATAGAAGGACCTGCCAAAGATAGTCTTCCTCATCTCAGTAGAAATCTCCGAGGACCAGCTGCAGGAAGGTTGGCGGGTAGCAACTGAGCTATTAAGTGCTATTGTGATCATTATAGGCTTTGAGGCAATGAGCCCGAGAATGTAATATCTGCATGTTTACACTGTGTAACTACAGTTAAAGTACTGCATTATTAGTCTTTAAAATGACCATGACGGTGGTGTTTAGGAACAGCTGACAAGCACCTGTTAGAGAAAGGCAAGAAAGAGCTGCAACAGTCACTCTTCAGTCTCTAAATGTGTGCATTTGTGTGATTATGGCAAGATTGCTGACATGTCTACTGGCTTGATTCTATGTTCAAGCAATGACAATGGGAAGTGTTCAAGGAATTATATCCGAGAAGCCATTTTCCTAATACATATGCTGGATGTTTAGTAGAAAATGGCAGGGTGTTGGAAGAGCATACAGTGTGAAGGCAGAACCCCTTATATTATGGCTTGAATGCTGGAGATGCACGTGATGCAGTGATAGAGCTCTTATGTGTGCCCCTAGCCCTGCTTCTTGTTTAGAGGTGTGGAAGAATGTGAGGTTGTGAGCCCATGACAACAGTGCAAGTGCTGAGGTCAGCATGGTGTGTGTATACAAAGTGTGTGCTTGGTTTGGATCAAATTAATTCTACCCCTTCATAGACAGAACAGCTGTGAGTATAGGATGGTAAGCATCCTTAAAATGAGAGAGAAAAGTATTGCTGTATTTTAAAAATCAGGAACATTTACTAGTTTAGCTGATATATTTTCACCTTTGTAGACACACAGAATAATTTATCTTTTTAACTATATTATAGGGGCTATTTGAATATTTACCCAAACTCAGACTCAAAATGGAAGCAAATGCTGTAGGATAGTACAATACCATTCATTAGAAAACATAAATGAAATAAAAAGATCTAAAACATAGTATTCCTGATAATTGTTTTTTTTCCCATGTTGCTTTTTCCTCAGGTACAAGTTATGATAAGGTGATGATATATTTTCAACATGTTAGTGGAACTGGGACATGAATAGTTATTATGTATGTGATTTGCTATGTAATCTGGCATGAACTATTACATGCAATGTGTGCAGATATCAAAACCGAATAAATGCTAACTGTTAAAGAGTTAAAATTGAGAGACTGAGAGCTGAAATAAGGAAAGCTTAGAGACCAACAAGGAAAAAAAAGTAGAAAATTTGAACAAATAATTTTGTTTGATGTTCACTAAAGAAGAAGAATACAAGGGTGGGTATTATTGCATTTGCAAAGGAGAGGATAAGCATAGAACTAAAAAAAATGAAAGTAAACATGATAACTTTATTTATTTATACATTTATGCATTTTATGTACTGTCGTTCCGGGGCGGATTTTAAAAGGCGCGCGAATAGCCTACTTTTGTTTGCGCTCCAGGCGCAAACAAAAGTACGCTGGATTTTAGTAGATACGAGCGGAGCCGCGCGTATCTGCTAAAAACCTGGATCGGCGCGCGCAAGGCTATGGATTTTGTATAGCCGGCGCGCGCCGAGCCGCGCAGCCTACCCCCGTTCCCTCCAAGGCCGCTCCGAAATCGGAGCGGCCTCGGAGGGAACTTTCCTTTGCCCTCCCCTCACCTTCCCCTCCCTTCCCCTACCTAACCCACCCACCCGGCCCTGTCTAAACCCCCCCTTACCTTTGTCGGGGGATTTACGCCTCCCGGAGGGAGGCGTAAATCCCCGCGCGCCAGCGGGACTCCTGTGCGCCGGGCCACGACCTGGGGGCGGGTACGGAGGGCGCGGCCACGCCCCCAGACCGCCCCGGGCCGTAGCCACGCCCCCGTACCCGCCCCCAAAACGCTGCCGACACGCCCCCGAAACGCCGCGACGACCGGGCCCGCCCCCGACACGCCCCCTCGGAGAACCCCGGGACTTACACGAGTCCCGGGGCTCTGCGCGCGCCGGGAGGCCTATGTAAAATAGGCTTCCCGGCGCGCAGGGCCCTGCTCGCGTAAATCCGCCCGGTTTTGGGCGGATTTACGCGAGCAGGGCTCTGAAAATCCGCCCCTCCATGTATAGATCACAACGGTTTACGAAGTGACATACATAGTTATAGGTTCGGCAAAATCAGAAACAAAACGACTGGTTACAGTGTAGGTAATCTTCTGTAGATATTAATTTCCAACTATCTAAAGGTGGTTTCTTGGACCTATGGAATTAGGCTAGTACAAAAGGCATGGAGTATGTGTAATTTTAGAAAAGAATGGTAGTTTTCACATCTTAGGACCTCATTTTCCAAGCCCTCGCACGTAATATGGGACCTTTCGCACGTGAAAAGTCCCTTATCGCGTGCGATACCAGGATTGGGGCAGAGTCGGGGCGGAGTTGGCCCCGGAAAAGGAGGAGTCGGGGCGTCACCAGGGCCGACTCTGCGCCGAAGCCGTGGACAGCGAAAAGGTAATTGCCTTTTCGCGTCCGCTTTCGCTCCCAATAGCTACACCTCCTATGGTGGCGCTATTGGGTGTGAAACCGGCAGTGATCGCACCGCGACGGTGCGATCGCTGCCGGCTAGCGCAGGCCCACCCCCCCATTTCGGGCCCCCGCCCCTCATCTTCTAAAGTATCGCATGCCTGCTATACTTTAGAAAATGAGGCCCTTAGTCTGTGGGTTGTTTGAGAATCTAGCATTCTCTCAGTTGGTTTATTCTTTGTGATATAATTATCTTTTGTCATTCAAGTCTTTGTGACTCTGTGTATTCTGTGTTTTAAGTTAAATTATAAGCATTTATGAATAGCCATGTTTTTAGTTCATTTTTAAATTTTTCTATCTGGTCGGGTACATAATTTCTTAGGTAGGGAATTCCAGAGCTTTGGACCTGCTATGGAGAATACTCGCTCTCTTATTTGTGTCAAGTGTGTGTTCCGTATTGTGGGAATATTTAGTAGTCCTTTATTTTGGGATCTTAGGGCCTCATTTTCTAAAGTATTGCAGGCCTGCGATACTTTAGAAAAATGCAGTAATGAGGGGCGGGGGGGTGCGAAACGGGGGGGGCAGTCCTGCACTAGCCGGCAGCGATTGCACCTCCGCGGTGCGATCGCTGCCGGCATTGCGCCCAATAACTCCACCATAGAAGGTGTAGTTATTGGGCACGAAATAGGCAGCGAAAAGGCCCTTACCTTTTCGCTGTCCGCGCCATCATCGCAGAGTCGGCCCCAGTGATGCCCCGACTCCTCCTCTTCTGGGGCCGACTCCGCCCCGATGTAGGTAGCACAGGCGTGCGCTAACTTCGCTAGCTATCGTAGGCTTGCGCTGTTAGCGCAAGCCTGCGATAGCCTTAGAAAATAAGGCCCTTAGTAGTGTTTGCTGAGGGTTGTATGGCTGTAGAGTCACTCCTAAGTGCCTGGTGTTATTGGAATGAATGATATTGGATATTATCATTATTACTTTATAGTAGATTCAGGATTGTAATGATAGCCAAGGCAGCTCCATCAGTGAGGGTGTTATGTGATCATATTTCTTAGATCCTATTAATAGTCTTGCTGCTGCATTCTGAAGTAGTTGTAGTGGTTTTAAGTGGCTTGCTGGGAGACCTAGAAGTAAGGAGTTGCATTCATCTAGGTTTGAAAATATTAGAGTTTGTAGCATTGTATGAAAGTCAACAGCAGTTAATAGTTGTTTCAATCTTTGTAGTAATTGCAGCTTGGATGGGCAGGCAAGCCTAGTACCTGCTTGCCCATAGTAATATGGATGCCAGGCTCACTTTATGAGCAGGCCGTGGGAAGGGATGGGGGGGGGGGGGGGGTGAGGTTGACTGGATCTTCCAGTCTGTCAAGTTTAGGGCAGTTGTTGTGGTTTAAATTCAAACCACAGGATTAGGGAGCTGATTGGCTTCTGGGACGTGGAGCATGCAAAGTAATGGTTGGAGATGGGTGAGCTAGAGGTTAGACGTGGCAGGGTAAGCATTACTTGCCTGCCAGCATTAGTTGGAACCACATATCTGCATTTGCTATGGTGTTTTCCAGTTTACTGTGTCTGGTTGGTTGCCGGTGCATGCTGGTTGGCTGTGCTCTTCAGCTTGTGGTGGTCATGGAGTTGAAGAGGCAGAAACAGCTGAGGTGGAGTATGGTGAGGCAAGCAGTGACATTGGACCTATGACTGTGATGGCTGGGAGGAGCGAGAACAGCCTGTCAGGGCCTGTAACTGCTTCAGAGCTCCCTTTGGTGAGTATGCGGGGAGGCACCCTGGCTCCCGTGACTGGAGCAGGGGAGTTGCTTTTGTCGGCACGTCCTCTGTGGAGAATGCTGCTTTCCAGGGCATGTGGGGAGGATGAGGTGCACATTCTCGCGCAAGGCAGAAGCAAGAGGTCATGGGGCTCTTGCTTCTGCCTCTGGGGATAAGGCTGCAGCCCCAGATGGAGCTTGGCCTCTGATTGGTCTGATTCTTTTTCCTCCACTTGTGGGGTGGGGCTGTTAAGGCGGTGATAAGTGGCACGGCAGGCGAGTCATGGCACTCGAGGCTGTTGCCTCTACTGTCTGGGCTGTCAGTCTGGGCTATCTCTGGTTGTCCTGCTGGGTGTTCCTTTGCCTGCTTCTGTTGAGGGGCATGCTTCTGTGTGTTGTGAGAGTCAAGCAGCTGATGCGGGACAAGTGGAATTGGGAAGCTTGCGACCAGAGTGGGGAGGTTGCAGTGTCATGGCGTTTTTGTGTCCTGGTGGTGAGGCCATAATGTGAGATGGTAAGGCCATATTTCCTGGGACAGGATTTTCTCCAGACTGGGGATTGGGGGTTGGAGGTCAGCCTACAGCTCTGAGGGGATTCTGGGATAATTTGGGCCAGTATTTTCTGGGGTAGGGTCTTGCGTCTCCTTTAGGGATGTGAATCGTTTTTTGACAATTTAAAACAATCGTCAGATATATTTTAAATCGTCAAAAATCGTTAGAGCCGCGATACAATAGCAATTCCCCCGATTTATCGTCAAAAAAATCGTAAATCGGGGGAGGGGGGAGGGCGGGAAAACCGGCACACCTAAACAACCCTAAAACCCACCCGACCCTTTCAAACAAATCCCCCACCCTCCCGAACCCCCCCAAAATGTTTTAAATTACCTGGGGTCCAGTGGGGGGGGGTCCCAGCGTGGGAGGGGGGGAGGGCGGGAAAACCGGCACACCAAAACAACCCTAAAACCCACCCCAACCCTTTCAAACAAAACCCCCCCAAAATGTTTTAAATTACCTGGGGTCCAGTGGGGGGGTCCCGGCACGATCTCCCGCTCTCGGGCCACGGCTGCATTAATAGAAATGGCGCCGGTGGCCCTTTGCCCTTACCATATGACAGGGCAAAGGTAGCGCCGGCTCCATTTTGGTTCCTGTCACCCGACGTCACGAGTGCAGGAGATCGCTCCCGGACCCCCGCTGGACCCCCAGGGACTTTTGGCAAGCTTGGGGGGGGGGGCCT
This sequence comes from Rhinatrema bivittatum, assembly GCF_901001135.1. Taxonomy (NCBI): domain Eukaryota; kingdom Metazoa; phylum Chordata; class Amphibia; order Gymnophiona; family Rhinatrematidae; genus Rhinatrema; species Rhinatrema bivittatum. Next base: position 695,512,551 of record NC_042616.1, read on the forward strand.
CCTGACCCCCACAAGACTTGCCAAAAGTCCAGCGGGGGTCCGGGAGCGACCTCCTGCACGCGGGCCGTATTGCCAATATTCAAAATGGAGCCGGCGCTACTTTTTTGCCCTCACTATGTCGACATAGTGAGGGCAAAGTAGCGCCGGCGCCATTTTGAATATTGGCAATACGGCCGGCGCCATTTTGCCAGTCTTTAAAAAATCTAGTGTAATTCAGAGCCATTCGTTATCAGGTAAACAGTCATGACGAAATAATCTGGATTCCATGTGAATACTCTGGGAGCAGATGCTAGACCGAATGGCAGTACTCTGTATTGGAAATGTTGAAGGCCCACCATGAAGCGCAGATATTTGCGATGAGGAGGGAATATTGGTATATGGGCATAAGCATCTTGAAGATCCAGAGAACAGAGCCAATCTCCTGTTTGAAGAAGTGGAAGCATTATACCTAGGGAAACCATCCTGAATTTTTCTTTCTTTAGAAATTTGTTGAGATTTCTGAGGTCGAGGATGGGACGAAGGCCTCCTGTTTTCTTTGGAATGAGGAAATATCTGGAGTAGAATCCTCTGCCCTTTTGTGAGTTGGGCACTGGTTGAATGGCCTTGGCTTTCAGAAGGGCAGATAATTCTATTTGTAATTGAATTATCTGAGAATTCTGTTGTGGGCAGGAAGTTGGTGGAAATTCTGGAGGAATTGAAAGAAAATTTAGTTTGTAACCGTGAGCTACAATGGAAAGTACCCATTGGTCTGTTATCTTTTCCCAATTTGAGTGGAAATATGAAATTCTTCCTCCCACTGGTATGTGTTGTATGGGGTTTAGTAGGGAGGGCCTGTTCTCTGGAATGTTGTTCAAAAACCCGTCGCCGGACCAGTCTGTGGAGGAGGTTGAGTACGGGCTGTTCTGGGTTGCCTGGATTGAGAGCGCTGAGTAGGCCTAGAAGGCCTAGCCCTTGCAGGCTGATTGTAGTACCTTCTTGGTCTGTAGTATGGTCGCCTAGGGTCTCGTCGAGGAAGACGTCTAGGGGCCAGAGTTGTTGGTTCTTGTGGTATTTGTGACAGTCGTCTTAAGGTCTCTGTGTGATCCTTAAGTTGTTGGACAGCGTCCTGTACTTTTTCCCCAAACAAATTATCTCCAAGACATGGCAGATCCACAAGCTTCTCCTGTACTTCAGGCCTGAGATCTGATGCTTTCAACCAGGCCCATCTTCATGCTGCATTGCCAGCTGCTGCTGTTCCTGAGGCTGTGTCAAAATTGTCATAAACAGCCCTTACCTCATGCTTCCCGGCTTCTAGGCCCTTGGTAATGATGGCCTGTGCAGATTCTTGAAATTGCTCTGGGAGAGAATTTGTAAATTCCTCCATTTGCTTCCAGAGACCCCTTTGATACTGCGTCATGTACAGTTGATAAGCAGAGATTCTGGAAGATAGAAGTGCACCTTGATAAACCTTTCTGCCAAGGGAGTCTAGAAAGCGATGATCCTTCCCTGGAGATGCTGAGGAGTGTGGACGTACCCTTTTGGATTTTTTCTCGGCAGATTCTACTACCACAGACTGATGTGGTAACTGTGTCTTTTGGAAGCCTGGTGCCTATTGCACTAGGTAGGTAGTGTCCACACGTTTGTTGACTGTTGGAACCGTGCATGGGTGCTCCCACACCCGGTGCTGTAGGTCTAAAAGCACCTCATGGATAGGGATTGCTAGAACCTGTTTTGGTGGGTCCACGAACTGGAGGACCTCTAGAGTATGTTGTCTTGAATCTTGTTCTGAGGAAAGTTTAAAAGGGATTGTGTCTGCCTTGTTTTGTACAAAACTGGAAAAGGATAAGTCCTCTGGTGGGGATCTTTTCCGTGATTCAGGAGGTGAGGGTTCGGACATGAATCCCTCAGAAGAGGTGTTTGACCTTTGATCATCCCAAGAATCATCTTCCTCTGGGTCTTGATAGGGAGTTCTTGAGGACTTCCTTACATTAGTAGAAATACCTGATGGTCCAGGTAATGGTTCATCGATGGAAATCATTGGAGGGATGTTATCCGTGGGTTTCCTTGGAACTGTATCGATGACATTGTGATATTTTTTCAGAAGACGTTGAAGGAGTGCTAACTCCTGAGGGTCAGAATCTTCTGCTACTGGTGGTGTCGATGAAATGATAGGTGGCATCGATGGAGTTGCAGAAACTGGTCTTCTCGGTGTCGATACTGTCGACGGCGGTATCATCGATGTCATCAGTATCGATGGAAGAGATGGGATTTGAGCATATATCGATGTCGATGCCGTAATTATTTTTGGTGTCGACGTCAATTCTCATTGTACCGTCGGAGTCAAGAATGACCCTGGCATCGGTGTTACCACCGGCATCGGCAAATTTGCCGGCATCGATGCAGTAAGCATCTGCATCGACCTTGAAGTCGGTCCTGAAAGCTGATCCTTCAAAGCCTGTGAAACCGCTTGTCGGATTAAATCGGACAATTCCGGCCGCACAACCGTTGGAAGCAGAGCGGTTGAGGGCGGTGGCGTAGGCTGAGGTACAAGTTCCTGTGAAATATCTTGTGTTGGATCTGGTGCCGGCAGTGGAGTCGAGGTAGGCTGAGGCATTGACAACTCCGATGTCTCCTGATGTTTTGCCCACTTTGCTGTCGTAGCTTCCTGGGAAGCTGAGTAAGACAACGAAGGGCTTCGATGCCGGTGTCGATGTTTTGACTTCGATTTTTCTGTTGATTTTGTCGACGTCGATGACGATGAAGGGGATGAGTGATCCCCCGACGGTCCCGGGTGAGGTATTTTAAGAATTATACGCTTAGTCGCTCCAGCCGGAGATGATTTCAATGACTGCGATGGGGAAGGTATGAGTTGCAGGCTGAATAAATGCTCCATTTTTTCAAGCCTGGTTTTCCGGGTTTTCGGCGTCATCTCTGCGCATTGTGGACAGTTATGTACATCATGTTTGTCACCCAGACATAATACACATTCGGTGTGTGGGTCTGTAAGTGACATTTTCCTGGTACAACGAGGGCATTTCTTAAATCCCATTGACATTTTTATATTTTAACAATCGACGGCTGTCGATTCGACTGAGGAGAAAAGTTTACTTTTCGGAACAGAAAATTTGAGACTGGGTTACTTACCGGCCGGTAAGAAAAAGACCCCGAAAGATTTTCTGTGAGAGAGAATATCAAAACTATGACTTTTAAGTCGAATTGAAGGTTGAGAAACTCTCAACGGCTCCTGAACCGCGATGCTAACAGCAGCGCGGAAAAACGAAGACTGAAGAGAGACACCTGTGGCAGAGAATATCATAGCATGCTGGGCATGCTCAGTGGCCACACTGGGCCAGTCAAAAGTTTCTAGAAACTTTGACAGAAAGTTTTCCCGCCTGGGCTCCGTTCGGTGACGTCACCCATATGTGAGGACTAGCATCCTGCTTGTCCTGGGATAACCATAGACTTCAACTGGACATAAAAATGAATGGTAAACATAAAGAAAAGAGACAAAGATTATTTGTTTAATTTCTGCCCTCCCCACTCCCCATTCATGTTGGGGCACTAGGAATGAAATGAATATGGATTCATTTGTTGTGTTTTACTCATTTGTTTCAAATGAATGCACATTCCTATCCAAAAGGTGTATTGTGAGAGTCAAAGATGAAAGGGCAGAATATGTAGATGTTGATGAGGAAAAATCAAACTTGCTTAACAAATATTTCTATTCAGTATTCATTCTGGATGGGTCAGGAGCAAGACTAGAAAAGACAAACACAAATAGGATTAGAAGTGAAGTAAACCTCAATCAATTTTCAAAAATGTGTGTTCATGAGGAGCAATCTAAACTTAGAGGTCAATATTCAAAAGCCATTTAGACAGATAACTCACAAGTTATCTATATAAATGGCAGGTTTTGCCATAGTCAATCTGTTATCCCACTAAATTACAGCTGGGTCCTCATCCAGCTATAATGTAGCTGGTTTAAAAAGGGCATTCTTGTGCATGTCTAAGTTAGCCAGCTATCTTTATGTCTGCTTCAAAGCAGGCCTGAAGTTACCTGGCCTTGTGTGGCTGGATAACTTGCTACTTATCTGGCTACCATCATAAGAAATCTGGGTAAATAGTGCAGTTTTTTAAATAAAAGAATAAAGATGTAAAAGATCCGGAGACACGATCCAACATTTAGGCATCCTCCCACCCCAGCTCCCCTAAAACTGAAACTAATGTCCCAGGGCTCACAGTTCAGTCCCCCTTTCCCCTGTTGTCAAAAAGAAAAATTGGGCAGTCCTCCCAGATAACCCACTACCCACAATCCCTTTGTGCTTTACCATCATTCTGGTCCTTCTGAGACCCCCCCCCCCCCTCCCAATATCATAGAATCCTCTGCAGGAGCAAAGTACACATTTCCCCATTCCCAGCGCTTCCAGCGCTACTTTGTCAAAAGGGCCTGGAGAGGAGAAATGTGTACCTTGTTCCCGGCATAGGATTCTAAGGTATTTTGGGGGTTCCCGAGAGTTCAAGGAGATGGTACTGCACATAGGGACAGCAGATGGGTGAGTCATCTGGAGAGGATACCCTGACTTTTCTTTTTAACAACAGGAGAAGGAGGAGCCAAAATTTGAGCTACAGGCATTTCCCATTTTGAGGGGTGGGGGGTTTGAGAGATGGGGGATGCATGACCCACTGGGCCTTATGAAATATTGTGGTGGAAGGAAGCGATTGGGCCACAGTCACTTTTATATCTTTTTTTTTTCTTTAAAAAAACAATGCTACTTACCTGAATATTTTTTGAAGATATCCAGATAAGTAGCAAATTTTCTAGCTGCACAAGGCTGAATATCTAAAATAAAAATCCTCCTTAGTTTACAGTGAACAGTATTTTCAAACAGTGTATATGAAAAGACCTTAGCTTTTATAATTTGCAGATTCTTTCTGTGCTTTGCATCTCCATACAAGAAATCAACCTTCTAGGGGATCCAACGTTGGCCAGCGTTTCGCCAATCAACAGCTGCATCAAGGAGTAATTTTATATTTTAATGTTCAAAAGCACTTGGAATCTTAAAAAAGAGAAACAGTAAAAAATTTCATTCCAAAAACCATTGCTTCAAAAAGCCAGTTGTAAAACATGTATCATACCTTGCAGTTCAAGAATTCACAAACAACAGTTCTTTTGATTAGGAAATATGTCTCCACAAAACATCTACCTTATAAATGGCCTGTGACCGACGGCCCGCAAATGCGCAGTAGAGCACAGCTCTACTGCGCATGTGCGGGCAAGGATGTCGATCAGAAAAAAAAAATGGCGGTGGGGCCGCAGGAGCGGGAGGAGAAGCAGCGGCGCCGCGCGCGTGCGCGGTGCCGCTGCTTCTCCTCCCCAGATCTGCCGGCAGATCTCGGGGGGGGGGGGGGTTGTCACTCCCGCGCCCCCCCCACCGAGATCTGCTGGCAGATCTCGGGGGGGGTGTCACTCCCGCGCCCCCCCCCCCCCGAGATCTGCCGGCAGGAGCGGGAGGAGAAGTAGCGGCACCGCGCGCGCGCGGTGCCGCTACTTCTCCTCCCCAGATCTGCCGGCAGATCTCGGGGGGGGTCACTGCCGCGCGCGCGGGAGTGACCCCCCCCGAGATCTGCCGGCAGGAGCGGGAGGAGTTAATGGAGCCGGGTGAGGGTTGCGGGAAGTCGCGCTTACGGCGCCGGGAGGAAATGGAGGTGGGTGAAGGGAGGGAGAGGGGGGACTGAGTGAGTGGGAGGGAGGGAGAGGGGGGACTGAGTGGGAGGGAGTGAGGGAGAGGGGGGACTGAGTGAGAGGAGAGGGAGGGTGGAGAGGAGTGGGTGGGGGAGGGGGGTGGTGAAGAGTGAGGGGAGAGAGAATGAGGGGGAGGTGAGAGACAGAGGGATGTAGCCCGTTTTAACGGGCTTTACGGCTTGTATTAAAATAAATGGCATAGCAGATGCTGAGACACTCTGTTCCTGTTCAAATTCTGAGTTACAAAATGAGCAACAGTTAATTTCACATACCCATATCGCAAAACTGCCATCCATGGTGTCATCTTATTCTATGTATGTGAAAGTTGTTTAAGCAAAGATAACTGTTCTGTTACAAATTTAAAGCTGGAGTGATTTAAAGAGGTCAGCAATTCAAAAGACCAAGGCTGTAAATAGAGATCAAAGAAATCATTTAAAGAATAAATGGTATTCCCTTACCATCCGATGCAGGTTTCCAAAGTGCAAAGCTTATTGCGACACAATGTCTGTGAAAGCATATTGAAACGAATAGCCGAGCAAACACATGTGCCTTATATAGTTCTGTGCAGTAAACACCTTGCACTACCAGCTTTACAATTGGTTAATACTGTTTTAAAATGCTGAGTGTTGATTGGTCTATCAGGGCTGTATAAACAATGAACATTTTCCCTTCTTTTCTCCTTTCTTTTGTTCTTTTTTCTTGTGATCAAACAAACAAAATGTCTACAAGCTTTGTCCTTATTAACTTCACAAAAACAGCCATTATGAAACAGACAGTATAATGTTATAAATACTGCTTCCTTAAGAGGAAGGAATTCATAATCAACATAGCAACTTATAGCTGTGCTGCAGGTAAATGTGCTGCACAGTATACAAAGTGATGCCAGTCTTTAAAAATATCTAGTGTAATTCAGAGCCATTCGTTATCAGTTAAACATTCATGATGAAATAATCTGGATTCCATTTTTCTTACTTATATCAATATTAGTTGTTATTAAAGTGAGGGATTTTCAAAATGTTCATGTTACAATCAAATGAAATGCCCCATTCTACACTGCTGTTGAGACCAAATGGTTCAACTGTGGACAAATGGTAAATCCACTAGGAGTGTGTATTCATTTGCAATGCATTGGCAATCCGCAATGTATAGGTCCATATTCGTTGTATTCGTGGATTTGCGAAATGTATCGCGATCCCCCACGAATACAAACATATCATTAGTTTCATTCCTTTGGCTCCCTGTAGGTTTGGAGATGAGGGAAGGGGAGGCTGAGTCATGCAAGGCAAAATGGCGACACCCAAAAGCAGCAGTGTGACAGCAGTCTTGACATAGCATTGACAATTTAGCACAGGCACTGTTTGCTTCTGATTCCGATGAAGAATCATCTTGTGTGGGATTCTCATCAGAAATGGAAGACGTAATAGCTGACTGTTATGGTTTTGAGGTGTTGGAGTGGATGCTTGGGTACTGCGGAAATGGCCACTCCCACGGGGAGGAGCCCCATGAGGAACTGCAGTACTAGGCTAGACTCAATACACGTAGACACAGAGAATTATTTTATTATACAGCTTGGTGGTACTGCCCAGGGGCGGCTGCAGTGAGGTAACCCAGTAGAAGTAGTCCAGGGGTCCTCAGCAGAGGAGACCAGTCCCACGCTCAGGTAGATGGTAGGATGTGCAAGGTTAAATACTCACTGAAGTAGATAGCTGTATTGATGAAGATTCTGGTAGGCAGAAGTAGTAGAACTGTAGGCACCAAGGTAGGGAGAACAGGCCTTCAAGGAGCAAGTACCCGGTATCCCAGATAGGTACCTGAAAGAAAGTACAAGAGTCCCCGAGGAGCGGGTACCCAGGTTAGAGATGAATGACCCCGAAGGTCAGAGAGAGCTTCCAGCGGCAGCAAGGAAGTGACAGAGTAGCTTAGACTGGAGGCATTCCAACCCTTTCTCGATCCTTGCTAACTCAGTTTGTTAGCAAACGAAGGGCAGGCTAAATATCCGGATGGTGTGATGTCATTCAGAGGGGACGCCCTCCATGACGTGTATAAAGACGTGTGTGGCATGTGCACGCGCACCCTAGGAGGCCCTCAGGAAATCCATGGTGAACACAGTCGCCGTTACCATTCTGGGGTCACCAGAGAGAGCGGCATGAAGATGCGGCAGTAGCCATCTTCCCAAGGCTTGAGAAGGAGGAAAGGTGAGGCACAGAAGTCAAAGCCTTCTGAAACTGACGGACGTAACACTGATGAAGGTTTAGGAGGATTCGTTAGTCCTGTCTTAGCCTCCACTTCAGTGCTGCAGGGGAGAGATGAAACTGATGATGATGATGAGGAAGAGCAATCAGCGCAGGTACACAGTGTGACTGATGCCCCTGACATTGCTTCTCAGGGTGCACCCATTACTTCAGCTCCAGTGCCAGCATCCACCCTGAAGGCTATAGAGAAGGGATCATGAAAGATATCTGTGATCTGGAGCCATTTTAAAGTGATGGAGGACCCACATTTTGCTCGGTGTAATTACTGTGGCAGGGCTATTAGCAGAGGCAAGCAAATGGGACATCTATCTAATTTTGGCATGACACATTATACGAAGAGGCAACACCCAACAACAGTACTGCCATCTGGGGAAGGTGACAGTACCAGTCAGGGGACCCCTTTTTCCAGGCAGCGAAAAGGAGCAGAGTCACCCCACGCCCTCTGCCTCATCTAGCAGTCAGGTGGCAGGCCAGCAGCCCCCTGCCAGGTGTCAGAAGCGACAACCCACCATGGAGGACATGGGGTGTTGTGCTGTAATGCTATCCAGGGGTAGGAGGCAGGCAGCCTCAAAAGTTGTCAACAACAGCATTGAGGAAATGATTGCCCTTGATGACCAGCCCTTGAAGATAGTGGAGAATGTGGGTTTCAAGCATTATTTGAAGGTCGTAGTTCCAAATTATAAAGTCCCCTCCAGAAGCACATTTAGCAGAACGGTCATCCCCAGCCTGCACAAGCATTGTCGCAGTAGCATCCAAGCACTGCTAGCTAAGGCACAGGGGAGTGTGCATTTCACGTGCGATATCTGGACCGCCACACTGGTGGGGCCTGGCTGAGGCAGGGGCAGGAAGCAGCTCTATTAGTGAACAAGTATCAGGGTGGAGATGGGCTTTACTGCACACCCACCTGACGGACGAGGCCCATACCATAGCCAATATTCTAGCATGCATCAGACAGATGCTGGAGGACTGGAAACTACACCAGTGAGACAGGAATCTTCAGGCAGGGTTCTTTGTCACAGACAATGGTGTGAACATGGTTAAGGCAATAACCGATGGGCGCTTTCAGAACATCCGATGTTTTGCACACACTCTGCACCTGGTAGTGAAGTCAGCTCTGGGGTTGGAGTCCAATCACCAAGAGAATGAATACCTGCATAGGTTAATACACAAGTGCAGGAACATAGCAGCACACTTCCACAGAAATGTGAAGGCGGGGCAGGTTCTCCAACAAAAGCAGACTGATTTGGAGATGCCTCACAAGCGTCTCATTCAAGACAGTGACACCCGGTGGAATTCCACCTATATGATGCTGCAGAGTTTAGTGGAGTTGCAGACACCCCTTCATGAACTTTCTGGTTTAATGGAATTTAACAACACATACATCAACATGAATTTGTATGTGATAAGCATTATTAGTTTCATGGAGGGGGGGTTATACATGTGTTTTGGACACACTAATCCCCTTATAGCATAAAGGGCTGTAGGCGCATGACCAAAACGTGCGTCCAACCACGGGTTAAACAGTGCACTCAGCTGAGCGCACTGTTTTGCATCGGCCCCATAATGTTCTTCGTTCTCAAAAGCATTTATATGTTTAAAGCTAGGTTTTACATGTGTAAATGTGCTTTAACCTTGTTAATGGGCTTTTGAAAATTGCTACATTATATGCTATTGAATTGACCTTAGGTGTCAACTATGTTAAGTGTACTTAATGGAATTAAATATTTATGAAAATTACTTACCATAGTATGCGGAATTCATTTGAAAATTGAACTGTATGTTTTTTGGAAAACTATCTGCACAAACTAACAGGTGTGTTCAGATGTTTTTCCAGGAAAATGTTCAAAGGAAAAGTATTTGAATGCTTTCATTTTCAAATTAGTATAAAGTCTGCAGGTAAAAAGTACTCGCAGACTTTACTCCAATGTGACAAGTTTTAAAGTGACTCTCTAACCCCCACCCATGCTTACACAGGGTAATTTTCAAAGCCATTTCTGCAGGTAATACAGGGCTTTCCCTACGGAAATGGATTTTTACACTATTGCCCATTTGATAGGCTGTTAAACTTGCATGTGTATGGCCTGTGTGCATGTAAGTTTATCCACAGTAAACAGAGGAATTCCTGGGATGGAGCTGTTAAGGGGATTGCATTTAAATGCATTCGTTCCTGTTTTCAAAATGGATGCAGGTACATTTTTCCAAAAAGCTATGCGCACTTATTAGCAGATGTAAATATGTGCGGATAGTATCAATGGGATAATTATAAAAGCAATAGAACATACATATTTTCCATTTGAAAAATGTGTGCAAAGTCCACAGAGTGATTGCCTTCAAATCTTTTGTAGGCTGTTATAATATGACTCCCACATTGTGCTAAAAGAGAAGTAAAAGGCTAATATTTCAGTGGGGAAATATATAATGAGAAATTCAGTAAATATTGTATGAAACATTCTTCCCCTATGGCTTCTTTCATGCCTCTCAACTTAAAAAAAAAGTCATAAGTGCTTTTAATCGCTCTTTTCAAACATATCCATTCAGACTTACTAAAGATTGTAATTATCACTGTCCTTATACAATTTTCTTTACTACCTAGCTTACTTCTTTCAACATCATATTGCAAAGAAAAGTAGTAAAGAAGTTTGGCTCCTCTCATTTATCTAATCATATTTCTTCTAACAGCTAGACTAATTTCAGTCTAGCTTCTGCATGAGATACGGCATTGAGCAGTAGTGATTTTCTGCCTGGTCAGACTGGGTCACTAACTCAGTACCTTTTTGAACTGCAGCAAATTCACTTTTTATGAATTTTTCATAGTTCAAGGCTTTGGAGAAAAGGAAAAAGTGCCACATAACAAATGTGCTCATATTTGTGTCATTCATTGCCTCCAAAAACAAATGAGGGGCCCCCACAAATGAAACACATTTTTGTCCCATTCACTTAAGTTTTCCATTTATTTCTATGGCCTATTGAAGTCTATGGCTATTAGGGATGTGAATCGTGTCCTCGATCGTCTTAACGATCGATTTCGGCTGGGAGGGGGAGGGAATCGTATTGTTGCCGTTTGGGGGGGTAAAATATCGTGAAAAATCGTGAAAAATCTAAAAATCGCAAAACCGGCACATTAAAACCCCCTAAAACCCACCCCCGACCCTTTAAATTAAATCCCCCACCCTCCCGAACCCCCCCCCCAAATGAGTTAAATAACCTGCGGGTCCAGCGGCGGTCCGGAACGGCAGCGGTCCGGAACGGGCTCCTGCTCCTGAATCTTGTTGTCTTCAGCCGGCGCCATTTTCCAAAATGGCGCCGAAAAATGGTGGCGGCCATAGACGAACACGATTGGACGGCAGGAGGTCCTTCCGGACCCCCGCTGGATTTTTGGCAAGTCTCGTGGGGGTCAGGAGGCCCCCCCACAAGCTGGCCAAAAGTTCCTGGAGGTCCAGCGGGGGTCAGGGAGCGATTTCCCGCCGCGAATCGTTTTCGTACGGAAAATGGCGCCGGCAGGAGATCGACTGCAGGAGGTCGTTCAGCGAGGATTCCGGCGCCTCGCTGAACAACCTCCTGCAGTCGATCTCCTGCCGGCGCCATTTTCCGTACGAAAACGATTCGCGGCGGGAAATCGCTCCCTGACCCCCGCTGGACCTCCAGGAACTTTTGGCCAGCTTGTGGGGGGCCTCCTGACCCCCACGAGACTTGCCAAAAGTCCAGCGGGGGTCCGGAAGGACCTCCTGCCGTCCAATCGTGTTCGTCTATGGCCGCCGCCATTTTTCGGCGCCATTTTGGAAAATGGCGCCGGCTGAAGACAACAAGATTCAGGAGCAGGAGCCCGTTCCGGACCGCTGCCGTTCCGGACCGCCACTGGACCCGCAGGTTATTTAACTCATTTGGGGGGGGTTCGGGAGGGTGGGGGATTTAATTTAAAGGGTCGGGGGTGGGTTTTAGGGGGTTTTAGTGTGCCGGCTCACGATTCTAACGATTTATAACGATAAATCGTTAGAATCTCTATTGTATTGTGTTCCATAACGGTTTAAGACGATATTAAAATTATCGGACGATAATTTTAATCGTCCTAAAACGATTCACATCCCTAATGGCTATGTACTGCTGAGAATAAAACAAACAAACTGGTAACTATAGCAACCATCTCTTGTTTGTGTGACCTCACTACCTTATTAGAATCATGTCAAAGAAAAGGCAAGGCAAGTTGGTAAGGAAACTAGCCAAAGGACAAATTACAGTGCAGCATCTCTTTATTTTGCCCATAACTGCTATCTGGATCAATTAACACTGATTAGGGATGTGCAGAGCAAAATTTTATGTTCATATTTTTTATGTCCGAAAGGGGGTCCCACTTGCGGCCAATATGGACATAAAAAAAATCCAATGAGTTGGGTATATGTATATATGTGCAAAAAAAAAAATTAAACCCCCTCACCCTCCTTAATCCCCCCCCCAGACTTACCACAACTCCCTGGTGATCGAGCGAGGAGTGAGGACATCATTTCTGCAATCCTTGGCGAGAAGCATGTGACGTCGGTGGCACGTCGAGTGACGCGGCGCCACGTGATTCCCGGCTCGTTCGCGCCGGACGGCTCGTTCGGCCCAAAAAGAACTTTTGGCCAGCTTGAGGGGGTCAGGAGGCCCCCCCAAGCTGGCCAAAAGTTCTTTTTGGGCCGAACGAGCCGTCCGGCGCGAACGAGCCGGGAATCACGTGACGCCGGCGTCACTCGACGTGCCGCCGACGTCACATGCTTCTCGCCAAGGATTGCAGAAATGGCGTCCTCACTCCTCGCTCCATCACCAGGGAGTTGTGGTAAGTCGGGGGGGGGGGGATTAAGGAGGGTGAGGGGGTTTATATTTTTATTTTGGCTCAACAATCGCGATTTCCCACATATCGAACATATCTATGTTCGATATGTGGGAAATCCGATCGTTTATGTCGAATCAATTTTTTAAGTAAAAAAAAAATATGAGTTGCGTTTTACTAATGCGGTCAATCCGAATGCACACCCCTAACACTGATGTCCTCTCACTATAAAGTGTGAGCATGTCCAAGAATCTCTTTGTTTCCTCTCTAGCTCTTGGCAGAGAAGATGTACTACTAGAAGTTCTCACAGATTTTTTAAAAAGCTTACAAACTTTGGGATTTGGCACTGGTAAAAGGCTGCTTCTGCTCTTCTCTGTTCTGCAGTAGTTTCACACAATCACTGTGCCAAAAAGAGAGGCAGTGCACAGCTGCTGATTTTGAATGTTCTCTTCAGTGATGAAGGGTCAGAATGGGAGACCAGTGCAACTGATTGTGTTGTCTCTGTCTAGAAACCAATAAGGTGAGCAAAATCCCTCAAATTCAGAAGGAAGAAATGCAGATACAGCAGAAAAGATGCAGCAAAGAGACCTTTTACATGTTCTTAATATGGAAAAGGTTTCAGTAGAAAGAATGAATGTAACACCAGAAAATCAACCAAGGGAAGATACTGTTTTCAGTTACAGAATATGAGAAAAGTTTTCTTGGTAAAGCAAGCCACACAAATAATTAGGAAAGCCACATTATTGAGAGACCATTGTCATTTTCTGATTGTGAAAAAAGTTTCAAATGGAAAGCAGATTTCACAAGAAATCCAAATTTCCACCCAGCAGCAAGATCAATTTAAAGTAGAGAATGTAATAAAAGCGTATGTCACAATGGTGATATTAATGACAAATCATTCTCTTGTACTAAACCTAATAAGTGTCAAGTGATTTAACAGGAAGACATATATCTTGCATGCCACTCTACCTGCTGCTATACCACTTATCCGATATCTTAGGGGTCTTTCTACCACTCTGCATTGTTGCCATACCCAGACTTTACACCTTGATGGTTTTCTTACCATTCAGCCTTGCTGCCATATCCCAGACACTACACCTTGGGGTGTTGTTGTCATGTGGCAGGCACTTCTCATGGTGTCTTGGTTTTTTTTTTAATTCCACTCCTTATGCTGCTTTGTCCCTTTATTGGTGCTTTGAGCTTTTTCCTGCCATCTTTTCTGCTTCATAGTACCTTAGGATGTTGGTGTCACTCTTGATGCCATTTTGTCTCTTGTGCTGCCTTCTAGGGTTCATGCCATTGTTAGTGCCCTCTTTGAAGCCTTGGATTGTTCTTCCCACTTTTAATCCTTCTTTGCTCCTCTTATGGAGTACTCCTGCTACTGCTGCCACCCCTTTGGCCCTTTACAGTGTCTTAAGCAATTCTGCCACTTTTCCTGCCTTGTTGACATAGACTTGATGCATTGGCATGCCTTCACCCTTCTGATTGTCTACCCATCAGTTTCATTAGAAAGGTTTAGAAAATCCCAATTTTGGAGCCCCCAAGTAGGCTGCAGTACTTTCCCTATAGATTTTAATGGTAAACACATTAAAGATTTTTTTTTGTTGTAAAATAATGAAGCAAATGGAGGTGTCCTACAAAATGAATAAGCAAACTGAAATACATTTCTTACTCTGATCTTGTAAGATCAGCAGGCAGGAAGTACCTGAACCCAGTCTGTGAGTTTCAAAAATGCTCACAAGTACAGGGATGGAGTGACTGGTGGAACTTATCTTACCGGCTGTTGAAGATATCAAACTGCTGCCTGCCCTAACCCTGCTGTCTTGGCAAGTGGAGCTCATCTCATTAGCTGCTGAACACATCAAACCACAACTTGCATGACCTCTTCTGGCCTGGCAGGAAGGTAGAGAAGGGAAAAGAAGGGGAATGGCGGATTGGATAACAAAGTCTGACCTGAGGGGGACAAGGAGGCAGATAGAAGAATAACAGAGGCACCTCCCTGTCTCAGTAACTTTTATTATTAATGATATTCTTTTTTGACTGATCTCAGTTTTTACCTCCTACTACTTTTCAGCCTCAGTTTTTTGCCTTTGGCACATTAGTCTATCTAAATGCATTTGATCATTTTGAAACGTGGTTTTTTTTTTTAATTCGCTTTTTTTTTCAAAATTTCTATTTCATCAATCCAAATAGCTTATTATTGGCAGAGTGCAATTTGAAGGAGCATTACAATTTATACATAAAATTAGGCAAAAACATGCAATTTTACATAGAAAAAGCATTAAAAATGTAATCACCAGTTTAACCTTGGTGTCAATGTGCACCCAGCTCAATAAGTAATGCCCCCTTGACCGTTTACCTTGCTGGGCATTCCTGGCTCAGGGACTGATCTGGTGGGAGCTCCCCAAGGGCAGACTCCATCAGTCCTCACGTTCTTTGTGCCTAGTGTCTCCACCTGGGGAAGAAGGTGTTAATGGGTAAGATTTCCCTCCCTTCACCCAAGGAAAACAAATAGGACTGTGAACAAGGCTGACAGTATATAGAAATATATACAGGTTTATTAGACTGTACAAGTATATACATTTCTACGTGTCTATGTACATTGCTAATAGGATGTCAAGCAGCACACATGTACTTGTGGTTAGGAGACTCAGTCTTCACAAATATATACATTTCTACAAGGCTGTAAGAATATTTTATATTTGGTAATGAGGGTTTGTTGGCCTCCTCAGTATGCCACCCTATAGAATAGAAGGGATCTCTTGCGTTCCCGCTTACTTAAGAATTATTATTATCCTCCCCCCTTTATCCCAAGTCTCACCTATGTGAAAAGATGCAACTGGGCTGGTGGGCAGTGTTGGCCTGGGGGGGGGGGGGGGGCAGTTGTATCTAAACCATCTCCTTCCTCTCTGCTGAGAGACCTGACTCTACCTCCTGGTCTGTCACTGGGGTCCACGCCATCCTGGGGGATCTGACTCTGCCTCTTGGACTGCTGCTGGGCTCCACTCCCTCCTTTGGGACCTGACTCCACCTCACAGACTGCTGCTGCGGTCCATGCCCTCTTGCAGGAACTGGCTCCACCTCCTGGTCTGCTGCTGGGGTCCCTACACTCCTGGGGGACATGACTCTGCCTCCCAGTCTCCTCCTGGGTTCCCCATCCTCCTGGGAGACCTGATTCAATCTCCCAGTCTGCTGGGTTCCCCATCCTCCTGGGGACCTGACTCCACCTCCTGGATTGTCACTGGGGTCCCCTTGCTCACAGGGAACTATCTGAGTTCCAGGTCTGCAACTGGGATCCCCTCACTCAAAGGGGGGACCAATCCAGTCCTGCTGCTGACCTTCAGTTCTCCTCTCTCAGTAGGACGGTTTTCCTTGGCGTGGGTTTACAGCTCCACTAGGCTCCATGGCTGTTTTGGCATTCAGTAGTTCTGGCCCTCCACGATCTCAGTTTTCAGTGATTTTAGCTTTGCTAACCTCATGGCCAGTCATGTGCTGTTACCCAGCCTGGATAAGTCACCTTCTTTCAGCCTGGCTTTTGCTTTATCTGTTGTCTAACCTGTAAGTGTCACCTGTCAATGAAAAGGCCAAGACCCAGGCAGGATCACAGAGAAAGACCATGTGCACATCCCTCTATCCTGCCTGGCCAATCCCCCTTGTCTGTGATTTCGGTACCCACGTGACTGAATACACTTGTTAGGGTGAAAATCTGTTTACTTCCTATGACTGTTTTCTTTTTTTTTAATTTACTATTTATTAATTTTTCAATGATAATAACATACATTGAATGGAAAAATTTAGCATATTACAGAAAACATTATTTCCCACTCATTAAATTATAAACTAACATTTATATATGCTCATTACTAGCCCTCAAACAGTGTGGGAGATCCAACACAAGGAGATGACTTTCTTATACAGAAAAAAGCATATACTAAACAAAACATAATTCGCTTTTGAGAGGGAAAAAATTACTACTTAGACAGACTAATTCCTAATATGAGATTACCAAACAATCACCAGATTAAACTTTAACATCTGCATATTCTACTTCCTTGTCATTAAGAAATTGTCTTAACTGAGAAGGCAAAAAGAAAGTATATGTAACATCTCTAATTTTTACAATATACTTACAAGGGAATTTAATAAACAATTGTGCTCCTATTTTCAGAACTCTGGGCTTCAATTCTAGAAACTCTTTTCTTTACAGCTGTGTTTCCCTAGCCAAGTCCGGAAAAACCTGAACTCTAAGTCCTAAAAAGGGTGCCTGCTGGCTTCGAAAATATGCTTTTAAAACCCAGTCTCTCTGTCCGAGTCCAAAAGGAAGGTTATGATCAAGGTTGCAGGTTATGGTATTTCCTCTGAGGATAATTCAAGAATCTCTGTCAAATTTAAATTTACAGGAGAAAGCTGTTGCATTCCAGAATTCCCACTAAATGTTTTCTTTCTTACAGGTAGATAATATATTCGTGAAATAGGTGGTAAAATTTCTTTTACTATCTTCAAATTTTCCACTGCATACTGATTCCATAATTCAGTCGGAGATATTGTCAATTTCTTAGGAAAATTAATTAATCTGAGATTTTTCCCTCTCTGTTGGTTTTCTAGGTTTTCTAATTTTCTAAGCAAATACAGATTATCTTTCGCCATTTCTTGATATTGGTTTTTCAAATGATCTACATCAGTCCTAACAGTTTTCATTTCCTTTTTTATTTCCATTTGCTTCTCTTTCGTTTTCTTAATCTGAACTTTCTTTTGGCCCATTTTACAAGTTACATCATCCAACTGCATTGTTAGGGGTAGATTTTCAAACCGCGTGATTTGGCGTACTTTTGCTGGCGCATCAGGCGCAAGCAAAAGTATGCGGGATTTAGTAGATACGCGCGTAGCCGCTAAAATCCTGGATCGGCGCGCGCAAGGCTATCAATTCCGTATAGCCGCGCAGCCTACCCCCGTTCCCTCCGAGGCCGCTCCGAAATCGGAGCGGCCTTGGAGGGAACTTTCTTTTGCCCTCCCCTCACCTTCCCCTCCCTTCCCCTACCTAACCCACCCACCCTGCCCTGTCTAAACCCCCCCACTTACCTTTGTCGGGGGATTTACGCCTCCCGGAGGGAGACGTAAATCCCCGCGCGCCAGCGGGCCGCTAGCGTGCCGGGACGTGACCTGGGGGCGGGTCCGGAGGGCGCGGCCACGCCCCCGGACCGCCCCGGGCCGTAGCCATGCCCCCGGGCCCGCCCCCGGAACGCTCCCGACACGCCCCGAAAACGCCGCGCGGTTCGGGCCTGCCCCCGACACGCCCCTGACACGCCCCCGACACGCCCCCTCTGAAAACCCCGGGACTTACGCGAGTCCCGGGGCTCTGCGCGCGCCGGTAGGCCTATGTAAAATAGGCTCACCGGCGAGCAGGGCTCTTAAAATCCGCCCCATAGGTTTTTATTAACAATTTCTATGGCAATCCAGATAGATTCTAAAGTAAACTGCTCCATTCTTACCAACTGCAGCAATTCACACAGCCTCTCCTGTATAAGCTGTTCTTCTTCAGATTGCCACTCCACCAGTTCATCCATCATTTGTTCTTCTCCTCATAGGTATCCTTCCCCTTCTGACCAGACAGTTCCCAGGAGCCGCACTCCCTCCTGAGCTCCCTCCGTATACCGTGCGGGTTCCTCCCTGGTGCCTTCCGGGGTCCTCTCCGTCAGGACCGGGGTAGTTGTTCTACCAGCTGCTGGGTTTTCAGGGGCCATCCATTCCGCCAGGGACAGAGATATCAGCGAGTCAGGGAAGCTGTCGGATGTTACTGCGCCTCCTCGACCAGCTTCCAGCGACTCTTCTCCCGGCGCTACTGTCCCTCTGAGTACATGGGCGTCCATCAGCCCTCGATATGGACCCGGCATCGAGGCTTCTAAATTCAGCCTCTCGCGGGTCCTCTGCTTCCTGCCGTAGTGCGGCATTAAGCTAGGAAAAGTTTCAAGGTAAAAGGAGAGAGTCGGCGTGCATCCTGCCTCTAGCTCACCATCTTGGATCTCCGTCCTATGACTGTTTTCCAGTACAATTCTCTCATAAATCTCTTCCCCAGTCATACTTCTGTAATGTAGGAGTTTGAATCCTCTGATTTCTTTAATGATATTTCCTACAAATCTTCCAGCAGAAGTCCAGGGATCTGTGACATACAAATCTCCTACCTGAATATCCGACTAATCTATTCAATGGTCACTTAAGTACCTTCACACTAAGGGGTCTGATGATGTTTTCAATTTAATTCTGTGTTTCCTGGGCTGGTGGTTCATGTTACACAGCTGCATTGTCCTCCCCATTTTTTTTATCTCCTACAGTACACTTAAATGATAGCATGCTCAAACCTCTGTCTCTTATGTATGTGTTTGAGGGGGATTTCAAATATTTTAAAGGTTATTTTACAATAGTTTTCCTTTTTTTTGGGGGGGGGGGAGAGCACATTTAAAAAAAAAAACCAAAACCCACCCCAACCCTTCAAATGTAATTAATTACAAACCCCCACCGTCCCGACCCTTCAAGACTTGCTAGAACCCACCAAGACTTGCCGAAAGTCCCTGGTGGTCCATCAGGGGTCCCGGGAGCTATCTCCCCCTCTTGGGCTGTCGGCTGCCAGAAATCAAAATGGCGCCAATGGCCCTTTGCCCTTACCATGTGACAGAGGCTACCCATGCCATTGGTCAGCCCCTGTAACATGGTAGGAGCAATGGATGGCCCGCGCCATGTTTTAAGATGGTGCGGGCCATCCATTAGCTCCTACTCTTTTTCAGAAGAAATAAGAACTAATTGGCTTACTCTATGGCTTACTCTACCTTTTTTCCACCGATTTTCTCCCTTTTTGGTTTGTTTCCCAGGAAAAAAAACTGAAAACAAAAATTCCTATCTACCTTACATTGAGATCAGAACTTGCTTTGTTGTCTTGGTATGAAGTGAAGACCAACCAACCCTTACCTTTGGAAAACAAATAGATTATATTTATTTTGCACATGAATTAAACAACATTTGCTTTCTGGTTTGAAATAACTTTCATACAGATCAATACAGAACGGTGCGCTTGGCTGAGCGTACCATTAGCCCCCATTGGACACGTGTTTTCAATTCGCTATTATTACCCCTTATACAGTAAGGGGTAATAGCGCGAGGAAAATAGCGCGTCCAACCTCCCAAAAACTAATAGTGCCTGCAACATGCAAATGTACATTGATGAGCTTAATAGTTATTTCCGCGCCATACAGAAAGTAAAATGTGCAGCCATGCCGCACATTTTACTCTCAGAAATTAACGCCTGCTCAAAAGCAGGAGTTAATTTTGGCCGGTAGCTGGAAAGTGTACAGAAAAGCAGAAAAAACGGCTTTTCTGTACACCCTCCAACTTAATATCATAGCGATATTAAGTCAGAGGCCCCAAAATTTAAAAAATCGTAAAAAAAAAAAAAAAATCAGCCCACGGCTCGTGGGTTGGAAGACGGATGCTCAATTTTGCCGGCATCCGTTTTCTGAACCCATGGCTGTCAGCTGATTCGACAACCAATGCCGGTAAAATTAAGCGTCGGCTGTCAAACCTGCTGACAGCCGCCGCTTCTGCCAATAAGAAGGTGCTAGGGATGCACTAGTGTCCCTAGTGCCTCCTTATTACTGCGGGCCCTAATTTAAATTCAGAATTGCACGCACAGGAGAGTGGCCTGGGCGCGCGTCGGGAGAGCGGGCGCTTGCCTCGGAGCACCGGCTCTCCCCCACATTTTACTGTATCGGCCCAATAATGATTTAGCACTTGGTAAAGAGTGGGAAAATACTTGGTATTAGTTGGGGATTTATAAGTATTATTATGTAAAGGATGCAGAATTTCAAAATTGTCTAAAAAAAAGTCCCTTTTCTAATGAATATCTGAAGTCTTGAACTTACTAATTATTTATTTTCTTATTTTATTTCTTTTGAATTGTACAGGGAGAAAACAAACTCACTATCTATATACATGTATACAAAATATTGTCCAAAAACAATGAGAGGAAAGCAAGACCAAGTCTTTGCTAAATGTATTAGTCTACATTTATATGTGTGTGTATGTGTGTGAGTTTCATTTATATTCAAACAATGCTTCAAAAGTTCTAAGATTCCATGGACGTTCTGTTTCTCGGTCATCATGCCTTTAATTAACTTTGTCATATTGTATTCCATATAAAGTGATAGTAAAGAAGATTAACATTCTTCAATTTATTTAATGTATTAATGCATAAGTATGATCAGAAGTATTTTATTATGATTGAATTGACCCTTCTTTCTAGTAGCAGATTTAATAATTTATAAAAGTCCATATTTAAGATTAGAATACTGTACCTTCAATTTCATTCTAGACCTCTATCAAAAACATGTTGATAGGTAGGGAATGAAAGATCTTCAAGTCCAGTACATTTTCACATTTTACCTATGATTTATGAGCTATTTGTAATGGTTTCAAACAAGTGGTTAAGAACATAAGAACATGACATGCTGGGTCAGATCAAGGGCCCATCAAGTCCAGCATCCTGTTTCCAACAGTAGCCAATCCAGGCCATAAGAACCTGGCAAGTACGCAAAAATTAAGTCTATTCCATGTTACCGTTGCTAGTAATAGCAGTGGCTATTTTCTAAGTCAACTTAATTTATAGCAGGTAATGGACTTCTCCTCCAAGAACTTATCAAATCCTTTTTTAAACACAGCTATACTAACTGCACTAACCAAATCCTCTGGCAACAAATTCCAGAGTTTAATTGTGCATTGAGTGGAAAAAAAACTTTCTCTGATTAGTTTTAAATGGGCCACATGCTAACTTCATGGAGTGCCCCCTAGTCTTTCTATTATCTGGTTGGAAGCTACATCTACTCAATTCATTTTAAGGAGGCTGATATTCAAAAGATCTAGGTTACAAACTTTAGGAGTTAGGCATCTGCATAATAAACATTCTTCCCCCATTCCTCCAACCCCACTTAGCACATACATTTAGATGCATGTATTTATCTACATTCATTTTTTATGTATTCAAATTTATATTCTACCCCTTTCTATAGGCCCAAGGCAGGATTACAGAATTTGAGACATAAAATGCAATAAAAAGTTATATAAATACAATAATATTATCCAAATAAAAGAAATTAAGACAAGACAACACAATAAAAACAATCCTTCCTTCAAGCTTCTACAAAATACAGGTACCACATTTCCAGACTTCCACAATTCACCTAATCCCAATAATGAATATGCTTTGATAAACTATTAAGAAAGTGTTGTGGTCCGGAAGTGGATCCTTGGGCCGACCGGCGATGAGAGACGGTCAGGAGGCAGACACACGCAGCCGTAGTCGTATCTTCACCTGGAAGCCCATGACCCCCCCCCCCCCACCCCCAGAGGAGCTGTTGAGGCCCGGGCCGCTAGGACTTAGGTGGCTTCACCCTGGAAGCCCGTGGTCCCCCCAGGAGGAGCCTGTAGGGACCCGGACCGCTGGGACTTAGGAGAGCGGCTAGAAGCAAGCGAAGACCAGGACCAGACCAGGATCAGGACGGGCAGCAGAAGTCGGAGACGATGAGATGGACCAGGATCAGGGCAGGCAGCAAAAGTCGGAGATGATGAGATGGACCAGGATCAGGGCAGGCAGCAAAAGTCGGAGATGATGAGACGGACCAGGATCAGGGCAGGCAGCAGAAGTCGGAGATGATGAGATGGACCAGGATCAGGGCAGGCAGCAGAAGTCGGAGACGATGAGACAGACCAGGATCAGAAATACCGGATCAGGCGGGCAGGATCAGGAACACTGGAACAGGCAGGCAGGAGCAGGAACACCGGAACAGGCAGGCAGGATCAGGGACACTGGAACAGGCAGGCAGGATCAGGAACACCGGAACAGGCAGGCAGGATCAGGAACACTGGAACAGGCAGGCAGGATCTGCAACTCACTACTCAGGGAGCGACCGCGTTGCAAGGCCCTGAGGGGACTCAGACGCCGAGTTAAATCCCCCTCGGCATCTGACGTCAGTCTGGAGGCGGCGCCGGTCTTTTGCACCAGAGGCCCTTTAAAAGGGCCTCCTCTGCGCATGCGTGCGAGCCCTAGGGGCGGGGCAGAGATTCTCCGGCGGCGTCTCCCTCATGGGAGCGCCGCGAACTAGGCCGCAGCTAAAGCGGCGCCATAGCGGGCCATGAACATAAGAACATAAGAACATAAGAAAATGCCATACTGGGTCAGACCAAGGGTCCATCAAGCCCAGCATCCTGTTTCCAACAGTGGCCAATCCAGGCCATTAGAACCTGGCAAGTACCCAAAAACTAAGTCTATTCCATGTAACCATTGCTAATGGCAGTGGCTATTCTCTAAGTGAACTTAATAGCAGGTAATGGACTTCTCCTCCAAGAACTTATCCAATCCTTTTTTAAACACAGCTATACTAACTGCACGAACCACATTCTCTGGCAACAAATTCCAGAGTTTAATTGTGCGTTGAGTAAAAAAGAACTTTCTCCGATTAGTTTTAAATGTGCCCCATGCTAACTTCATGGAGTGTCCCCTAGTCCTTCTACTATCCGAAAGAGTAAATAACCGATTCACATCTACCCGTTCTAGACCTCTCATGATTTTAAACACCTCTATCATATCCCCCCTCAGTCGTCTCTTCTCCAAGCTGAAAAGTCCTCTTTAGTCTTTCCTCATAGGGGAGTTGTTCCATTCCCCTTATCATTTTGGTAGCCCTTCTCTGTACCTTCTCCATCGCAATTATATCTTTTTTGAGATGCGGCGACCAGAATTGTACACAGTATTCAAGGTGCGGTCTCACCATGGAGTGATACAGAGGCATTATGACATTTTCCGTTTTATTCATCATTCCTTTTCTAATAATTCCCAACATTCTGTTTGCTTTTTTGACTGCCGCAGCACACTGAACCGACGATTTCAATGTGTTATCCACTATGACACCTAGATCTCTTTCTTGGGTTGTAGCACCTAATATGGAACCCAACATCGTGTAATTATAGCATGGGTTATTTTTCCCTATATGCATCACCTTGCACTTATCCACATTAAATTTCATCTGCCATTTGGATGCCCAATTTTCCAGTCTCACAAGGTCTTCCTGCAATTTATCACAATCTGTTTGTGATTTAACTACTCTGCACAATTTTGTGTCATCTGCAAATTTGATTATCTCACTCGTCGTATTTCTTTCCAGATCATTTATAAATATATTGAACAGTAAGGGTCCCAACACAGAACCCTGAGGTACTCCACTGTCCACTCCCTTCCACTGAGAAAATTGCCCATTTAATCCTACT
This sequence comes from Rhinatrema bivittatum, assembly GCF_901001135.1. Classification (NCBI taxonomy): domain Eukaryota; kingdom Metazoa; phylum Chordata; class Amphibia; order Gymnophiona; family Rhinatrematidae; genus Rhinatrema; species Rhinatrema bivittatum. Next base: position 695,536,633 of record NC_042616.1, read on the forward strand.
CTCTGTTTCCTGTCTTTTAGCCAGTTTGCAATCCACGAAAGGACATCGCCACCTATCCCATGACTTTTTACTTTTCCTAGAAGCCTCTCATGAGGAACTTTGTCAAACGCCTTCTGAAAATCCAAGTATACTATATCTACCGGTTCACCTTTATCCACATGTTTATTAACTCCTTCAAAAAAGTGAAGCAGATTTGTGAGGCAAGACTTGCCCTGGGTAAAGCCATGCTGACTTTGTTCCATTAAACCATGTCTTTCTATATGTTCTGTGATTTTGATGTTTATAACACTTTCCACTATTTTTCCTGGCACTGAAGTCAGGCTAACCGGTCTGTAGTTTCCCGGATCGCCCCTGGAGCCCTTTTTAAATATTGGGGTTACATTTGCTATCCTCCAGTCTTCAGGTACAATGGATGATTTTAATGATAAGTTACAAATTTTTACTAATAGGTCTGAAATTTCATTTTTTAGTTCCTTCAGAACTCTGGGGTGTATACCATCCGGTCCAGGTGATTTACTACTCTTCAGTTTGTCAATCAGGCCTACCACATCTTCTAGGTTCACCGTGATTTGATTCAGTCCATCTGAATCATTACCCAAGTGTCCTCTTCGGGTCCGCACCCTTCCCAAGCCAGGAGATATTCCCAACAGCGGTTGTGGAAATGGACGTCCAGTACTTCCCGTACTTGGTAAGTGGGCTTTTCGGTTGTAGAGGACGATGCCGCATCTGGTGATGGGTGATGAAAGCGAGAGAGTACCACTGGCTTCAGCAGAGATACGTGAAATACGTTGTGGATGCGTAAAGAGGAAGGGAGACGGAGATTATAGGACACCAAGCCTATCCATTCTGCCACTTGGAAGGGCCCACAGTATCTGGATGCCAACTTTTGAGACGGTGCGAGCAGGTGGAGATTCTTGGTGCTCAACCAGACTTTGGTGCCGGGCAAGAACACTGGTGCTGGACGTCGGTGTTGATTCGTGATTCTTCGCGCTTTATCAGCGGCTGTTGAGAGCCGTTGCTAGATGACTCTCCAAAGTCGGTGGAGTTGGAGAGCTGATGTCTGTGCCGCAGACGAGGGGACGGCGACAGGAACTGGCACTGGCGGCCTGAGGTGACGACCGAAAACCGTCTGGAAGGGAGATTGTCCGGTAACCGAGTGGGTATGGTTATTATAAGCAAATTCGGCCCAAGGGAGGAGAGAGATCCAATTGTCCCTCTTCTTGGAGATGAAGCTGCGGAGGAAAGTCTTGAGGAAGCAATTCATTCGCTCGGTCTGCCCGTTACTTTGTGGATGAAATGCTGTGGACAAGTTTAACTGTACCCCAAACTTTTTGCAGAGAGCCCGCCAATACCAAGCTGTGAATTGCGGGCCCCAGTCGGACACTATGCTCTGTGGGAGGCCGTGAGCCTGAAAGATGTGTTGCGTGAACAGAAGGGCCAGCTCAGGCGCCGACGGGAGTTTGGGCAAGGGTACCAGATGGACCATTTTAGAGAACCGGTCAACAGTGACCCAGATCACGGTGTTACCTTCCGAGGGGGGTAGGTCCACCACGAAGTCCGTGGCGATGTGGGTCCACGGCTCTGTGGTTATAGGTAGCGGCTGTAAGAGACCCCATGGCCGACCGCTGATTGGCTTTTGTCTGGCACATACTGGGCACGACTCTACGTACAGTCGTACATCTTGCCGCACTTTGGGCCACCAGTAATAGCGGTTCAGGAGGTCAAGAGTCCTCTCTCTGCCGGCGTGGCCTCCTGTGAGGGAGTCATGGGCCCACTCTAGAACTCTTCTTTGGTCTCTTAGGAGGACAACCACTCTCCCCTGCGCGGAGACGGTGGTGTTGGCTAAGTTGATCTTGGCTGGATCGATGATATGTTGTGGAGGATCCTCCTTTTCCTCCAGGATGGCGTTGCGGGACAAGGCATCTGCTCGAACGTTTTTCGATGCTGGGCGGTATTTGGGTAAGAAGTCGAATCGACTGAAGAATAAGGACCAGCGAGCCTGTCTGGGGTTGAGTCGTTGGGCCTGACTAAGGAATTCCAAATTTTTATGATCAGTATAGACAGTGATCAGACGACTGGCCCCCTCCAGCCACTGCCTCCACTCTTCAAAAGCTATTTTGATTGCTAGTAGTTCCTTATCTCCTATTCCATAGTTACTTTCGGCTGGGGTGAATTTCTTGGAAAAATAGGAGCATGGTAGGAGGTGCCCAGTACTGGAGCTCTGGGAAAGGACCACTCCCACGGCTACACTGCAGGCATCCACTTCGACAAAGAAAGGCCGTAGTGGGTCTGGGTGGTGCAAGCAGGTGTCCAGTAGGAAGGCCTCTTTTAAGTCGTCGAAAGCTTACTGTTCAAGAAGTGGAAAAAACCCTCTCGCTCTGGTGAGAAAGAGATGTTGGGAAAAAATGGGCAGAGTTTATCCTGAGTAAGGTGAGAAGCAATGTCTACCTTAAGAAAGATAGGAAGTTGAATGCGTAAAAAACACTCGGTGACAGAGGAACACAGAGTCAGATGAGTATGTAACAAAGTGTGTAACTCACTGACCCTGTTGGCAGAAATGACATTTATGAGGGAAAGTATTTCCCACGTCAAACTGTGAAATGACAGGAATGGAAAGGCTCGAACAGACAATGTATGAGACTTATAAGGATAAGATATAGGTTCCATTCCGTGACTAGTGAAAATAGTGGCAGCTTGATCAGTGGATAAACCATGGTAAGCTGACTCAGAAGGGGTTTACCGTAAATCGGGTATTTATTTTATTTATTTATTTAAAAACTTTTCTATACCGTTGCTAAGTTAAATACCATCGCAACGGTTTACATGTAGGCACATATTTAATGAGGGTAAAAGCGTACTATAGTACATTCTAACAGGTGCCGTTTAGGAATGGGTATCCCCATTCCCAAACGATACACCAATTGGAACAGAGGTGTACCTATGTGGAGGATGTCTTGGGAACAGAATCCGAGGGAGCAAGAGAAAAGAGTGGTGTAGAAAAAGAAAAAAGGGTAATACCCTTTTGTATGTGTCATGTGGTAAATCATGCCATGTTGAATGGTAGAATTTATGGGGTAGATTTTCAGAGCCCTGCTCGCCTAAATCCGCCCAAAACCGGGCGGATTTACGCGAGCAGGGCCCTGCGCGCCGGTGAGCCTATTTTACATAGGCTCACCGGCGCGCGCACAACCCCGGGACTCGCGTAAGTCCCGGGGTTTTCGGAGTGGGCGTGTCGGGAGGCGTGTCGGGGGGCGGGGCCGGATTGCGCGGCGTTTCGGGGGCGTGCCGGCAGCGTTTTGGGGGCGGGTACGGGGGTGTGGCTACGCCCCGGGGCGGTCCGGGGGCGTGGCCTCGCCCTCCGTACCCGCCCCCAGGTCGCGGCCCGGCGCGCAGGGGTCCCGCTCGCGCGCGGGGATTTACGCCTCCCTCTGGGAGGCGTAAATCCCCCGACAAAGGTAGGATCGGGGTTTAGACAGGGCCGGGCGGGTGGGTTAGGTAGGGGAAGGGAGGGGAAGGTGAGGGGAGGGCAAAGGAAAGTTCCCTTCTAGGCCGCTCCGATTTCGGAGCGGCCTAGGAGGGAACGGGGGTAGGCTGCGCGGCTCGGCGCGCGCAGGCTATACGAAATCGATAGCCTTGCGCGCGCCGATCCAGGATTTTAGCCGATACGCGCGACTATGCGCGTATCTACTAAAATCCAGCGTACTTTTGTTTGCGCCTGGAGCGCAAACAAAAGTAGGCTGTTCGCGCTCGTTTGAAAATCTACCCCTATGTGTGGAAGGTTTTGTGATGCTACCAGTACCTGAGAACATCAGTGAGTCTACGATTTGAGACTGACTTGTGAGAAGGCAAATTGGTTACTGGTATGATAGATTGAGAAGTATGGGAAGCATACTGGTCTCGGCCAGGACGTGGGTCTGAGGAACAGTGAACCCCATCCCGGTTCAACATTAGAAGAGTGCTGACTATGAGAGGCAGCAGAAGAGACACATTTAAGAGGCCCTTGATGGAAGAAAGGCGTCTATGGGAATGCATTGGAAACATGTGTAGGGAGTAGAATCTGTGCACTGTACGGTTTGATTTGGACGCAGAGGGCAAGTTCGGTTGACCTCAGTGTTAGAAGATTTTTCCCGCTACACATGTAGTCCGAGACCATTCGAGAGGATGGAAACCTACATGGAGAAGGTCTGCTAGTGCGTTCAGTAAAACTCTTAGATAAGTGGCCCAAGGATGCATGAAGTGAGCAAGGGCCAAGGGTAGAGCTGCGCAGCTTCCTTGCAGAGCAACGAAGAGGTTGTGCGTGCTTGGTGTTGGAAAGCACATTGTCCCTATGCTGTCTGTCTGTATGTACAAATATTTGTTGCAGAGGCAGTATTGAAAGGCATAAGGGTATAAATCATGGCTACAAGCTCCAGGAAGTTCATGTGAAACTGTGCCTGGAGTGGAATAGACGCATATTGGGTTGAGAAGCTTTTAGGTCAAACTTTACAACCCTGAGTAAATGCGAGCATGAGCAGAATCAGACTAGGTTTTGGTTCTAGATCTGCAATATGGATGAGGGATGAAAGCGGTTGAACAGCTTAGACCCACTGATAATGGAAATTCACTGAATCTAACCCATAGCAGTTTTGGATCTATGAGGAAAGTGCATAGTGAAAAAACCCCATGGCCTGACAATGAAGAATTGAGGGACTGAGGTTATGGAAAAATGTGCTTAGGGACATGTAAGAATTTATTAGAATGCGCGTATGCGCGTATGCTGGACAGGAAGGTCATTATCTGTGGTGTCCAGAAGTGTTGTATAAGGGATTTATGGCAGTGACAGTAATCCCAGTTAGTAAATGAATAGTGAGTCATGAAAAAGTGACTCACTATACATGGAGTGACTGTGGTTATGCAACTGTCCATGCAAGGAAAATCGTGAATGATGTTGCACTCCGCAGAGAAACAGCATTCATCGATAGTGATTCAATGAATACCCCAGTTGCCGAAGCTGGTGCAACCGGCAGAGCTTGGGATTGTAATATTGTTGACTCACCATGAAGCACATAGAAAGATTAGAGGTAATGTACTTACTGCGATATGGAAGCATGGTAATGAGAGATACCATTTTATTTATTTTATTTATTTATTTATTTAGAAATTTTTATATACCGTGACAATAAGACATTTGCATGTCCGTCTAGGCGGTTTACAAATATACATACATAAAATTAAAACAAAATGACACAATATAAGTTTAAACAAATAAAAGTCTGTTGGATATAACAAATTGTTGAAGTTACGTTATACTGTACGCATCATTAAATAAGTATGTTTTTAACATTTTCTTAAATTCTTTGTGGTTTGATATAAGTCGGAGACTTTCGGGAAGAGAGTTCCATAAGATTGGTCCTGCTACTGAAAAAGTTCTTTTTCGGATTAAGGCTAAGCTGACAGTTTTGACTGTTGGTATTTCTAGTAGACATTTGTTCATAGATCATAATTGTCTTGAGGGTTTATATATATGTAACATGGAGCAAAGCCATACTGAGTCAACATTGTAAAGTAGGTTATGGATGGTAGACAAAATTTTATATCTAATACGGTGAGTTATGGGAAGCCAATGTAAATGTTGTAAAGTAGGTGTTATGTGTTCTTTGCACGGTAAATGATATATTATTCTTGTAGTTTCATTTTGCACGAGTTGTAATGGATGGATTGAAGATAGTGGTAATCCTAGGTATAGTGTGTTGCAATAGTCTAGATTTGTTAATATCAGAGCTTGAACAATTGTCCGGAAGTCAGATGGTATTAGAAGTGGTTTAAGCTTTTTAAGCATATGCAGTTTGAAAAAAAGATTTTTTGACAGTCTCAGATATGTGCTTAGAGAGGGATAGTTTTGAATCAATGGTTATTCCTAAATTACTTTCTGAAGAAAGTTGGTATTTCTGAGGTCCAGGATGGGCAGAGAGTAACTACTTTCTGTTGAAAGAAAGAATAGTGTAATTAAAACTCCCCAACCCCCCCCCCTTCCCCCCTCTGTGCTTTGTAACATCTGGGGAGTGTACCAGGAAGTTTGGTACAAGGTAGGGTGGGCGCTCTGATATCCGGCCAGTTGGGAGACCAGGAAGTGTCCAACTGGAGGGGCTGATGTAATCTGGATATCATGTATCCTCCCACGGGAGCATGAGTGGTAAAGTCTTACCCGCATTTCTGTGTGCTGTACAAGGAGATACCGAGAGCTGTCGTCAGGCTTCGAGGTGGACGTACATGAGGCAGTATTTGCTGGATCTCATGTTTAGCAGATCGGCGAATGCACCTGGAACTTTGGTTCTGAAGCAGGAACCAGAAGTCAGAGCATTAATCAGTACAGAGCCTTGTTGCTGAAAAAGGGAGGAAGCCCTGAGGCAATCCCAAAGAGATGATAGAGAGGTTCTCTTGGTATTGTGGCTGACATAGCTGGCATAGCGATATGTGACATTAATACGGTTCTTGGAAGGTACATGACCTAGAACATTTCGAACCATGTGGCTCGAAATAGAGAACACATCTTAATGGGAATGCCGCAGAACCGGGTACTTACCATCCGACGTGGATCGCCGAAGGATGAGCTGGTGAAGATTGCTGGTTCCGTGGATTCCAGGAGTCATCGAGGGAATAGACGCCCGTATCAACTCTGATGCATGGTATGGTGGCGCAGGTAGAGAGGAGACAGGCTGAGCGTGGCTGGCCAACCATGGTAGTATTTTGTGGAGGGCCACAATCCCCCACCGATGTTGGTGGGGTATGCCTTGGGATTTGATTCAGATGGACTGAATCAAATCATGGTGAACCTAGAAGATGTGGTAGGCCTGATTGACAAACTGAAGAGTAGTAAATAACCCGGACTGGATGGTATACACCCCAGAGTTCTGAAGGAACTAAAAAATGAAATTTCAGACCTATTAGTAAAAATTTGTAACTTATCATTAAAATCATCCATTGTACCCGAAGACTGGAGGATAGCAAATGTAACACCAATATTTAAAAAGGGCTCCAGGGGCGATCCGGGAAACTACAGACCAGTTAGTCTGACTTCAGTGCCAGGAAAAATAGTGGAAAGTGTTCTAAACATCAAAATCACAGAACATATAGAAAGACATGGTTTAATGGAACAAAGTCAGCATGGCTTTACCCAGGGCAAGTCTTGCCTCACAAATCTGCTTCACTTTTTTGAAGGAGTTAATAAACATGTGGATAAAGGTGAACCGGTAGATATAGTATACTTGGATTTTCAGAAGGCGTTTGACAAAGTTCCTCATGAGAGGCTTCTAGGAAAACTAAAAAGTCATGGGATAGGTGGCGATGTCCTTTCATGGATTGCAAACTGGCTAAAAGACAGGAAACAGAGAGTAGGATTAAATGGACAATTTTCTCAGTGGAAGGGAGTGGCAATAGAGTGCCTCAGGGATCTGTATTGGGACCCTTACTTTTCAATATATTTATAAATGATCTGGAAAGAAATACGACGAGTGAGATAATCAAATTTGCAGATGACACAAAATTGTTCAGAGTAGTTAAATCACAAGCAGATTGTGATAAATTGCAGGAAGACCTTGTGAGACAGGAAAATTGGGCAACCAAATGGCAGATGAAATTTAATGTGGATTAGTGCAAGGAGATGCATATAGGGAAAAATAACCCATGCTATAATTACACAATGTTGGGTTCCATATTAGGTGCTACAACCCAAGAAAGAGATCTAGGTGTCATAGTGGATAACACATTGAAATCGTCGGTTCAGTATGCTGCGGCAGTCAAAAAAGCAAACAGAATGTTGGGAATTATTAGAAAGGGAATGGTGAATAAAACGGAAAATGTCATAATGCCTCTGTATCGCTCCATGGTGAGACCGCACCTTGAATACTGTGTACAATTCTGGTCGCCGCATCTCAAAAAAGATATAATTGCGATGGAGAAGGTACAGAGAAGGGCTACAAAAATAATAAGGGGAATGGAACAGCTCACCTATGAGGAAAGACTAAAGAGGTTAGGACTTTTCAGCTTGGAGAAGAGACGACTGAGGGGGGATATGATAGAGGTGTTTAAAATCATGAGAGGTCTTGAACGGGTAGATGTGAATCGGTTATTTACTCTTTCGGATAGTAGAAAGACTAGGGGGTACTCCATGAAGTTAGCATGGGGCACATTTAAAACTAATCAGAGAAAGTTCTTTTTTACTCAACGCACAATTAAACTCTGGAATTTGTTGCCAGAGGATGTGGTTAGTGCAGTTAGTATAGCTGTGTTTAAAAAAGGATTGGATAAGTTCTTGGAGGAGAAGTCCATTACCTGCTATTAAGTTCAGCTAGAGAATAACCACTTATGACATAGTGAGGGCAAAGGTAGCGCCGGCGCCATTTTGAATATTGGCAATACGGCCCGCGTGCAGGAGGTCGCTCCCGGACCCCCGCTGGACTTTTGGCAAGTGTTGTGGGGGTCAGGAGGCCCCCCCAAGCTGGCCAAAAGTGCCTGGGGGTCCAGCGGGGGTCCGGGGGCGATCTCCTGCACGCGTGACGTCGGGAGCCAGGAACCAAAATGGCGTTGGCGCTACCTTTGCCCTGTCACATGATAAGGGCAAAGGGCCACCGGCACCATTTCTCAACGCAGCCGTGGCCAGAGAGCTGGAGATCGCGCCAGGACCCCCCCCCCCCCACTGGACCCCAGGTAATATAAAACATTTTGGGGGGGTTCGGGAGGGTGGGAGATTTGTTTTAAAGGTTCGGGGTGGGTTTTAGGGTTGTTTTGGTGTGCCGGTTTAACGATACAATACAAATGCCCCTGACGATAAATCGGGGGCATTTGTATTGTATCGTACACTCTAACGATTTTGGACAATTTTAAAATTATCTGACAATAATTTTAATCGTTCAAAAACGATTCATATCCCTACTGCCTGTTACCCTTGTTTCCCTTTCTCATACACACAGAGACATATATCCCCCCACACTCTCTCATCCCATAGCTTCTCTTTCCACCCTCCAATGATTTCTACTCAGCCCTCCTAGTCTTCCCTAAATGATTCCCTGCAGGACAGCTACTGGCTGCCATGTTCCCTGGATGCTGACTGGAGGGGAGGGGCTGAATCAGGAAACAGAGAGCTATTCTCTGCTAAGTGAGATTCAGCACAGCTGAAAGGTGGAAAATCTTCAGCCTCTGCCCCCCCCCCCCCCCACACACACACACACAGACACACACACTAAGATTTCTGCTGTCATAGACATAGGGCCTCATTTTCCAAGTCGCTTGCACGCGATACCAGGATGAAGGCGGAGTCGGGGCGGAGTCGGCCCCGGAAGAGGAGGAGTCGGGGCGTCACCGGGGCCGACTCTGCGCCGACGCCACGGACAGCGAAAAGGTAAGTGCCTTTTCGCTGCCTATTTCGCTCCCAATAGCTACACCTCCTATGGTGGCGCTATTGGGTGTGAAACTGGCAGTGATCACACCGCGACGGTGCGATCGCTGCCGGCTAGCGCAGGCCCCCCCCCCCCCCGTTTTGGCCCCCCGCCCCTCATCTTCTAAAGTATCGCAGGCCTGCGATACTTTAGAAAATGAGGCCCATAGGCCTAGTGTGCCTAATGCCAAATCCAGGCCTGTTTCTGTGATATTTCATCATGAACCAGAACTAGAAATTATCGAATTCAATTTGTGATTCGTTCATTTCATTTCAAATGCTCCACCCATCCAGATTGCTTTGAAACTTGAAGAAAAAATATAATCCTCCATGTATCTTTTTTTAAAAAGAAATATCATACCTCTCTATAAGTTATTTCATATGAAACCCCTGAGATTTTAAGTTCAGTGCAATATATGGACATTTCTTATCTTTTCTCCTAAAATGTTGTCCTAAATTGATGACAGATACTACTGATTGGTGCATCCTCACAAGATGAAAAGGTATTGATTTATTTAGGATAATAACATTGTTAACACAAGTTGGCATATGTTATATATGAATTACAGCATGTTATATTAGATTTCTATGTCAGTAGGTAATGTATAGTAATGATTTAGAAGATATTGTGCCTATGGTTAAAATGAAGGATTTTTCCAATCCTTAATAATGTCTCTATGTTAGAGGGTCAATTTTGAACTGGGCACAGAAATGTAGTGTGTGACTTCCTTTGAAAATTGTCTTTATAAAAGTAGACTTGCACTTGCTATGTGGGCGGATACTTTTTCCAGCACATACAGGAGTGTTTCTACATGTGCATCAGAGCTGGGAATAGGTCTTTGAAAATTGCACAAATTGCACATAGTGCCAGTGCACATGTGCACAAATTGCACATAGTGCACAAATTGCACATAGTGCCAGTGCACATGTGCACTGGCACTATGTTGATATTTCTGCACACAGAAGGGTGAATTTTCAAAGGAGTTCCATGCATAAAAGTAGCATATACGCACGTGTCATGTACTCACATACATGCTATTTAATAAACATAAAAAATATGTGCATTTTTTCAGTTTTGCAAATATTTACCTGCGCAAAAAGCAGCGGTCTAGGGGAGTTTTGGAGTGGGATCAAGAGGTATGCATAGAAATTGTTACATTATAAGATATTCATGGGAGTATATTAGGCAACTCATTCACGCGGTTTCACATTTGCTAATAATTTAATACAATTAATATCAGGCTCATCTGTTATATGCTATTGGCTGGGTGAGAGGTCTAAGTGAATTGGAGACGCTCAGGGTGAAGAACTAGGAGGGTCTCAATCACCTGGAGAAGGACTGGGTGAACTGATGGAGCTATCAGTACACTGGTGATTTCAATTATGCACCATATGTCAACATTTACTGACTTTCACATACAAACCAAGGTTTTACGTGAGCAAGTTATTTTTCTGTGTGTAATATATACACCCATATGCTTGTAAAATAGGTAGAAAAAGTATGCACTTTCAACTCACCACAGGTATTTGCGCGTAACCAAATATGCGCATAGGTTAGGAAGTAGAAATATATTTTATAATATACATGTACGTGATACATAGTTACACACAGGCTATAAAATACTGTAGTAGCTCTTTGTATGGCTATATACACACATACAGTACAAGGGGTTCTCCCGAGTTGTTTGAAAGTTATCCTCAGAAGGTGTAGGCAATTTTCAAAGACCTATTTCTTCACATAAAACAATGTTTTATGCTCTGAAATGGCTTTGATAACTGCCATCTCAAAGACATTTTTGGGCGTTGGTAAAACTGTTATATGCTGTATTCTGGTAGAAGTGACAGTTTGAGATATGGAGAAAACAAATGTGAACACTGTTTAAGGTATACAAAAGAATTCTGCTTTATTCATCCTGCCAAAGCTCTTATCAAGAATGTGAAATTGAAGTGTTTGGGTCAAGGTAATTCCCCTTGAAATCAGTCATTGCCACAACAAAGAACAGCTATTGGCCACTGTCCACTGATGGAACGTTATCTTTCTAATGTTATCCAGACCCTGTTCAAGGTTATAATAGTCTGTACTATTGATCAGAATAAGTAAATAGCCTCAGTATATACAAGAAAAGGAACATTTATATGTGCCCTTCACACACCATTCACATCTAATGTATTTTAAGTTTTAGGTCAGTTCAAAAAAATGTATATGTGTTCCAACTGAAACTAAATTTCAACTTTCTTTACATTTTTGTAGAAGACAGATTTTAGTAGTATTTTCCCGTTTGGTATTATAGGATCAAATATATCTCTCACTAGTATTTTGAGTGTTAATTTTGAAAGTTAACCACAAATATACTCATTAGTTGCTACCATTTTCAAAGCAGATATATGCAGAAGTTTATTTTGAAAATTATCCTTGCAAAACTATGCACTCTAGGAATGTGCATTCATTTAAAAATAATGAGTAATCTGAACCAAAGTAACTCAGCTTCATTTCAATTTGTTTAACCTAAAATGAATACAGAGTCCCAGTAGAAACCCCAAAATTTTCAGATGGTTTTTTCTGATGGCAAATTGTGTGCTATTAGCAAATATTGTTCTGTATTAACCAAAAAAATGTTTAAAAAAGCAGCCTTGTCCAGATAAGGAGGACTTGGCCTACCCTGCTGCGCTGAGAAAAGCCTGCCAGAGCCTCCCTAAGCCCCTCCAAATCCTCCCACCGCCCCCCCCCACTCCTCCACGATGAAGATTCCCATGTCTATCATCCTAGGCTGAGTAAAGCCAAGCCAGAACCTCCCTGAAGCCCTCTGCCCCCATGCTTATCCCCTAGAAATCAGCTGGTCCCTACTTACCCCTTCTGTTGGGGTTTTGACAGGAAAAATGAGCAGGAGTGATGCCCAATCACTCACGCCCCACTTCAAAATCTTAAAAATAGTGCCTATCCCTGAGATGTTGCCAAAGTAACATTTAAATGCACCAGTCTCAGGGTCGATGGTGCCCTTTTCTTGTAGGTCCCAAAAAACAAAGCAGAAGCCGATCCAAGATGGCTAGCAGTGATAGACACGAAGAGATGGATCGGTAAAAAGGACTTTTATTGAATCTTGCCCGACTCTGGCCGAGTTTCGCTCTTCTAGGAGCTGCCTCAGGGGCTTATCAGCCACATCTGTTGGCTCTTCCACGAGCACACTATTTTTTTAAAAATTAAAGGTATTGAAAGTTGAATCTTTTCATACATTGGAACTATGTATGAGAAGTATACTCATTGCTTTAAACCATACTAATGTAGCGATTGTTTCAACGCCAATATATATATACACACTTGTTTGTCAGCCGCAAGACTACGATGCATCGTGGAATATAGTAATGAGTCCTTTTTATCGATCCATCTCTTCGTGTCTATTTCTGCTAGCCATTTTCTTGGAGGCAATGCAAACATATGGCCATACAAGAAAATGTGCCAGCTGGCTCTGAGTCTGGTGACAGTTTGATGTCACTTTGTCACACCTGTCTATTTAAAAGAAGATCTGCTAGACTCTTGCCACTGAACAAAAACCTCAATACACTAATCACAGGCCTCCCCCTTCATGCATATCTCTTTTCAGCAATCACTCTCACATGTTACACTTTGGGGGTAATTTAGAAATATTGCACATAAAAAGTTGGCAAATATGTTTATGTTACAATTTTCAAAGCAAACTTGTGTGCATAATTCTGCTTTCAAAATTATCCCATCAGATCTACCCACATAAGTTATACCTGCTAAGCCATTTTTATAAATTGTTCCTTTCTAAATCAAAAAGTGTGCAAATAAGTACAAATTCTGCCCCAAGTACATCCCCAGAAGGCCATCCGCCCAGTCTGAATATAATTATGTTTAAACATAACATATGCAAATATGTTTATCCACATAATGAGTGGGGAATATTGTAAAAGGCTTTTTTTCTGTAAGACACTGTTTTACTGCAGAAGTCCCTTTGAAAATTACTCTCTTAATGGATCTACAATATCTAAAGGCACTCATACTCCTGCACTCATGTTGATCATTCATGTATAAAAACTACTAAGCCCAGAAAAGAAACATGAAGCACACTAATATAAATATTGTTGCCAATATTCAGTGCAGTTTAGCCAGTTAAGTTCTAATTTAACTGGATAAGTAGTGCTGTTTGAATCTTTGGTTGCAATGAGCAGATATCACTTAGGGGGTCATTTTCTAAAGCTATCGCATGCTTGCGCTACCACCGAAAACGTGCGATAGCTAGAAAGCTTAGCACACGCATGCGCTAGCTACATCGGGGCAGAGTCAGCCCCAGAAGAGGAGGTGCGATTGCTGCCGGCTAGCGCAGGACCGCCCCCCGCTTCGTCCTCTCGCCCCCCCATTAGCGCCGGGATTCACTAAACCTTGCGGCATTAGTGAATCCAGGCCTTAGCTTGCTATTAGTCAAATAAGTGAAGAGTGGAGCTAACTTAGGGCCTCATTTTCTAAAGTATCACAGGCCTGCAATACTTTAGGAAATGAGGGGTGGGGGCTGAAACGGGGGGGGGGGGGGCGGGCCTGTGCTAGCCGGCAGCGATCGCACCGAACCGGTGTGATCGCTTCCGGTTTCGCACCCAATAGCGTCACCATAGAAGGTGTAGCTATTGGGCGCGAAATAGGACGTGAAAAGGCCCTTATCTTTTCGTCGTCCGCGGTGTCTTCATGGAGTCGGTCCCGGTGACGCCCCGACTCCTCCTCTTCCAGGGCCGACCCCACCCCCATCTTGGTATCGCGTGCGATCCGTCTGGTAAATGACCCCCTTAGTACCTGATTCACTAACCTTTTTTTTTTCCATAGACACAAAATAGAAGAAAAGTCTTAATGAATCTGGCCCTTGGCCGTCTAAGTGCCAATTTTTGGCCTTATCCCCAGATTTATCAAAATATATCAGAAATAGCACCCACGATAAAGAAAGGGGCATGGTAGGCTAATTTCCCTGCTCCCACATCATGAGAGAGAGAGAGAAAGTGAGTGAGTGAGTGAGTATGAATGAATGGATGAATGATAATAAGGACAGCATATCACTCAACTATTTAAACAATGTAATAGGGGGCACGTTTAACTTGGAGTGGGGTTTGGTGGGGTGGGATAGCTTTGAGGGGCTGGTTTTACCTTCACAGTAAGAAGTATAAACAGCACAATACACATCACTGAAGACTTTCTGTCATTTCAAATGATGAAAGGTACAAGAGGAGTTGATTTGTACAATGTACTCTCTAGTCTCTACCTAGCTTCAAACAGGCTAGATAGAGAGTACAACAAACTAGATAAAAAATGCAACAAACTAGGTAAAGAGTGCAATAGACTCCGCTATCTTATAGTTAATTTATTCTGTTAACTATATGATAGCTGAGTATATTCAGTAGTGCAATTGTGCCACTGCATATCACGGTCAAGCTAGTCAGATAAGTTTATCTGGACCACTTGCTCAGCTCAAACGGATGCCTGGTAATTGGGTGGGGTATAATTTACTATACATAAATAAATAAAACACTAGGGATGTGCAGAGCAAAAGTTTAAGTTCATATGTCCATATGTCCAAAGGGGGTACCATTTGCGGTCAATATGGACATAAACAGAATTCAATGAGTTGAGTATATGTCCATATATGCAAATAAAAATTTAAACCCCTCACCCTCCTTAATCCCCCCCTCCCCCAAGACTTACCACAACTCCCTGGTGGTCCAGCGGGGTCAGGACGCCATTTCTGACCAACTTTGCAAGGAGCACGTGACGTCGGCGTCACGTCGGAGTGACGCGGCGTCACGTGATTCCCCGCGGGTTCGCGCCGGAACGCTCGTTCGGCCCACAAGGAACTTTTGGCCAGCTTGGGGGGGCACCCCCAAGCTGGCCAAAAGTTCCTTTTGGGCCGAACGAGGGTGCCGGAGGGAACTCGAGGGGAATCACGTGACGCCGCGTCACTGCGACATGGCGCCGACGTCACGTGATTTCCCGCGGGGTCGCTTCCGGGATCCTCGTTCGGCCCAAAAGGAACTTTTGGCCAGCTTGGGGGTGTCAGGAGGCCCCCCCAAGCTGGCCAAAAGTTCCTTTTGGGCCGAACGAGGATCCCGGAAGCGACCCCGCGGGGAATCATGTGACGTCGGCGTGACGCGGCGTCACATGATTCCCCGCAAGTTCCCTCCGGCACCCTCGTTCGGCCCAAAAGAAACTTTTGGCCAGCTTGGGGGGCCTCCTGACCCCCTCAAGCTGGCCAAAAGTTCCTTTTGGGCCGAACGAGCGTTCCGGCGAGAACCCGCGGGGAATCACTTGACACCGCGTCACTCCGACGTGGCGCTGACGTCACTTGCTCCTCGGAAAGGCTTTCAGAAATGGCGTCCTCGCTGGATCACCAGGGAGTTGTGGTAAGTCTTTGGGGGGGGATTAAGGAAGGTGAGGGGTTTAAATTTTTATTTTGGATCAACAATCGCGATTTCCAACTTATTCAACATAGCTATGTTGAATAAGTTGGAAATCCGATCGTTTATGTCTTATTACTTTTTTAAGTTAAAAAAAAAAAATAAGTAGCGTTTTACATTTATGTTCAATACGAATGCACACCCCTATAAAATACTATTATTTAGAAATTAAACAATTTAAACTATTATTACAACCTTTTCCTCCTTCCTGATGGGGAGGAATGAGTGGCAATATCTTGAAGGTTCTGGCACACCCTGACTTGGGAGAGAAACCTTGAGGGTATTCTGTCCAGCTTTGCTGTGGTTGATGTATAACCCAACTGCTCTTAGGCACATGGACATGCAGCTGCCTCCCCCCTGACCCACCCCCAACACATACACTCATGTAAAAAATGGTATAGCACTATAGCTCATGATGTAAAACAAGTGACTCACACAGCAAGGCAGCTGCCAAGCTAGGGCAACTGCCCATAGAAATTTGTCTTCTCCACCTATTGCTTAATTTATCTTTACACCTCCAAGAGTGTTTCCCAAAAACAGTGTAGTAGTATGTCAGGGCAAAGCTATAAGAGAAAAAAAGGACAATCATAGAGAATGCCTCACAAACAATGCAGAAAGCAGCAGGTGAAAAATAGGATATAAGCAAGTCATAAAAATACACCAGAATTGCAAACTTGCTGAATGTAAATATTTAGACTTGCTAATATTGCATGGGTTATTTATCTGTTTATTTATGTACAACATTTATTTATTTGATATTGCATTGTTATTCATTTTAATATTAACACATATGGTCTATGTTATTTGAATCAGAAATTCCTAATTTCTATTAAATTCTCCTTTGCAAATAACAGACATAAATAAAGAGTTATATTGGGCTTGCCATATGTTACAACATTATATTAACCTTTCAACTTTATCTTAGAGTAAATGAACATTTTATGATTGCACAGCAAAAATCTTATCAGTCAAATGTTAGTTGTATCTTAGCTTTAAGAATGTAAGTCCCATGCTGGAATAGACCCTTAGTCTGTTGAGCCTAGCATCCTATCTTCGATGTTGGTTAATTCAGATCATTTCAAAGTACCCACCAGATCCTAATAGGGAGATCTGTTCCCTGTTGTTCGGAAGTAAGAGAAGGTGATCCCTATATTCTCCTGGCTAATAATTATTCATGGACCTTTTTTTATTCTAAACCTTTTTTTTTAACTAAGTAATTAACATTAACCATATCCTCCAACAACAAATTCCACAGCTTTATTGTGTGTTTACAGTGCTTTTCTTTTCAGAAAAAGGTGCTGGTACTCACATGCAGGGCCCTCCTTGGAGATGGGATGGGAAGGGGTAATCAAGCAGGGCTCTGCCCCATGCAACTGGTAATAGAGCCTGTGAAATTATAATGTTTCAAATATTACACCCAACCCTAGAACACCAATACAACTCATATTGAGAAAACAGAACAGGACTGCTACAGATCACTACACAGAAACTATACACTCGCAGAGTACCTTACCTTCTGCACATAGACAGAACACAGAGAGCAGGGAAGTGCAGATGCAGAATTTTCATTTTGTTTTGTTAATTCATTTTGTAAGTCACCTCCATTCATTTGGTTCATTTAAAATGTAAAAATAAAATTGCTTATTTCTTAAATGTGTTCATATGTTTGCCTTTAAAGTCAATGTGAAGACTATTTTGTTCTTCAAAATTGGGAATTTCTCATCAATTCTAATGAAACTTGTGGGAAGACATCATCAGAAGAGGGAAAGAGCTCTAATGCACCTAGACTGTAGCAAAATGGTGCCAAAACTGGTATGAATAGCTTAAGGTACTATAAAGGGGTTAAGAGATACCAACAGTGGCAGGAATTTTCCAAGGCAATGTGAGATGAGGAAATAAAAAGCAAAAGTGAGAAGAACACGCCAAGGATTCAAAAGAGGGCACCAACACAGCATGAAATATTAAAGTCAGCATGAGAGGCAAAGTGGCACAAGAATAGCATCAATGCCCTAAGATACTAAGAAAGCAGAAAATGCGGCAGTAAAAATCAAGCCATCAATAAAGGAGCAAAGCAGCACAAACAAGGGCATCAACACACCAAGGCACCATGAGAAGTGCAAAGCAATCCCACACAGTAGTGGAAACACCCCAAGGTGTATGACAGCAAAGTAGAGTGACAGCTAAACCCTCAAAGTGCAATGTCTGGGTATGGTAGAAATGCTGAGAGGAAGAAAGACTTCAAAGGTGTAAGATAAGGTAGGGTGGCATGTCTTACTTTCTTTTGAAGCACCTAGAGCATGTCATATTTAGTAAAAAAAAAAAAAGCTTTTGCATTCCCTACTTGAAATTGATCTTGTTACCAGGGGCGGATTCCGGGTAAAGATCGGCCTGGGGATTTTCCACCCAGGCCGGCCCAGGAGATACCCCGTGGTCTGCCGAGCATGGCTCTGTTGCAGCCACGCTCGGCAGACCACAGGACCAGAGCAACCGGCCCACTAGGGGTTGCCCGATTCCCCGATAGGCCAATCTGCCCTTGCTTGTTACTTGAAGGAATTTTGAGGTTCTTGTGAATTAATTGTCAACCAGACAGGACTCTGCTTACCTGACTAATGCCCTGCCATGTTTAGACGTCATATTTATGCCTCTGTTTCTTTGTCTCATTGCCTTATCTAGTTTTTCAGTTATGCTGTCCTTTACCTCTGGCTATCCTAGTCTCCAAGTTAATAACCCCTTGTTATATGTAACTTTCGCCTCTGGTTAATTGATGTTTAAGTTATACCCCTTGTTATAAACCGATCTGATATGAAATTCTTTTCATGAAGGTCGGTATAGAAAAGTGTTAAATAAATAAATAAATAAAATTTACTTTCTAATTGAAACTTTTGTCACAATCAAACAATGATCTCTCATCAGTGTGGCTTTCCTGGTAATGTGTGAGGTTTTTTTAAAATATAAAATCTTTTCCCATTTTATTAGCTGAACACATTCTCTTCCCATTGTTGATTTTCTGGTGTTGGATTAGTTCTCTCTTGAAACTGAAAACTTTCTCACATTCAGAACATGTATATTATCTCTCCTATGCATATTTTCAGTTGTGCTTGCATTTCTTCCTTCTTACTGAGGGTTTTTCTATAGTCTTTATATATATGAAAATAAGAACATAAGACTTGCCATACTGAGTCAGACCAAGGGTCCGTCAAGTCCAATATCCTGTTTCTAACAGTGGCCACTTCAGGCCACAAGCACCAGGCAGGATCCCAAGTAGGGTGGCCAACTGACTATATTTTCAGCTCAGTTGACCCAGTCCTGTTTTTATTGTATTTCCTGAACAGACTAGTAGCTCTAGTGCGCCTATAGATTCCCCTGAGAAAAGTCCATGTAGGCAGTAGGGATGTGCAATCATTTTTGCAGAACTGGAAAATTTCAAAGAAATAGTCCAATTTGGCATGGGTCGAAGGACCCAAATCCCGAGATGGATTTTCCCCGAATGTCGGGGAAAATTTGTTGTTTGGGTTAGCGCGGGGGTGAGGGGCACAATTATTAAAAAAAACAAAACACCCCAACCCTTCAAATTTAGTTAATTAGAACCCCCCAAAACTTGCCTAAAGTCCCTGGTGGTCCAGCGGGGGTTCCGGGAGTGATCTCCTGCTCTCAGGCCATCGGCTGCCAGCAAACAAAATGGCAACGGTAGCCCTTTGCCCTTACCAATTGACAGGGGCTACCGGTGCCATTAGTCGGCCCCTGTCACATGGTAGGAGAAATGGATAGCCGGCACCATCTTAGAAAATGGCACGGGCCATCCATTGCTCCTTCCATGTGACAGGGGCTGACCAATGGCACCGGTAGCCCCTGTCACACGGTAAGGGCAAAGGGCCACTGGCGCCATTTTGTTTACTGGCAGCCGATGGCCCGAGAGCGGGAGATCACTCCCAGGACCCCGCTGGACCACCAGGGACTATAGGCAAGTTTTGGGTTGTTGAGAGGGTGGAGGGGTTGTAATTAACTAAATTTGAAAGGTTGGGGTGGGGGGGGGGGGTTCTCGTTTATTTCGGCGAAAATTGTGGAGAAAAAAAATACCCATTGGAAAACAGTTTTCCATGGGTTGCCCGACCCTAAGCATGACCCGATAGATAAAAACAAAGCCTATCCCTAGTAGGCAGTGATGTAAAATCAGGACTGGATCAGTCTTTCCAGAAAATCTGGATCCAGTTGGCAACTGTAATCCCAAGGGGAAGATAAAGATACTAATCTCAAGAATAAGCAGTGGATATCTGCAACTCCACCTCAATAATGGTTTATGGATTTTTTTTAAACACAGGTACAGTAATAGCTTTTACCACATTCTCTGGCAATGAATTCCAGAACTTAATTATGCATTGAGTAAAAATATACTTTCTCTTATTTGTTTTAAATGTATTACCTAGCAACTTTATTTTGTATCCCCTAGTTTTTGTACTTTTTGAAAGAGTAAACAACTGATTAATGTTTACTCATTCCATTCCACTCATTATTTTATAAACCTCTAACATATCTCCCCTCAGCTGTATCTTCACCAAGGTGAAGAGTCCTAACCTCTTTAGCATTTCTTCATAAGGGAATGGTTTCATCCTTTTTATCATTTTGGCCACCTTTCTCTGTATCTTTTCTAATTCTGTTATATATATATTTTCTGTTTTCATTTCAGATCTCTGCTGTGATTTCAGAGTTACAGGATTACTTTGCTCTTCTCCTGTGTGACATTATTGGTGATTTGCTCATGCACAGCAGAATTCTCATGTAAATGTCCTGCTGAATGTCTTTTCTTCTTTTCTGAAATACATTTATTCAAGCACTTTTTGCCCTAGTCAGAAGAGGAGGAAGCATTCTCTCTGTGTATTCCTGATAACATAATTTTCTCTTCCATAGAACTCACAGTGATGTGTCACTGTATTACTGTTTCTGGAATCATCTTTTTCTAAACAATGAGAGTGGCATGGGATAAACACAGGAAATCCTTAGTGGCTAAAGAATGAATATGAAAGAAAGAAGAAACAGATAGTAATTGGAGTGTAAATTAGTACCCTAAAGAATAAAAGCTATACAAAATAAAATAAAAATAAACTTGCTGGGCAAAATTGATCTTTTTCTACTTAGGTCTTTTTTCATCTTCATTTACTGTGTCGCTGTATTATTGTGTGTTAGAACCAGAAAAAAGATAGGGTGGGAGGATAAACTTGTAGTTTTTTCTTTTATTAGCATTAGTTATTTTTGGGGATAGAACATACCAGTAAAACCAAGAAAGTACAAAGGAGGCAGAACTAGAATAAGATCCTAGCAATGTACAACAAAATGGTATGGTAGAGAATCACAAAAGAGTTGGGATGTGAGGAGGATAAACTTGTATTTCTTTTTCCTTTATTTATTTTTTTTTTTACATTTAATTTTGCGGATAAAACATCCCAGTAAAACTAAGAAAAAAGCAGGATGGAAGAACTATGCATCTGTTATGATAACATGTGTTTTGTGGATCCTTGGGTGCTGTGGAGATGACCATGCCCATGGAGAGGAGCCCCATGAGGAGCCACAGCACTGGGCTAGACTCGTATAAACAAAACACAGGATAGTTCTTTATTAGACAACTTGAAGATCTCCACCAGATGTGGCAGTAGTGAGGCAGTCTGTGGTTGTAGTCTCAGGGACCTCGGCAGAGGGAGCCCTTCTCTCCTTGATGACATCAGGAGGTTCCACAGCAGGTCTCCCAGTGAGGAGATACTGTGGATGAGATAGACTGAGAGTTAGAGTACTTAATAGGTGTTAGCTGTTGGTATGCAATTCCACCAGTATGTTGTGGAAGGTACAGGCACCGAGGCTGGGAGAGCAGGACCTCAAGCAAGTACCTGTTCCATGTAAGGCACCTAAAATAAAGCAGAGGGCCCCCAAGGAGCGGGTACCCAGGTTAGCAATTACCCCGAAGGGCAGAGAGCTTCCTGCGGCAGCACGGAAACGGCAGAGTAGTGTAGACAGGAACAGATTTGAGTCCTTGCTAACTCAACAAGCTAGCAAATCTGTGAAGGTAATATACCCAGATCGCGTGACATCAGCATGAGGGAACGCCCTCGAGATTCACGCCAAGGGTGATACAAAGACGTGGGTTGCGCAGGCGTACCCTAGTACATACCTGGGAGGAGCAATGGTGGGAGGCTGCACCATAATCATTCTGGGGACGCCAGAGAGGTTGGCTTGTAGACGCAGTGGTAGCCATCTTTCCCAGGTAAGCGGGAGGAGCCATGAATAAGGTGAGGCAAATGGGGTGAAGCTGTCGAAAACCGAAAGACACAACAGTACCGCCCTTCAAAGGGCATCCACGCTGTCTCCTACCAGGTCTTGGTTTTTGAGGATGCAAGTGATGGAAGTCCTGTAGCACCTCTTTATCCAGGATATTAGACATTGGTGTCCAAGAGTTTTCTTCGGGGCCATACCCTTCCCATGACAGGAGGTATTCCCATACTCTGCCTTGTCTTCTCACATCAAGAACTGCATCTACTTTGTATTCTATGTCTTCTTCTGCATCTATAGGTGTAGCTTCTGGGATCTTGTTGGAGAACCCACTAATGATCAATGGCTTCAAAGTGAGACGTGGAATGCTTTAGTAAGCATCTCTTTTGTCTGAGTCCAAAGTTGTTGGATATTTTTGGCAGTAGATTGAGCTGCCGGGGACGGCACTGATAACGGGATAACGGAAGTAGCAGTGGTGGTGGTGGTAGTTGTCCATAGACCACTTCGAAGGGTGCTGATCCAGTGGATATTGCTGGATGAGAATTAATGGCAAATTCTGCCCAGGGCAACAGTTCACTCCAATCATTCTGGCGAGTGTTCATGTAGGCATGAATGAACTGCTTGAGAGTCCTGTTCATCCTCTCTGTTTGTCTGTTGGATTATGGATGGTATGCGGAGGTGAAGTCGAGAGAAATATTGAACTTCCTACATAGTGCCTTCCAGAAGTTAGCTATGAATTGGACTCCTCTATTGGAGACTATGTGCTTAGACATGACATGCAGGTAGAAGATGTGTGTAATGAATGGTGGTGGGTAAGCCTGGGAGAGCCACAAAATGAGCCATTTTCGAGAACCGATCTACGGTTACCCAAA